>NC_051052.1:7450827-7790470 GCF_904848185.1 Acanthopagrus latus | reverse complement strand
ATGAATCATTTTTGTACTGAGTTATGTGTTGTGTCTTCAAGTTTATCCTTGAGTTGAAGTTTGTGCCAAATTTTAAGAAATTCACTCCAGACATTTTTGACATTTCACGAAAACCCAAAAATATTACGCCTCCAGCCACGACTATCAACAGAGGCATAATACATACGATCAGGGTGATAAAATAACATAGTACTTGTACATTTAAATAAATTAATACATTAAATGCATCTTTTTGGCAGTGGGGAACAGAGACAGATTAAATCTGGACAAAGTGCATGTAAAGTCTCTCTCTCTTTGGAACCAGCCAGACTTTCTTGCTTTGGAGTTTAAAAAGCTTTCTAGACCAAGAGGCATCTAATTCAACTGCATAGCCAAAACTGCACTTTTCCATCCTCCTCATATTTCAATATGAGCAGAGGTGGAAACACAAACCATCATTAATGAGCGTAAGAGCTACTTAGAGAGCCAGATGCACATTAGAGGAAAGGAGGCAATAAGCTAAAGAGTGGGAAGGAGGCGTTCTGATGGTGATGGGGTACTCTGCGGATGAATGTGTCTCCTGGCGAAACACTTTCTCCTCAAGAGAAAGCTCTATGTGAGGAGTTAGCTGCATGAATGCGTGTGTATATGTGTGTTTATATGGGTGTGTGTCTTATTAAATCAGTGTTCTGACACATCTGAGTAGGAAACATCCCGTCACCGTCTGAGCTTTGATGATGTGACAGGATATTGACAATGGCTTCACTCGTTAATCTTTTGTTCCCAGTGTGTGTGTGTGTGTGTGTGTTCTCTTCAAAGCACCTATGAGCAGACAGACGCAGTCCTCTTTTGTTTGCCAGCTTGAGCTCCTCCTTATCTCTTCTCCCAGGCTGCTGAGAGCGACTCAGTGTCTTGGTGTATGTGTTTGTATGTGTGTGTGTACTGTATGTGCAGTCCACTGAGTCCCCCCTTGATAAGGCATGGTGTGACCCAACTTCCCTAATTAGCTTATTGGACCAAACTTCAGATCAATTCTGCTGTCTGCTAGCTCCGCTAAATGAAACCCCTTTGTCTGCATCTTTGTGCCTTTTCACAACACAACTGCTATCGACTCAGGAGACGGACACAAACACATCACTGACATGATAGAAAAGCACTTTAACCTACTAATTTGTCACCAGCTGAAAATGCAAAATTCTGCATACAATCAAAACTATACAAATACCTCCAATATATAATGAATGATGAATTAATACTTACTGAGGTAGAGCTCATTTTAAACCTGTTTTCCCAATAATTAGAACCAAAGAATGTAGCTTTTTTCACTAAACATGTCGGCATTTTAGGGGGCAAAATATAAACTCAGGTGTTACCAAAAAAGAATCTACTGTCATTTCATTCAGAATAACATTGATATTCAGAATCATAATTCTATCTGCCATAATGACATAAATCCCTAGAAATGTCCATCACTGAATGAACCACAGCAAGTGCCACTGACAGCTCTGGCATCCCTGGCAGTCCCAGGATCAGCACAGTGAACTTTGGTCATGACCCTCTTTGATCAGGAAATCCATCAAAAGCTAGAGGGGAGCAGGAGGATGCTGATCCACTGATCATTTTCACATGTTTAGCTCATGTATTTTTTTAGATCTGCAAAGCTGTCTGTTTGTTGTAGCCTTGGTGTGATTTAAAAGCCTTCAGATTGTAAATCAGGTCTATCAACCTCATCCCCCTACTAAGCTCCCAGTGAGACAGCCATTTAGACACCCCCACTAAATGTCTTCACATTTGGGAGATCCAGTCCAATACATATTACAACAGTTTATTATTTAGGGACAGTGTGACACCTACGGCTGTGTTATCAAATCAATGCAGAGAGATAGAACTGAGTTCAGTGTCACATGGAAGGAGGATTAAAGCAGTCCATAGCCATGAATTCAGAAGTGGAATCACTATGCTGTTGTGTAAGAGAAGAAATCACACCTACATATAAATGTAATGACTTCATTTAAATAATCCACATACACATTTTTTAAAGGGAAAACAAAATTGCAAACTCTTACATCCACACTTTGTTTTCAGGAAATATTAAAAGTAATTCCTTCTTAACACATAACACAATATCACAATCTAGTAGCTGGAAACATTCATACATATTTATTTCAAACTCTAATGTATTGTAGGCTATTTTCCATAATGTCTTACAAAATATGGTGCTTGGTAAGTGCAGTGTAAACAAAAGGCTGCATGGATGAGACTGTTTAGAATAACTCAGTGTCAGGGCTCACTTTTCATATCCCTGTCAGCCTAAACAGACATTATTAAGCATACAAGCTCTCAATGATGTCAAGTACTTCCTTTAATGGCACAGGAATATTTACGTTTCTCATCCTAAAAATTCTAATTTCTTGCAAGGTTTACTCAGTAAATTATGGCTTTCATGGTTTAAAATTAAATATTCAAGTTTGTTGGAACAAAGGCTTTGAGCTTAATTAATACTTACATATAATATTTGTGAGCAACAAAGAGACAAACCTCTTGGCTCTGTGTGAGATCATTACACACTGCAGGAACATTCATCAATATCCGCAGGGTTGCTAAAATTGCCTTGCATTACATTTTCAAAGTTTCTATCCTCACTTACTTCAGGTTAAACTTATTGTTATCACTATATCTACACTTTAAAACCGCATATTTACATTATAAGAGATTACAAAATGTACGAAATATTTGGCGATTATTTTTAACACTGTAGATTAAATTGTGCTTAATTTTTAATGTTTTGTGAGTGTTCTCTTACTTTTACAGTCGACTAGCTTAAATTTAAACCTAGTTAAAATGTCAGGGAAATTAGGAACATCTCACAAACATTTACAAAGGGAATCGGACTTACCTGTCATAATCGCCATTGCAAAGAGCTCGAACAGGGATCTTAAAGGCCTGCCACACTGGGTTCAACGTATTCTTCACCACCTCTGTCTTGTGGCAGATCGTAAACCTGCAGAGGAAAGGAAAACAAGAGAAGAGAGGAAAAAAAGGTTTGAAGGGAGAGAGGGCGAAATAGAAAAGGGAATGGAGAAAAAAAGTGATTTAAGAAGTATGTAGTGGAGAAATACACATTTGATGGGGGATAAAATAGAAAAAGCTATTAAAGATTATATTTCCACCAACTCTCACCAACTGAAAGTAAGACTGTGGCGTTGTGGAGGCTAGACTACTGCCCTCACACACATACGCACACACACAAAACGACACACAAACTGCAAAGAAGTAATTTCATTAGTCTCTTGGCTGGCAGGTGGACTTGGTATCTCCTGCCCTCAGAGCACCAGGTCTTATCTGACTTGTCACACACTGCAGGGTGGAAAAAGGAACCCATGGAGCTGGATCGAACACTCACGAACACTCTTACACGCACTCAGTCATGCACACTGCATGCGCGTAACACTTCCCCATATAATTCACATACGCTTAAAGAGGCAGCACGGCTTTTGATCTGAGGCAAATCAATGAAACCAATTTCCTCTGGATGCAGGGAAGGAGTAAACCAAACATCAAAGGGGGAAAGATTAGGGGATGGGGGAACTCACGTGCCATCCTCATTGCTCCTGTAGAAGACCAGGAAGGGGTCGGATTTGCCGAAGAAGTCCTTTTTGTCCAACTTGTTGCCGCAGAACTGCATCATCACTGATTCCTAGTGAGCAGAAACAGAAAAGTACAGAAAAACAGAATAAAAATGCCATCAAGAAGCAAAAGGCTTACTTGTTTAAATTACATTTGTATTCTTAGTTTCTTGTCTTCATTCTTTCTTTCTGCTGAGCTATGGAGCCACAAAAAATGATTACGTACTGTAAAGATGAGGGCAAAAATGGTTAAAGCTAGTGAAATACAGGAAAAAAATGTGTGTATCAACTGGCTGCAGGTTGAGTAAAAAACATAAACAGCTTTTTTAACAAATGACTAAAGAGGAAAGAAAGGAAAATAAAAGCTACAATATTAAAGTTTAATAGTTCTTCTAACCCTCTATTCTAATACTTCACTGACAAAATTATTTATTGATGTATTCAGTTAAATTTGTGACTCAACTTTTACTCATTTTAACAGGTGTTTAGGCTCCATACGTACCCTGCTCTTGAAGTCATGCCCTGCTATTCCACAAGTCGAACATTCTTATGTTCAAACTGGAACAGCTGGATCAACAGCTTCTTTACAGCCGTTTTAAAACAAATGAGTACTTTCGCTGGGATTTTATTGTGCTCTAAAGTTCAATGAAATATTCAACAAAGGTCGAAGGGGCCTTTGCCTCTACTTCCATTCGAACTTCTTTCCATGTATGTAAACACACTTCAAGAGAGAAGAAAGCATGTATGACTGATAATGCAAGAAAGAAACAGAAGAACAGAGTGTACATCCATTCTCACCCTGCAGTTGTTCAGCTCCTCCGCTTTCACAATTATGGTCCCGCATTTCTTTCCTTGGATGCCTCTATAAACATGACACAAAACAGCGACCGTTAGCACAGCAGGATTTGACCCTGCATGTGTGAAAATTCATCTGAAATTCCAATCACATATTTGCATGTGTTTTATTACTATGCCATTGCTTTGTCTGTTTACTGAGTGGTGCTCATCACTGGCAATTTGTTGTGTTGGCCACGGGATATCAAAAATCAGTAAAGGTAAGATTCTTTCCCAAGAAACCAACACAATCAGTCATGTGACATTTTTCAATAATTTTGGTTGATTACACGCTGGGAGGGTTTTTTCAAATGTGATTATGTGCAAAATACCATTACTAAAATAGGATAAAATAAGTAATACTATACAAGGAATGGTCCCAACTTTCACATTATTTATCTTATTTTGGTCTTTCAAAAGAGTGTAATGATACAACATGTTAAACAGATAAGCTGTGACATATTCAGTTCATTATGTCATCAATGTATTTTAATTTCTCTGCAGTGTCTGGGGAGACATCAAGCTTGCCAATCGATATATGGTTCCAGCTGCTAAACCACTTAGATTTACAATCAAATCCACAATAGTTGTGGATCTGGTTCAGTGTTAAGGACCACAGATTAAAAAAAAGTTTGAATCCAATAAATCAATAGAGAGAATTTACCCTTGAACATGAGAGCACATTGAGTGCTGCAGGAATGAGTCCTAATACCCTGAAATAAGGTTAGCATTTTTACACTCCCTCTGATCTCTCTTTTTTTTAATGGAATAATCTCTGTTTAATATTGGTGTCACTATATGGCCCAAATCAGCAAACAAGACCGTCAGCGGGAATTCTTCCGACCTCTCATCTTAAAGTCAAGAGGTTGTTTTTTGTTTTTTTGTTTTTTTAAATGGGGTTTTGGTTAGGTGCCTGAAATGTGTTAAACTGGTTTGTGGTTAACACAAGCTTAAGAGTTTTTCATGTTTTATTCTATAACATAAAATATGTCAGTATACTCTACATGTGGAATTTGAAGCTTTGACGCATCTTAAAAAAGGCAGTAGCTGACAAGTGACTTAATGAGACTGGGGATATTAAACGTCATTGGAAAATCATCTACTCACTGACTTTTCCTGCAAACTTTTCGAACTTGTGGTGGTGATATTGAAGTCATGCCCCTCATGGTGCATTCTTTTCTAGCCTAACATTACTGTTATACTTCAGGTGACAGCATAGGCTTTCACATAGACATACTCAACCTTTTGAATACATAATGTTACCTTTTCAATCTTGAAAAATAACACATAAACATATATCCCTTTCCCACATCAATTGACTCTCCAGCAGTCATAGGTGTTTTTTGGTTTATCGGTTCCGGGTGGACACACTAATTTTCGACTCTTGTCAGGCACCTCATTATGATGTCAGATGAAGTTAAGGATGCTGGAGTGTTAAAACTTTTACATCCACGTCGTTTCAAGAAGTTCTTCTGCTTTCTGCTGTCGCCTGTTTTTGTGGCATATTTGTGTTTCCTTGAACATGACACAAAACACAGGTCAAGGACAAAACTCATGGAAAGATTTACTACTTCACGCTGCCTCAAAACATTTCCAAGATATAAAAGGAAAACTGTTACGTATGAGGTGTTCATGTTTGTGCCAAAGTGATTGTCAGTGGGTGTGTATATGACTGTGTGTGTGAGTGGACCTTTATGTTGTTGGTAAGAGCAAGTGTGCATGATGTGCTTGAGTGTGCCCAAGCTGACCATGGTGGTGTGTTTATGAGGGTGTGTTTCTCTATTCAAGCAGGTCCATGCAGCAGTGGTGGGGATACTGTAGGCGATGCATGTGTGTGGGAGCCTGTGTGTCAACACTTTGAATGAACATCACAGTCTTGAAGGTAAACTCAATGACATCGTGTATAACACCTCCTGCTCCCACACAAACACACACATCCACCCCCACACACACACTCAGACCTAACAAATTTCACTGTCTAAAACTGCAAATGTTCCTTTTAGTCTGTTTGGAAGTAGACAGAGGGGCATTGGATAGCTTCTGAAGTTCATCCTCCATCTCTAACCTGTCAATCTCATGCTGATACTGCGAAGACAAAAATACATAGCTGCAATCTGATATTTTCTACTTGTCTTGTTTTAATGGACTATTCATTACCATCATTTGTGGAACTGCACAAGATAATTCAGGAAGTTTAATTTTCAGATTAATACGTTTGGCAAAATGTGATTCATACTAATGTTGTTTATGTATTTAATAATGATGATGATAATTTGCTACACACAACAACAACTTTTACTTAAAGATATAATATCAAACATTTCTGAATTGAACTGTTTAAAAATGATCTCTGTCATATGTTCCGCTGAGTTGTGTACCTCTCAATAAAGTAGTGCAGTAATGAGCCCAACACCCGGAAAACAGGTAACATTTTTGCACTTATAGTTCCCTTGTCTCAAAGTCAACCAGTCTTTTTTCAGTTAAATGCCTGCAAAACAGTTAAATGCCAACAATGGTCTGTGGTTACCAAAGGCTAGAGATATCAAATTGAATCATAAAGCACTTAAATGTCTTCAAAATAGTAGCCACTGATTGAGTGATCAAAAGAGACTACACAAGTCATCATGCTGAACAGGGAGACTCATCTACTCACTACTACTACTAGTCCAACTTTACAGGTAGATGTGAGTTGCCAACTATTCTAACTACAACTTTACAAATTGTCATATCATTGTCCGTAACCGCTTATCCCTTTCCATGGGGTTGCAGGGTGTTGCTGACGGAGCCAATCCCAGCCTTGTCTCAGGGTACTCCCTGGCAGGGTATGCCCTGCCCGGAGCCGGGATTTGAACCAGCAACCTTCTGATCACTAGTTGACCTGCTCTACCTGCTGAGCTACAGCCGCCCCCTTTACAAATGTAGACTTATCAATGTATAGAAAACATACATAGTAATTGTGTAGTAAGACAATAGATGTGGTGACGTTTAAGTCATGTAAAATCAGAGCAGTCTGTTTATAACCTAACACTAGCTTTTTACTTCTAGCAATTTAATTTACGCTTTGATTTCACACAAGGGGGGTTCATCTGTGAAGATTTTCTTGCTGAACAAAACATGCAAGTATCATCAACTTCTGCCAAAGAGCTTATTTTTGGATTTTAGGCTTTTTTTCAAGGGAACAGTGCAATTCAATTGGTCACTTGTCACTATAACTTATACGAACATTCTCGTTAATTTTTCAGGGAATAATTCATGGATCTGGATTAAAAGCACCAAGAGTATTTAGGTGGCTAGTATCTAGGAGTGAGTACAATTTGACGCAGATTCTAATAAAAAATCAGTTTCCAACAACACAATGGAGATTATAATTCCATCTGTGTTGATTTGTTGTTCCAGTGAACGGCTCGTACATGATTTGGTGATCTTAACTTATGGTTAAGCAGTTGTGGTTGGTCAAAATCTTTGATTGGTACAGGGCTATCTAGTTTGGTGTTGGATTAGCCTTGATTGTATTAAAGGAGACTACTGGGCCTTGGTGGAGGCATGCACTCTACTGAGTGCCAGTTAAGTTCTAAAAATGTTAAAGTATTAAGTTCTAAAAATGTTAAAGTATTTATAAACCCTACTTTTCTACATGTGAAATGTTAAGCACAAACTCCCACTTATTTTGTTCTACATCATTAAGAATATTGAAATTTTCACTGAGAAATATCATAAAACTTGAGTTCTATTGTGGTTCAAACGTGTATTTTAAATAATTCTCCATCACATGATTACAGTGACAGTGATGTATCTATTGCCATTATAATCCTGAAACCAGAATAAGTAGTTAGAGGAAGCTATCCATGTGTGGGAGGAAGAGTTTTTGAGAGGTCTTGCAATTTGACAAAGGGGCCTGTCGCCTGATGAGCTCTGCTCTGAGAAGCCACCTGGCAGAAATCGACTCAGGCAGTCATTTAGACAGCCCAGAATTGGGGTCGAGGACCTCTGTGTAAATGCAATTCAGGTCTCCTTTGAATCCAGCATACAGAACAGGGGAGGAAGCGCTTTCGAAATGGCAAAGTTATCAAAATGAAATAGATCCTGGGATCGATGCTTTGCATTGAAGAGCTGAGAGCTTTTTTTCCATTACTTTTTACTTGCAAAAGCAATTCACTTTTGTCTGAGACTTGACGATGGGAAGATCAGCTAAAATAGCACCTTCTGAAGATGGAAGACCGTTTCTCTTTTCTTATTTCTATCAACACTCAGACAGCACAGACGGGAGGGGTCCAAAGGATTTCTGTGCATTATGGGAAAACTTCTTGAGAGTAATTAAGAATGAGATGGTGCAAAAAGGTCAGTAAATGTGATTGAAAATAAGGAAGATTTTATTTGTTATGCATTTTACTTTGCTAGGATCAAGTGACCACGCTGTGATTTTTAAAAAAAAAAGAGGTTTCTGAACTCAAAATGCCCTTTTTCCACAGACAAATACCATTTTGATTGTTGTATTTGGCTCTCTATCCACTTCATTTAATTTTTACAATTTCATATCAGCTCTCTCAGATACCTGCCATTCCCCTCTCAGTGAGGACCACTTCATAAGCTCTCTTGCTTTGACTCTTTTGGCTATGATCCATAGTTACAGCATTTAAACATTATGAGCAGTAAATAGTTGCAACACAGCATGATGCAAGTCAACAAGTACAAAGTGAACACAAAAAGGCAGAGCCAATTAAAAATAATGAGCTGTGTAGGTTGTTAGTGTGGCAGCGACATCAGCTATATATCTCATCAACCTTCATCACAGGATATCAAATATGAGTGAAGTTCCAGCTTACAAGACTGATTAAGACCAATTATTTTACTCTAATTTATACTACAAAAATAGGGCCTAAGCAAACCAGAGTTTCTGGCTGGCAATCTAAGGGGAATGAGGTTCTCAATGGGTCAGGGACAGGTTCAGAATGAGGGTGGGAGTCACCTGTGTGCCATTCCCCACCTCTTTTAAGCCTTCACAAAAAGGGCATCATCACACCATGATTAGCGGGGAGGGACATGCCCCAAGCTGCTTCCACTCCTCAGTCAGGAGTCAGTCTCTCCATCCTGTGCACAGGTGATCTGAATTACCTGCAATGAGTCTTCAGGGATTTGTGAAAATCAGCCCCAAACAGAAAAAGATAGCAAGGCTCAAACAACTGGACTGCTACAATCTTACTGCTGAAAGCTGAACACATTCAGTGGAATATTTTCAACTGTTTTACATGAGGATTCCGCACCAAGCATGGGGATAAGTTTCAACACTAAAGGGAGGTTCCATTGCCACCAAATGAATATCAAAGGGACTTGACAGCAATGATGACAACTTTTTAGGTGCCCAAATTAGTAAACTGTCCTTAAGTGTCTCGTTCTCGTTGTCCCTCCCCCCTTAGTCTCAATCATGTCATCACACTTCCTCAGAATCTGTCGGCATGACAACCCCACTAAGCAGGGGGCCCCACATTGGGATGTTAAATGGGATTCCTCTGCTTGCTATTTCCTCAAATTCCTCTCTATTTTTCAGAGCGCGGCGGTCATTATTCCAGCTGAGAGACCAGCTGAGAGATCTGCCTTAGAATGATACGTGGGTGGTTACTGACAGGATTGGTAGTTATGGGATGAATAATGCATACCACAGTTTTGCCTTACATGCATACACACAGATATGTGGCAAGGGACTAGCTTAAATCTCAGATCCTGACGAAAAATCTTTCCACATAAAACTGCTTTTCAAACCAGCCCTGCAATCTATGAATAGTTGCAAAGTGACTCTGGGAAAATGAGTTCTTCCCATCAGAAAAGAAGAATAATGCACACGGTCATACTATTTATCACTCCAGAGAGAGAAAACATCATTCCAGATGTGAAAAAAAAAAATCAGAAAATTGTGGCCTTAACTGTTTTATTTGTAGAAATGGCCATGAAGTGGATGAACTTAATGTGTGTTTTGAACAAAAACTTCTGAAAATGTTATCACTCTCAGGCAAATTACTTTCCTTTTTGAGTTTATTTGTGACAGAGAAAAGCACTCCCAAGTTGAGAAGTGCCTCAGGAACATTACTAACTGTCCCTGCATATAAGTGTGTGTGTGTGTGTGTGCATGAACCCCCGTTTGAGCCCCATGCATGTGTGTTACACGGCAGCCCAGAAGTGGCCCAGACTTAATTACCCGTCTCTCGCCAGACGCTGATTGCAAATTCATGTGTCTTGATTAGAGGATTCACAGTGTTTCCTTTCTCTCTCCCACTCTCTCTCTCTCTCTCTCTCACACACACACACACACACACACACACACACACACACACACACACACACACACACACACACACACACACACACACGTCACTTTCATTATATTACTTATCAAGTGAAAAATACCTGAATAAGACAGAAATTATAATTACAAAAGCATGAGAATCCATCTACTCTTGGTCATGCCCTGACATGCATTCATACACAATCACACATTCTCTCCTCCAAGAAGAAACTCATAACCATAATCTGCTCTCACAAAAGGAACACTGACATCAAAATCCATGTCACACAAGAGGCAGACAGAGAGTTTCTTTGTCCTCCCTTTACAAATCCTTACAATCAGGCTTGCATTCACAGCTATCAGCCTTTGTGTCTGACTTGGTGCACTTGTATCTTAAATTGTAGCCCACTAGGCTCTTACAGTTCACCAGGGCTTCTTTTGGAGCCTGTCACACAATTAAAATGAACGCAACGAAAGATCTGTTTGCGGGAAAAAAACGAGGCACACTCTAAAAAAAGAGGATGGTGAGTGTGAAAAAAACAGTCAGAGAAAGAAGAGAACAAGTCTCCCCCATTACAAACCGCCTCACTGGAGAGTCAATAGGCCCTGGAAATGAACACCAGCATCAGTATTTCATCTGAAATGTTATCAGTAATAAAATGCAAATTCACTGCAAATAGTCTCAGGAGGTGCTCACTAAACCTGAGTGCTCTCATGCAAATTTAACCAAACAATGAGTCAGAGCAACAAGTTCATGCATTTTTTAACTTAAAAAGTCAAAAGCAGCCCTCAAGTTGTTTATAAGCCACAACATGGAGTGCACTGAACTCATGGATCACTATTGTAAAAGTTACTTCAGACACGGCAAGTCTGTAGTCAAGTTAATGATGAGACTTCATAATGATGCCAAATTAATTAAGGTTTACAGTCTTAACAGTGAGCCTAACTGCATGCTGTAAAAAAAAAAACATTCCACCATTTAAGCGGCTGTCTGACAGCAATGTAAATTCTTTCACAATATAGCATACACTTAAATGGTACAAAACTCGGCAAAGAAAAAGTCCACCACATAACTCCCGGGTCATATTTACACTTGTTTTTTTTTGTTTGTGCTTATTAGGACTGAGGTGACATAACAATGGACTGTAATTAAGTCAGGGCATCAAATATAAATTCTGTACTGGGTTTCCAGGATGGCAACAATTACAAGAATGGATTAACTTGTGATTGTGAAATTCTGGATTAATGCATGGAATTCAATGCAGGAGGGTGGAAGTCAAACATAAATCTAAAGAAAAGAGGGATCATCAAACCAGTTGGACGAAGAGTCCAGTCAACATGTAGAGACATGGAAACACATCTAAGAGATGTACTACACACCCACACCCATATACACACACTGCTGGTCACATAAGAGCCATGCATCACAGCATACTGTACTTGTCACTGTTTGGCTTCATGTTCTCAGTCTTTTCGTCACTCACTCACACACACACACACACACACACACACACACACACACACACACACACACACACACACACACACACACACACACACACACACACACACACACACACACACACACACACTCCTGAATGCCCACTGGAGTTTGATTGAACAATGTAATTAGCTGTAATTACCACTCATTAAAATTGTTAAAGATCCCCCCTGTCGCATCAGGCTGCAGGTGTGTATCTGATGAAGTCTAACACACGCATACATGCACACACAATCACACACACACACACAGCTTCAGAAAGACAACAACTGCAGCTGCTGTGGCCTCTCTACCTTTGCTCTTAATAAAAGTCGACAGCATTTCTATTTCTGCACCAAATCACTCATGACTTCTTTTTCATTCTCTACTCTTCAGGATCTAGAAATGATCTGTATGACCCTTTTGTGATAAATACATACCTATTAAATACATTTCAATCAGTTCTTTAAGCTGCATGTATCTGTAGTAACAAGAGTGAATGTCTTCACCTGACAATTAAAAACTCCCACACTCTTCTACCACAGTCTGTACTTTCCTGAACTCTGAAGGTACAGATTCTATTTTCTGCAATTCTTCACGTAACATTTTCTCCTTGTAATAAAAATTATATAATGTATGAGACATCAAGAAATTTCAATTAAAGGAGCATTATGCAACTCTGGAGAAAGATAGCTGATGGTTTTATTCTCATTCCCAGGTCATCTCGAAGTTAGTGCCAGCAACTAGACTATTTCATTTTTCCTTAGAGTGGCAACTACCAACACAGGGAAAAAGGATGATTTTCCATCTTTTAACCTATAAAGGAGACAAGAAAGCAGATAGAAATTGAGCATTGCTTTCAGCCTGGCTGGACTGCCAGGCAGCCTTAATTTTCCAGGGAGATTATGTGCCTGGTGGTAGGATTTCATGGTGCAAGCTGTTAGAGGCTTATAGGGAATTGATGTGAACGCCAACGGTGTCATTGTTTTATGGCCATTACATCATCAAAATATCAGTTAACTTTTACTTCATAACAATAAGTCAAAGTGAAAAGCGTGTCTATTGCCAGTTTAAACACAGACAGTTTGGCCAAGCGGTTCAAATTAATGTAATGTTGTGTAGCTGTTAAAATGGAAGCTCTTCATCATCTTAAGAAATATTGTCCTCTACGTTTAATGCACCAGAGGTACTTTGGACATGATAATAAGCAAACACAGAATATTTACAGTGAGTGACAATGTCTACACTCACTCAAGGGAAGGTGAAATATTAAGGGAATCAGGGCTGAAGTAGCTTAACAATAAACAATTCAGTGCTTTTGTAGATATTTTCAGGACAGACAGGACAACCAGGATATTAAATCTGATTATAAGTTTATATGTATCTCCATATAATAAACACGCGTAAAGTCACACTAAACAAATCAAGATATAGATATATAAATAAACAAATATTTATGTAATCTACTGTTGGGCATAATGAAGCAAACTCCTTTATAAGCCTAAAACAAACTTGTAATAACTTGCTCCTAAAATAACTGTTTGAAAACTTTAATTATCCCATACTGTATAATATGAATTCGTAAAAATAACCCTGAGAATTCATCAAGGCTATGCTTTAACTACTACGCAATACAGTTGCATCATCAGTAATGCTGTTGTCTACTTCCTGAATCCTGACAGCTTCAGGGAAAAGTACAGCAACAGGTGGCAGTTTAAGGAGAGCTGACATACAATACAATAACATAAGAAGATAAACAATCTGAGTCCAGTCAAAACTTGGGCACAACGTGACTTATATTCATATAAGTAGCATTATAGAAAAAGAAATAATTGTTTTGCACTAAGTGTGTCCATCACCCATCAACCACAAGTACATGTGTGGCATTGGTGTGTATGTGTATGAATATGTGCAGAGACGAAAAGTGGAGGGGAGGGAGGGGTTTCTTGAGCAGCGCTTCAGGGTAGACAACATCGTTTTGCACTTTGAGAACTCCATGGTGCACATATCACCACACACACACGTACACACACACGCACTCTCTCTCTCTCTCTCTCACACACACACACACACACACACACACACACACACACACACACACACACACACACACACACACACACTGTACAAGGAAAGACAGGTGCCCCCCCGAGCGGGAAACTGGCCACTGCAATCACCCTGGCGATTTCTGCTCAAGTGGATAACAGTGCAGCTCTGAAACTAAGCGTACACACAAACCAAAAAAAAAATAAAACAGAAAACGCACTCACACAGGTTGCCAGGTTGCTGAAAGCATTCAGTGAAGGGATGCCAGTTTGGCTGTTATTTTTGCCCAACCCCCTGCCCCCCCACACACACACCATTTGAGATCTCATGGCTCATCAAGCTTTTAAATGAATGAGTAAATTGGAGGAGAAAACAAGTGAAACTGAGGAGGCCAAAAGAGCAGCATTGTGGATAAAGGTAGATGATGATGTATTCTAATCAGCGCTCCCAATTAATGATTTTGAAACGGATCTTGTATTAGTATTTCCATGTCTGTTAATATCAGTAAGATTTTAATACAGCTGCACAATGCAAGCTAACACTAGGCTCAGATTATTTATTCTTGACAGAATAAATTATTCTCTTCACAGAACAGCTATGTGCCCTCCATCACAGCTTTACTCTAATGCAGTGTTTTGTAAAATATCTGTAGAGACAGTGTCAGTATGGAACTGTTGTGGCAGGGAGATGTGGGCCAACAGCAGCACTACAGCGATGTGGTGCGAAAATGTGCAAAATGTCACTATAGCAGAGGCAAAGCGATGTCTTTTTTAAAAAATGGAAACAGCTCCCTGTCAGAGTGGATATCTTTATCAAAGAATGTGTCTGGATAAGGCTTTGATTCCAATCAATTCAAAATGCTCTGATATTTTTTCTAAATCATTCACAATTGAAAATATTAACCATACAACCTTAGGACTGCTTCTAAATAGAGCATTCAAAATACCGAATGTCACACTATTAACACCAGAGAGAGAGTTTGTGTTGATTGTAGTGTGGTCACAAATTATCAATGATTGATCTGAGCTCTCCAGCACATCAGCAATGACAAATTAAAGATGAAAGTCTCACTTGGTGGTTAGCATTATTCCTCTGATGGGAAAAATTATTTTTTATTGTTACATACTAAGTAATAAAAAATACAGGCTGACCTGACCGCATACATATCTTGATGTGAGATGCATGTTATGTTATAGATTAAATTCTGTCTAATTTAGACAGATAAAGCGTAAAAACTCAACAATTAATTATCGTCACATGTCCGCCCTTTTAGGGCTCCAGACTGCGACTGGAAAATTTAGTTTAATTTAGCAAAATTTAGTCTCACTGTCTCACATGTGCAACCAGTTCATTTGCCAGAAAAAGAAACAGAACATGGAGTTTCACATATGCATCATAAGTTTCCACAGGAATTAATGTAATTCCTACTTGGAAACAAGGTGTTATGCTTGGCCAGATACTAAATATCACTCAATATCATGATTTTTGCCACTGTAAGTGCTATTTTACACAATATCAAATAAATGATAAATCTTACAAATATTGAATTTATTACAGTGTTATTTCTTTCATGGCCTCTAGAGTTTAGAGGGAACTGGACCACTGACAGACAAGCTGCATTTATCATACAGTATGACACTTATATCTAGTTTAAAAGTTCCTATTTAATATTATTTTGTTGAAGTGTTGTATGTCATGTTTCAAAGGGAGAAGTAAAGAAATTAAAAGCATCTTAACCAGTCAGGCCTTTATCGCTTAATACTACTTATACTTCTGACCAACATGAAATCCAAATAAAACAGAATATTATCATATATTGCAAGAAAAACCTGAACCCCACCTCCACCACCATAATATTACGTATTGCAGTACACAGAGAACACAGGACTCGTACAATAACAACAAAGACGTGAGAAAATATAATTAGGATCGTGAACATATGTGCAAGGAAACACATGCACAAACACACAAGAGGTGGAGGTATGAAATCTATATGTGTGACTGTAGAGCACAGGCTGCCTGACAAGCCTGATGAACACGATCACTGTAACGAGCCTGTGTGTTTATATGTGTATGCGTTCCCCTGGGTGTGTGGGAGTGTTTGTGTCTGTGTATGTTCATTAAAAAATGAGGCATGCACTGTTCCTGAACAAAAGTCTGTGATGCACCCCTGATTCTTTTTGAGTCATCCCAATTACCAAACAGCAGGTATGCTTCTCTGCACATGTCTCTGCTCTAAAGCTATGTGTCTAACACCTCATATATTTTCATCCACTGACTGGTAACTCTAGTGTAGCTGGCTTACAAGTTTTCAGTGTTTTATTCATGGATATTCTGGTTTTCACACTGGTTGATAACATGTCTGTGGTTATTCATTTACTGCACAGATGGATTCACTGTACCAGCCAGGTGGATTTACAGTTCCAGTCTCAAAGATGTTGAGAGATGGACTTGATGGTGAGATTTACCAAACTTTTCAGAGAATTAATTCAAACGTTACATAATCAGCAATCAAGTAGTGGGTAAAGGAGTTATTATGCATATTGTATACAAATTGTTTGTTGGCACCACAGAGATAATTTGAATGAAAAGAAAAAATATTTTTGAAATGATCTCTTGTATATTCCACGTTTCTGTATTTAAAATAAATAAGACGCTACAACCAGCAGGTGATTGCTTAGCTTAGCCAAGAACTAAAGAGAGCAGAAAACAGCTAGCCTGGTTTTGTCCAAATAATAAAATAATGTACTTATTAATTCAAAAGGAAAAAAAGCAACAGGAAATTTAGTTAATTAACATGTTAGACCTCCTTAGTTTTATCCATACAAAAACACAAATGTAATAGTGACAGCTTGTGATTTCAAGGTGAGTTATGTGCTGCTTCTGCTTCAAGTTTTTATGCTTAACTAGTCAGACCAACAGACCAACCAGATCAACCACTTATGTAATGTCCTGTATATACATCATGTATATTTTTCCTGTGTAGAAAAATGCCGATTGCTTAACCCACTTTTCACCCTTATTTCAAGAGTGCACCAGTGGCCAACTAGACTAACTTGTGCAAAGAGTACTGATTGCTCAAAAGATGATCCTCAGGGAGAGACATTTCCCTCAGGGACATTTTTTCAGGCACAAGTCTGAGGGAGTTCTTATAAAAGAAGAAGCCATCGCTGATACAGAGAACAGTCTTGAAAATTGTCAGACAACTGCAGGTGTAAAACAGGCTCACACACATTGACAAAGGAAAAGTCTGAATCTAACCTGCATACTCTAAAGGGGAAACATCCCAGACAGCCCTGACAGTTATTTGTTTTTTTCTGCTATGATCATCAATCAACATTGGTCAGATAATCACCGAAATATTGATACACTCTCAGCTATGGGCAGTCCTACTCACCCAAGAGGTTTTTCCGAGCGACTGCCCAATGATCCAACCACCTCTCCGAGAGTACAGTAGGCCTGGCCCAGAAAATCCTGAAATGTAGAAGAAGGAGGGTTTTTAAAAAAAAAAAAAAAATCATTCATTTTTGTTTTTCAGACATGTCCTACAGACAAAAAAGAAACACATGCAACATACACATATTCAATTGAACTGTTAAACCCCACTGAAGAAAAAAATGGCACAAAAATGTGCCTCGTGCCCCTACAGGGGCCAAACCATTTCAAATACCTCAGTGTTCCCCATTGACATAACATATTGGCAGGCACATTAAGCCTTCCTCCCACCAGCCCTCACACCTGCCCCACTCTGCTCCCTTGCCACTTTCCTGTTAAATTAAATCGTCACCAGATAATGAAACTTTACAGCTGAGACTGACAGAAAGGCAGAGAGATGGAAAGAAGACTGCGAACACACAAAAATTAGTGCCAGTCCTGGAAAAAAAAAAAAATTGTATTGCATGACAAAATGAATTTTTGATTTATTTACATTGTATGTTATTTGCTTTGTCTGTTGTCTTATATTGACAGCTCACAGCTTGGAGTAAAAAATAAGCTTTTACATAAATTGTATTGAAGCTATTAAAAAAACATGCACTATTTCACCAGGGGGCACACTGGTGAGACTGTTTGTCATTATTGAACTCTGTCTCTAATATCCAACGGGAGCAGCCCCAAGCAGCACGAAAATAATGGCTTCTTTTTGCTCCACTGATTAGCCTCTTCTGTTACTCTGTCTCTTTCTCACTTTACCTGGCTTTAAAATGATCAATTTTGGCTACAAACAGCAATGCTAAAATAATACCTTTATAAACTTTTTTGTTACGTGTGCTTTTTATGATATTTTTCCATTTCTTTGATCTAGAGGTTGTGCAGTAAAGTCACAAATCACCTAGCAACTGTTGCTGTCTCCAGCATGAGGTCCATCGCAGAAGCTGCTCTGTGCTGCTTATGGCTAAATATATAACAGCATGGGATTAAAAAAAAAAAAGATTTCATATGCAAAGAGACAGTTGTCTGGGCATGGCTTCATTTATTAATTACAGGAAAATCAACTGTTTGATAGGTAAGGCTGAGGCTGCAGTGGGGAAGTAGTTTAGGGGGAGTGTGAGCAGATAGATATATAAAACATTACTTGTAACAGTGCTCAGGTGACGATACATATCATGTGTCTACCATGAGTGTTCTACCACAGTAGCATTTCAACCTATTTCAAATAAATGCCTTTGATAAGCAATGTATTTCTGACATACATCCAGTGGGCTTGGCTTTCTATCTGTATGCATACAGAGATAGAAATAATAAAATGATTCTCGACCAGTCCCTGTGTATTCCACACTTGGTTCCCAGGTGTGCCTGCAGCCTACATCTCCCATGTTAAAACACTGTCTAATGGATTGGCTCTCTGCCTTTCCCCCCTGAGACCTGGATCGAGGCGAGTATGCTGCCTCTGAGCCCACATGCCTGTCTCTTCTTGTATGGGCTTATTGATTATAATAAAGTGAGGCGAGGGGGAAGAAAGCCAGAGCGAGGGAGGGAAACGGCAAATGGACAGATCCAGATAGAAAGAAATTGAGAGCACAAGTGTACAAGTTGAGAAAAAAAAAAGAAAGAAAGGGTGATGGAATGCCAGAGTATGAGACAAGAAACAGAGAGAAAGAAAGCACAAGAGGAATGGATCCAAAGAGACAGCAGAGCATCATAACAGCAGAGAGAAATCCTGAGGGGAAAATGAGAAGGACTAAACTTGACTAGAGCATTTTTCACAGTAATTCAATTTATCCACACTTAACTTCATACAGCTGACAAATAAATGGCAGTAGCACATTTGTTGGCTTTTATTCAGCTATCTTAAAACAGCAACTCCTAAAACTACAGCTCACCACGAACTATTGTTGGAGGTAGATAGCAGACAGTAACCATAATAAAGCCTTGCAGCAACATTGCGAGCAGTCATATTGATTTACGACCCACAGATTTAATAATACTAATGTCACCTGTCACATAGAGGGGCAGCAAAAAAGATCTATTGCACATTGTTTTTTACACACAATACCCACACATCACTTGAATTCAAAGCAAAAAAACTTTCTTCAATTTCCTTCCTGTAAACAGTCACATGTAGGAGCACCAACAGGTTGTTTTTGCCTCTAAAACCAGACCTAACTCCTAAACACACAACTACTAACAATCTAAATGCTGAAAAAAAAAGTTAGTTAAACCTATCTCTGGCTTCCCTGAAGTCCCTGAAATCAATTTTAAAAAATGATGACATGCTTCAAGCAGTACATTAAAGTATATGTGGTTTGTGATTAAAGGTCTAAACCTGAAAACCCACAATTTAGTCTAGAAATCAATATCACAGTACATACTGTAAATTGCATTGCAGCATTCAGTCTTTAGCCACAAGATGATACTGAGCTAGATAAAATCCACTTTCTGTGGTTCTCCATCCATTTCAAAGAGGCACATGGAACATTTGTGAAACTGCGGAATTTACAAGCATTCCAGTGCTTCTGCAGAGGTGTTATTACAAATATCATATTTCTTCCCCTGAGGTCATTAAATGGCTTTATGATATGAAAAAATGCATGTGATTTGTTGTTAAAGTGTTGTAGAAATGTAGGACACAATCACATTTAGTAGTCCCCACTTTGTTAGTCTAAAGAAGCAGTCGGTGTTTATCCTCCCTGGACAGCAGATGAACATTAGCATCGTAGTATAATCATCGCCCGAGGAGAAAAAGCATGTCTGAGTGCAGTTCTATCATTGCAATTCATTGTTTAGTTCTGTGCTATACAGAAAGCATTTGCAATATAAAGTCTTTCATTAAATTGTTTTTAATAGCACTTTATACGTTTGAAGACAAATGCAGACATTTGGGTTGAAAAACATGCTTAAAGCCTAAGATCCCAAATTTCTCTTCTCTGACTGTTTCGTCCAATAATCCCCACTTCCCTCCATTACTCCAAATGACACACAGTCATGTGACGGTGCGTGTCTGCGTCATAAGATATGTGGGCAGACCGGTTGGGCTGGACACTGAATAGTAAACACTGATAAGAGCTCAAGGATAGTGAAGGTTGCCTTGGAGTGTCTGTTTGCAGCACTGTTCAGGTAGACTGGAACAAACAGTTCTAGTTTGCATAGTTTTTTTGCCTTTCATCATTTTTATTGTTGCTATGATATCTTTGCATTTGACAGCAGAAGTCCAGGTCAACATTGGCCATCACCAAAGTAAACACCTGGCCAAACATGTCTCAGATATTACTGGAAAGCCAATTTCCTGAAGTCAGGCATGTGTACACAAGATAACAGACAGTGATTGGGTGAAATTAAGATGACATTTTGGGAAGAACACTTATTCAATTTCTTTCAGAGTTAGATAAGAAGACTGATACATTCAAATCTACACTGAGTATATGTCTACCTCCTGCAGCAAGCTAACCCAGCTTAAGATAAAGACTGGAAACAGGGTTAACAATTAGACGGACAGTTGGAAGGTCAAAAACTCTAGCTCACTAATTAACCCATCATATCTCAATCATAAAATCTGTACCAAAGTGTAAAAGCTACACAAGGAGATTTCGCTGGTTGCCTGGAAACTTATCAATTAATTAATTATTAATCAGTGAGCATTAGAGGAGCTGGTAGACAGATTTAATTATCATTGTACAGAGTCAGGATAGCTACTCACCCTGTTTTATTCTTGCTAAAATGCTAAGCTATGCTAACCACATGCTGGCTCCAAGAGAGTGGTATAAATGTTCTCATCGGTAGCACTCTCCATCCTGAATAACTGGTGAATTTATAGTTTTTCAAACTTTATTTAATAGTTATCTGAGTGTTAACAAACAACAAAATGCTTTATAAACGATTTATCAAAAAATTGTAAAGGTTTAGAAACATCAGTTGCAACTTTATAACGTCCATCCAGCTAGTCTTTATAGTGAAATATAGAGTAATTATTAGCCATATACAAAGTGTCATAATTATCCGTTGCAACTTTACAATAAACAATAAATGGTTACCTTAATAAATGGTTTATACAGCTTGTAAACACTGGCTGGAAAACATGCAGACACACCTGTAAAAAGTTTAATAAGTAAACCTGCTCTATTCAATTTATCAAAGAAGAGACCAGTGGTTTAAAAATGACCCCATGATCTCTTGATTGAGTCATCAAACATAATAGCAACATATGATGGCATAAATATCTAGTCCAACACTCTGAGGAAAATCTTTCCAAGTGAACTGCAATCCCCATGATGCAGTAGGCAGGACACAGATATTACTGGTTGCAGAAAAAGACCAAATGTATTGCATTGTTGTTCCTAATTACCATTATGCTAATTACTGCTATCACTTCAAAAAAGCAGGGTGAACAGGGGAAATCAACGTTTATTTGAATTCTAAATTAGCCATGAGCCGTCAGTCCCATTACATTAGATGATAAACACACTCATTGTAATGGCCAAATTATTGTTTTGTGGCCGGAAATTAGGCCAATAATACCAAGGACAGCAATCATGTTCACAGAAACACTTATTCAAACCCACAGAATGAAAATCAAAGAAAGTGTGCAAAAAAAGAGAAAGAAATGTAAATATGCACGCCTTCACAGAAACACACATTACCAAGACTTTGTACTCACGTGTTTTGACAGGTTGGCACTCTTCGAGTCGACATCATACCTATGGAAAAAAAAAAAGAGAGCAAGAGTCAATGCATTAGGAAGCGATGGAGGGTGACAGGAGCTCAGCTGGGATATGACAGGGATTACAGACAGAGTAAATCACCAAGCAGCTTGATGATCTCAGCAGAGGCTTCGGGTATTTCACTACCCAGCATCACAGGTTTACAGGCATCCTCCATTAAAATGACACTAACTGGGCTAATTGGCAGTCATACAGAATATTGTGAGAGTATTTGTGAGTGTGCACATGAAAAAGAGACAAGGAGAAAGCAAGAAATATCATGCTAGTGAGTAAATAAGTAAATGAATGTCTATTCTCGTTTATGTTTTCGTCGGGTCTCATTAGTCTGAGTTTCAGTGTGCTATCGTGGTGTTTTATCATGTGTTTGAATATTTTTACACACTTTTTTTTCCTCCATTTCACCTGCAGGCAACACTTACAGCAATACAAATTTGTCCAGAAATGGCCCCTCCAGGGCAGAGGCTACTCTAAAGAATGAGAAGCAATCAGACAGGCCATTCACTCTGCAATTTGAGGTCATTTCACAGCTCAGGTCATTTCAACACACACTTAGAATGGATTGCCCTTTGCTGGATGATATTCTGAGGGAGAAATGAGGGGCAATTCAGTGACTTTACAGAACAGTTTAGGATAATATACATCCTGCATGTGCCTGGTGTGAAAACATGTGTGTGTGTGTGTGCACCCGTGTGTCGCACACTAATTGGTATCTTAAATTAATCTGAATCAGAATGCATGACTGAGTGTTCAAAATGACTAAATACAATCTTATGATCACGGTTTTTTCTCTGTGTCTCTGCCATCTAACTGGACAAACCATACAGTCAGTAGTTTTGCAGGCCATTAACCAAAGTGCTTGACAAAGTAAAATGTGATATTGATATAATATCGATATATTGTCCAGCCCTCTCACGATACATCTTCATTCAGTCTATCAGCAGCTAGGCTCTGCCTTAAGGCATGTAAACATCAGTATGAATAGGAAGGGTTTGCACTCCATGATATCATCTTAACTGGATTTTGGTTTCCAGCAGCGTTTTTGTTACTGAGGACAGACAACACAATAGGCAAACAGACATGAATGCACTTATGGGTAATTTGAGTCTACAGTGCACCTGGCATATGTGTCGTTGGATAATAGGAGCAATCCCAAACACTTAACTGACACAGGACATGCAACGTCAGCTAAATGCTAAAAATAATTCAGCTTCCTCAAAAGTGATGGAAAATCATCCTGCAAAAAGCCTTCATATGGCATAATTGAGATGAGAGATCGGATGCAAGTGATACTGCAATTTACAGCTGAGGGACAGGTAAGTCTGCAAACAAGCAGGATAGGCCAAGTGGATGTCAGAGGTGTTTCTTTGTTTTGAGAAAAAACACAAGAGAGTGAGACAGAGGGAAAATGCCAAAGGTGGTGTTGACGATTTCACACAATAAAAGACAAGCCATGTACAGCTAGGGACACAGCTGAAAGTGAGCTGAAACAAAAAAACAGCTGAAGTTTGAGAAGCCGTCTCTGAAGTCCTTTACATTGCCCAGGCTGTGTGTTAAAACCTTCAGCCCATTGTGGTGCACCAGGGAAAATGAAGTCACCAAAGATAGTAGGATTCATCCTCTTGGGAACTTTAATATCTTGAGCAAGGAATTATTAGTAGGAGCAGTAAGAGTTTTACAAGTTGTTATGCTGATAACAAATTGATACTGTTCTTAAATCCCCACTCTAGATGAAGATACAAACTTACAGAGCTGGTTATTACACATGGTTCGGCTTCGTAATTCATATTCGGTGGACTTACTGTACCAGTTTCATAACCTTTGCACTGTCACAGTTTTTTCATACAGATCCCATCTTGATGTGCTTGAGGGAGGAAACATTCTTTCATCTGCCATCGTCGCAGACTGTGTGTTACACTCTGCAGGCCGGCAGCTATCTATGGCTGTCAGAGATGAGAGGGGCAGCAAGTTCAGACGAAACACACGCACATGCAAACACATTCACAGCCAAAAGGACAGGAATGTGTTCTGTGACAGGGTTGCAAACCCTGAATGACACTAGCACACACAAAAAGGGCTCACAAAAAGCCAGAGTACTGTTTTGTTCCACAGATTCTCAGTTCCATTCAGAAAACCACTCAAAAGACAGCAAGCACACAGGCATGCACTCATACATTCATACACAAGGCAACAACAAAACAAACTGACATGTTCTATATTGGTGCATTTCAGAAAAATAATGTAACAGGTTGATACCAGTCCAGTTATATGTGATAATATATCCTGGGTCATAACATGGTGCAGCACACAAGTGGAGCAGGCAGAGTAGATATGAAAGGTTAAATGCTTCTCTTTCCCTGAGGAAAATCTGTCCGCTCCCATATCACACCCACCATCCCCTGGAACCCCGGTTGTTATGGTTACCATCACTAAACCGCACACATGGCCAGAAACACGTCATGCACAAGCACACAACACTATGGCCACGCACAGTATGTGAGAATGCAGACACAAGGCATACACGCATCGGTTTTGTTGTTTGTTAGTGTCCACGTGAAGCAATGACACTTCTCTTGTGAGATGAGTATGTATTGTGATGGAGTGACCAGCTGAGACACTGAATCACCAGCACACGTGTGGATAGACAGGGTTACGATCTGTACCAAAAGGAACAGCAAACAATCATAACACTGACACATGGCCTCAATGAGGAAATCCAGCCAAATAAACAAGCCAAATTCACCACATTGTCCTTTCTTCTAGTCTTTTTTCAAGACTCGAGGCACATGAGTGGCAACAAAGGTGGGTCGCTGTGGATCCAGCACTGGAGAAGGGTCTGCCTTATCTTGTCTCCATTTCTTTAAAGAAATCCCAGGATGCAGCATACTGGTTTTGGGAACTTCCCACATTTGGGTGGTGAGCCCAGGTATTAAAAATGTCTCCACAAAGACAAGGTAAAAGCTGCTGGCTTGTTTAGTATTGTACTGTTAGCAGCCAGGTTAAGGGTACGGTAACTTTCTATTTACAGTGTGAAGTTTGCTTGTTTGGAGGTTGTTGGCCAATGGCAGGTTTATTGACAACTCAAAAAAAAACAGAATGCCGTTACTGGTTAATGTACCTCGGGTGGATGGTGTTCTTGTTATTCAGTTTTTCTGTATTAGACATTGGCTATGAAAAATAAATAGAGAAAATGAATGACCATTCACAACATTTTAAGTCTTCCCCATACTTGCCCACAATCCACAAAGAGAAGATTAAGACTATTGCAGCACATTACAGAAAATGTGTATGCAGTAAGATGACAACTGTAGGTCATAAAGCAGCTTTCAAATAAAACAGCTAAAGTGCTTAGATTAAATCCGTAACTGTTTCTTGTTTTTGTTTTTTAAATTCTTGACTATTCATTTGTCACATTTTGTTTTCATTGTATTATAGATGCCTTTTTAAATGTCTTTTTTTAAAGGTATTTATGTGCAATGTAAAGCACCTCGAATTGTCTTGTGTCTGAATGGTGCCATATAAAAGTCCTGCCTTGCCTCACAGCTGGGGAGAATAAGGATACAGAAACCCTGATGCACAAATATAGACAAACCTCCACCCACACAAATATGCACATCAATCACACTGTCTCTGGCTTGCTCTCTCTCTCTACCTCCAACAGGCAAATGCACACAATATATGCAGAAACACTAACTCCACTTCAAAGAGTCTAACTTTCTGCTCCCAGTTGGGTTGTTGGTGTGGCGCCCTGGTTCATAGATTATAATATAATTAGTCTCCATTTAATAAAACAAAGCCACTAAAATCCCTTTTATAATGCAATCTGAGAGCAAATTGAGAAAGAGAATCCCCTCACCCACAGGCAGTCTGTCTTTTTAATGAATCTAACGATCCACTGTCATATCCTACAAATAGCATCCTGCTTCTGTGCACTGCAATCAAGTGTGAGATCCAGACACGGAGATCACAACAAACCGACATGAGTACTCAAAGTACTCACTAGTATAGAGTGTCAATCATACTAAATGAGTCTTACATTGAGTGGTTAATGACACAGAGAGGTATTGATGATATCAGTAGTAAGATAGTCAATCCTGAATCTTTTCAAACTGGGGACAAACAACTGGGATACATTGATTTATCTTTTCTGAAGATCATACCAATAGAAATTTCTTTCACAAATTAAAGAACTGATACCAATGTCTATTTCTAAGACCTTGTAAAGAGAGGTAAAGCAGGTTAGGCCTTTTAAAAATATGCTCTCATAGTGCACAATTTACTTTATTTAGGTAATGAAGTGTTTCATCACTTATTTTTTTGTAGTTATGTGCATGTATGGATGTGGATATGGATGTGGAGGTGGGTAGCATATTGTACAAAGGTGCCAAATATCAGTTGTAAAAATAATGCTGGACCAACATATGTATAACAATACAGTTTTTGTAAGCCAATATATAGAGCACACAAATGCAACTAGACAAATAAAGCTGCCCCAGTTAAATTCACTTCTGTGCAATAAATCACTCTCTGGCAGTGTCAAGGTAAAAAAAGAACTATGAGAAAAAAGACTTGAAGATGAATATGTAGCACAAATCCACATTGAAATACTAAATAATGCAGTTAAAGTCAATATTATTCTAAATTTGTACATTTTTTCATTGTTTCAGTGCGTGTTTGTTTGATATGTAGTCCTTCTCCCAGAATTTGTTTTATAATAAGCCAATATTACGTGCAATTGATTAAAATCATCAAGTGGCACATTCACTGAGCAATCTACTACTTCTATTAATGTAAGTTAATTGAGAGAAAGACAGTTTACCAGAAAACTGTGTTATATGCCAAATGTACAGTTAGGAGAACATCATCTGAGATAAAACAAACATTTTGTAGCTCTAGAATAAAATAATTATAAAATGAAATATTTCCTCATTTGGCATGTGACATCTGGAGCCTTTCCAAGGTCTAATGGTAGTGCAGTTTGCATTTTACAGGTTAATAATTTAAAATAGGTGATTTCAAGAAGAGGCTTCTAACAGTGAGTGAACCAAATATCAAGTCCAGAGCTACAAGCGTCAGTTGGCATTTACAATGTCTGGTGCCCGAAACATTAATCTCAATAAATATTACCATTATCATTTTTACCACAATTACAGACACACACACACACACACACACACACACACACACACACACACACACACACACACACAGGCGTAGGTATTACTTACAGGTCAAATCGGAGGTTCTGTCGCTCTTCGAAGAAGTAGTCCAAAATGAATTTCCGCACGAAGTCTGGGTTTAGCGTGTTGTCAATCACCTCTGTTCTTCCAAACTGGACAAAACAGTGAGATAAAAGATGCATAAGAATACCACTTGGATAAACTACACAAGCTTTGCTCCGAAATATTTCTGATTTTCTAAATGTACAGGAAAGGAATGTGATGAGCCAAATCTTAATCTTAATAAAGTTGATGTAAAATTGTTATTTCTGCAGCACCACACCTTACAACAATGACCTTACTCAAATCACAGTTTTTACAGGCACTTTGTAAAATTGCAGCGACTCCCGAATAACTAATTACCTGCAGGCCTTTCACATCAGGAGACACATCAGCGTATAGCTTGAATGAATACAGAGCAGCTGAAGTATCAAGTCAATGGGGGTCAAGTGGGCCCCGGGTTTGGCATTTAACTTAGCTTATTAATAATGCATGCAGATGACAGACCAACTATGAATATCTGCCAGTGATTGAGCCTGCAAGATTTGAACCTCATTTACATTTATGAATATTTATTGTTTTGAAACTCACAGGTGATCCCAGTACAGTCACACACACTCATAAACAAGTTGTTAGTACTGGTTAGTCTACGAGAACAAAGTGGGGTTTCTTATCAGAATTAGAATGGGAGTCAGATTTATTTCTTTATGTTGAAACTGAAGCTGATTTATGAGCAATTACCTGTTCAACTAACCAGCTTCAGCTGTACTCTACATTTTGGATAGAGAAGACTGATGATGCCCCTGACGCAACATGAAGAGGCCACCAGTGTTCTGTTGATTGATGCAGAGACTGAAACCAGTGGTGAGTAAGAAAAAGTTTAAATAATACGTTTAAATCACAAAAAAAAGAAACGTCTGCTAGCTGCTTGGCCAATTATGCTATATAAAATGCCATAGGATACAGCTTACTGACAGTTAAGGTATGGAATTGTGTAAGTTGTTAATGTTAAGGTAAGTTTTGTGTGTTAGAGAAGTAAATTTAATGTAAACTCTACTTAAGTGGTTACAATGATTACAGTTGTGTGTTTTCTTTCATTGCAGAAATCAGAATTAAAGTGGTACAGCTTTTCCAGTTATGTTAAATGGTCAGATGACTTCATCTCCAAGCCCCCCTGAATGGAACTGAATGGAAATTATATGTCAAACTTTGTGATGTCATCATATCAGGATGAAACTGGTGATGACAGCCCTGACTACAATGATCTTTTGTCACACACCTTTATCAAAATATTGCAGCAGCTGTTAATTGGATTTTGCCAGTGGCATATTGCAATTTTGTAAATATTCTTATTCATAATGCAGCCAGACTGCATCTTATTTGATACACACTCACCTCTCTCCACTCCTTGTTGCCCATGCCTTGTGTGTAGAGAACACATACTGTAAAAACAAAGACACATAACATGACCACATAAACTTAAGTAATTTTTAAAGTGCTAAAAGCAATCCTAAGATCCTTTGTGGTTGCTAGGGCATTTTCCTCAAAACTTTCTCACCAACTACAATGCCACTACACAATGGGCATTTTCTTTAAAATCAGGCTGCTGCACTGATGAGTGGAAAGAAAAAACAAACTTGAATGTCGTGGTATTTGCTGTATGAGATCCATCAGAATATTACTAATGAATCATAAATGTATGAATTAGAAAAAAAAACATCAAAGCACCAGATACTTTTATTCCTGAAGTCTTAACATATACATTATATTCCTGTCTACCTTCAGATGGTAAAAGATATCATTATAGGCCATTAAGCAATTTACTGAAACAAGACAACTCACCAAGAGGCAAATTACTGAGCTCACTCATCAAACACTTCATTTCAGGAGGCCTTTGATGCTCTTTTCAAAAAAGATACTGAAGGATTTCTAAGTATATAATGTGCACACCCCCACACAGACATGCAAAATATTCTTTTGCTGTCTAATAGATGGTGATATTTTGGGAAACCAATAACAGAAGAGAAAAGTTTCTTGACTGTCTCGCAGCCTAGGTTTGAAGGACTTTATGTAATTTTTCCACTTGCACAAAAAAGTTGTACTTTCCTTTTTTTTGGTATTTTTTGCCAGTAAGTGCCAGATCCAAGCGATCTCTATATGTCCAGTATTTTATATTATTTTTACATCCTCACTCATTCTTCAGCCCTGTCAGGCTGGTTCATACCAGGAGACTGAATACACTGTGCTCAGCATAATCACAAGTGCTACTCAGCACAAGAAATGAGTATGGGTGAAGCCCACAGAGCTCCTTCCGCCTCCTCCTCCTCCTTCTCAACGCATCATTCTAATCACTGTCATTCTCGTCATCATGTTCATCACTGCCATCATCCTCACCTTGAGTCATTTTTATCCCATGCTATTGTAAATGTGCTGACATGCTATGTTTGCTAAAGACAGTTTGTGTGCGTGTGTGCGTGTGTGCGTGCATGCATGCATGCGTGCGCATATCGGTTGAGTCACTATATAGCACCAAAAGTCACCCTGATATCATAATCAAAAATTCACACACACCTCAAGATGAAAAACATCTTCTTTGATAACAATATAAATATGCACAACCCACACTCCCTAACACACAGGCTCACATACAGATATGTAACTTGACTCTCAAGTCAAGGTACTCCAGGTCTTTATAAAGAGAAAACGCAACCTGTCAAGTACCTGACCTGACAGTACCTGTCAAATAATGATATTAATGGACAATTATTTTCATACCTATTGAAAAGTATGAGAAATATTTGAATTTGTATTATAATTGTTATTTAGTGTCATAAATGAATGAACATAAATGACAAAGAGCACTAATCCTCCTATTTTCCTTTGCCTCCCCATCACTAAATAACTAAAGTTAAAACCTTAAAATGAACACAGACAAGTCATCAGAAATCAAGCCACGAGTCCTTACGGTAAGTCCAGGCAGAGTCTCAAGTGATGACTTGCGCCAAGTAGTAGGGTGTACTGAATTTGCTGAGAGTCAGGTGTGGGCAAGTGTTAGGGCTATATGGCCCGCCAAAAGGAGATTTTCCAGAGGCACACTTCTTTTTCACTTTAATGTATTATGGTTATTTTCTTTATAAACAAGCATAAAACAATTGCCACTGCAACTGTTTGCTGATGTCTTAGTAGTTAATTAGCTAGAGAACATTGTTGTTAATGCTGATTTGTGCATTTAAGTCCTATTTTTTGACATATTCCAGTGTTGTACCCCCCATTTGATGGCATATGCCCACAAGTCCAGCTTTGAAGTTGCTGCATTTGGCTCCTCTAAAATCAGCAGACTAGCAAGCTAGGAGCACAGGTTGCTAATAGTAGCCTGTAAAGCACCAGTAGTAGCCAGGTAATGAAGCAGTGCTCTTTCTATCCTCAGTGCTCTTTCTTATCCATCAGATAAATGGCAAATAGCAATGTTATAATAACAGGATTACCACAGTAGCGCAAGAGAAATCACCATAGCTGAAGAAAACATATTGAAAATGTTGATGATTTCAACCTTAAGGAGAATTACAACCCGTTCTGAGAATCTATTGGGAGAAGCTTCTTCGTTGGCCTTGTGCATTAGTCAGACCTGCCTCGAGCCCAGCTCCCACATTTAGTGAAAAAAACACTTACACATGAGGAGTGACTCATGACTGCATATGGCAAAAGCAAAAGACCTTGCTTCAGTCCCTAATTGATTTCTCACACCCACACGCTCCATTTGTTCACCTTATATTCTGCATTTTTTTTTTCTTATTTGTACTTTACTTTTTATACATTTATTTCCTTTCCTTTTGCCTTATGCCCTTCTCTCTTGGGCTATATACATACAACTTTTTCAGATTTCCTTCCATTACTTTATGAAACTCAAAAAAGACAGAGCCAAGCTCTTTCTCAACCTCTGTAATCAATCCTGCCCAGACAGACATCCATAGGTTGGCGACAGACAAACAGAAAGGTGGCAGATCTTACTTGGGTCTGATTTGGAGAAGGTGTCCCTGTCCAGCAAGTTTCTGTGGAGACACAAAGGGGAAAGTAATCAGAAACAGTTCCCTTGCAGAGAAGGAACAACATTTGACAACACAGACTATTTATGTACTCTGTTGGCCATGAGCTGGAACGCTACCATCACGCTCCATATACACTATTCCTGTGAAACTCTTATCTGAGTAAGCTGTGAAAATACCACAAAATATCACAAATAAAAGGATTTATCACATGACACTGAGCCTTGTGCACTACCGGTGTCATAATTTATGCAAAACTGTAAAATTAGAAGAAATAAGTTAATACAACTTTCACCTTAAGTCCATCAAATTCCATGAAAAGATTGGACCCGGCAATAAAATCATCCAACTGTAATAGCAGGTGTTGCCATTGTGGCAAAAGCCTGATATATCTTATTCTCTCCAGTGTTGTCACAAAACTAGGCTATTAAAAACACATCAGTGTGAGCCACACTGTTGCACTGGGTGACATGTTATTTGATTGTGACAAACATGGACAATGGGGCTTATTTTTAGTCAAACCCAAATACACAGTCCTGCTGCTTAAATACTAACCAAATGTGTCAATAATTGTGTTCATCGTCATCAGAAAGTAGTCCCAAAATACGGAGCATTTTTTAAAAATGTTTAATAGAAACAGAAGGTCCTCCCTTGTCAAATGTAAACAGGTGGAACCTTAACAAGAAAGTTCGCAAACAGCTTGCAAGTACTTCCCCCAAAAACCAGCACAGGAAAAAAGAAGATCTGTTCTTAGAGGCATTGTGTTTCTCTTTTGTATAACTGAAAATTTAAAACTCACTTCCCAACATTATGATCGGCGGTAACAGTTTCTGCAAGAGCGAGCTGTACGTTCCTTAAAAATAGATAATGTAGAGAAATTTTCTCTACATTCCAACAGATTTCCACCCCTGCTGCAAACCATACCATCTTCAGGCCACAGAACAAAGCATTAAGTGACTTCTTCTTATATTCAGACTCATGAGAGATTGTATCACTCCTCATTTCATGCTTGGAAAAAACTAGGCCAAAGATCACATTCTCTTGATCTTGAGTGATAAAATGCGTAGGCCTCAGTGTCAGTAAACCGGTTTCAACCGAGATGGACATTAATGGAGAATTTATGCTCCCAAAAAAAGAAGAAAATGGGCAAAAATGAAAAGAGACCTTATCATCAATTCTGATTTGTGAATAATGAGATGAATGGCAGTGGTGGTGATGATGATGGCACCTAATGGTTTAGGGAGGGTCTAGCATGCAAAGGGCTTGATAAGAATGAAAGTATTCTCTCTCCAGTCCACCTTCATTCGTCTGTTTAATGAGTCCTGACGCCTGGTTGCAGTCAAGGCATCAAAATGTGGGTAATGCTTCCTGTCATCCTTTCAAGCCCAGGGATTGTGAGAGACTTTGAAAGGCTTTCAGACAAAGCTCTGAAACCATCACTGGCTGGAGAGTATCCAGGCTGCAAGATGGTTTTCAGTAACAGCTTCTTGAACTTTAGCTGTTTAATTGTTTCAGCCCACTTTCAGCTGTGTCCATATGTGCATGGCTCTTTTTTTCTGGTGTGAATTTGTCAACACCACCTTTGGCATTTTCTCTCTTTCTGTTTTTTGTATTTTTTCTCAAAACAAACAAAGACCTCCGGTATCCAGGCAGTCGTTCCTGCTCGCATGCAGACTAAATCATACATTTACATCAAATCACTCATTTCAATGGTGCCATTTGACGACACATGGCGTCATGATTTTCAACTAATTTTACAAAACTTTTGAGCAACTTGAGGTAGTTATTTGTAGGTGGCATCTTATGTGAGCTAAGGCAAGCAGAACACAAGCTAACTTATAACGGTTTGCTAACTTTTTCCATCAAAAGCAGTTAGCCTAATGTCATATTTCCAATGCTAGCCAGGTTTAATGTTAAAACATTTTGGAAAAGGGCAGACAGGTTGGTTGCTGATGTATTTGACACTGTTTTTTTTCAAGATTTACGTCTTCAGAAGGAACAAATAGGCTTGAGGGAGCAGAGAGGACAGAAATCTGTGGGTATGTAGAGTATGAAATATCACCCACCTATACATTTTAATGTGCTGTGATGTAGTAAGGAGGCAACATGAGAGAAAATAATGCAAATACTCTCCATTACCACTGTATAAACAAGAACAAATAACCCACATTGTAGATAAGCTGTGAGAATTCCCATGATGCATGTATTTTCCATGAGCCTCTTCAATGTTGAACTGTCCCTTTCACTTACAAAAATAATCTTTCCAGTCTGTCTGTTGTTAATGCACACTTTCTCCTTCTTAGAAAGAATTTGAGGCTCCACACTCGATGACTGGCTGCCGCTCAAAGCACATCACACATGGTGGCACTCCAAATGGGCTCCTGGGCTCCCCCTGCGTGTGTGTGAGTGTGTGTTTTTGTGTGAGTAAGACACGTTTTCAGGATTTCCACTTCAGAGGATAATGTGAATGAGTCATGGCTCTCTCTTTCTCTCGCTGCTTCCCTCTTTTCATCCAGAGGCAGGCAGCGGAAAGCTAAAAGCTGCCATCCGAGTCACACAGAGGTCTGCGGGAATAAAGGTACTGCACTAAAATAGTGTTTGTATTTTTAGCAGAGAGTTTCTGAAAATCCTTATAATGCCATGCTAGTGACGTGTCATTTGGATTTTACGCCTTTATGGTCAATAAGACAGTAGAACAGCTGTCTGAAGGGAAAACTCTGAATTTATCAGTCAACTAATCAGCTAAGAAGATGAGGAACTGAATTTCACAGTTAGTACTCATTCATCTCTACATGTATTGATTTCTTCAATATATCTGCCAGAGGCTTCTGGCTTTGGTATGATGGGCTGCTGCCTCTTTTCTCACTCGTGCCTCCACATGGAAAAAAAAGAAAATCTTTTGGCATTTCTGCTGGCTCTCGCGTGCATGTTCATTCAGAAAAAAACACTTAGTGCATCTTCTCTCTCTCTAATGCACTTGCAGCTTGATCACTTAATTGAATCGTTCACCTCTTCTGCTCTTCCACCTCCATTAAAGCCCACTTCAAAAGTTACCTAAATTAACTGTATTGACGCTCTTTGTGATGACAGAAACAAAGATTTAAGAAATGTGGGATTAAAGGGAACTGTTCCAAAAATAAATACACTATGACGATCCCTTGCTGATATTTCAGATGTATAAAATTGTCTGTGCCAAAGGACACATCCCATGGCAGGGGCCTTTCAGCATTCACCTATACAGCTTTTAAAGCAATTACTGCAAAAGAACAGACACCATGCATGACGCAACGCAACCCCATTAGATGACTGTAATGTCACATATGCACCTGCCTTTTACCTAGAAGCAGTTCCCACATTCACTGTTCACAAGAGCTTGTGATGGAGACAGACATCATATGTTTGTGATGTGAAATGATAAGACCGGTTCACAGATAATAACAATGTAGGTTTAGGTGACTTCAAGTATACTTAAACTAAAATAATCATTTTTTTTGTTCTGATATTTTCTGAATTCCAGTGTCTCCTGATTTTAAAAAGATTTCCTCCACATTTCCAGCGACCTCTATAGAGTATACCTGCAGTAAATATACAGATGTTTTGCAGTCACAAGAAATAAGGAATTATCCACTGAACCAGTGGCTAACAGATCACAAAATGTAGCTGAAGTATACATTTTCTGTCCCACAAAATTCATGTCTTACAATGTTGGTTCAATTGGATTTGCAGCTGTGTGAGCTTATCATCTTGTTATTACTGATAGATGGTGAACTACTGTAGATGCAACACATTTAACTATAAATGTGAGGTGTATCATTAAGATACAACTCTGGTGTCACCAGATCCATTGAACCGGATCATCTTTGGGGTTACTAAATTGCATCACTCTCCACTGAAAATGCCCACATTTTATGTCCAAATATGGTCATTCATAATTATTTTTGGTGAACTTAGGCTGTTTTTTTACAAGTTGAGAAATGTTCCTACTTCTTAACATAATAAAATATTTAAACATTCAAAATAGGGGTTGCAGCTAATTATTAATGATTATCTGTCTATTTCTATCTATTGATTAATCTGTCTATTTTTCACTTAACAAGTTAGGTGTCTGGCCCATAAATGTTGGAAAATAGTGAAAAATGTCAATTAATGTACCCCAAAGCCTAAGATGACATCCTAAAATGTCTTCCTTTTTTCCACAACCCAAAGATATCTGGTTTGGTGTCATGGAGGAGTAAAGAAAACAGAAAGTATTCACATTTAAGAAGCTGTGATCACACCTTTGACTTTTCTTCTTAAAGGAGTTACTCAAACTGATAAATCATTTAAGTTATCATATAAATTGGCATCAACAGTGACAAAAGGCAACTAAACCAGTCTGGCAAAGGTAAGGAAGGAAACAGTTTTGCCTTCAAGCTGTTTTTACATAATTTCATGATTTGGGGAAAATGCAATGGATGTTGATCTTGGGTATACTGAGTTAAAGGTTAATATATCAACCTCAGCTCTAAATATATAAAACACACATAAACAAACACAATACAGCGCTTGCATCACTGACACACTGTCACAACAGTATATGACATTGCTGATCTCAGATCTGATCAAAGCATCTAGGCTGGTGTCAAACCTTGCCGTCCTGGCCATGACTCTGACACATCACCCCTGACAGCTGTCAATCACAGCAACAGGAAGGGAAATCTGACACCAGACAGGTGGGAAACGCACAGACACACACACACCTTTCTTCATGCTAATTTGCTTTCTCTTCTGAGAGAATTCATACAAAAGGGAAAAATAAATAAGGGTAAAAAGACAGACAGAGGAGGCACGTTGCGGCAGCATCTTCACCCAATATGACAATTTTACAACTAACCATGTGAAGTGCCTGGCTGAGCTTCAATGTGGGGTCAGAGAGAAACACACACAAGCTGGAGACACACCTCTGTGCATTTGCTCTATGGGGGGGAACCACATAATAATGCCAGTGTGGGGATGGTAACCATGGCAACTACTGACAGCCAGTTGGGTGGCACTTGACTGACATGACTGACAGCTGAATGTTATTTTTCCTCCTGACTCAATAGGCGAGGAATTCCATCAGTGCTGCGATATTAGTGGCACTCACCTTTCCACCTCTTTCCCCATCTCCCTCTCCGCTCGTCCGATATAGCACTTACATTTCTTTTTATTTTGATCTATTTTTCACTTTTCCGATTCATATCTCCTCTTCCGTTTATCCCTTTCTCTTTCCTCCATTTCCCTTTCATCTCCTAAAATTTCTAAAATTAATGAATACAACTACTGAAAGGTGTGAAAGAGTAACAGAGGCAAGGGAAGGAAAGAAAAGAGAAAGGTTGAAGAGAAAATAAGAAATACACCTTAAAGGAGAGAGTTGAAAGAAACAGTACACATTTTGAGGGAAAGAGTTGTTGAGGAAGAGAAGCAGGCGGTCTAATTAGGTGTCTCAAACTGTGTGAGAGCAGCAAACAGAAGCTTTTATGTGTATGGCTGTATCACTGTTGTTAAGGACTCAGTTTTGAGTGTAGGCTTTACAACAGCCAGAAAGAAAAGTTGAGAGGGAGAGAGTGAAAGACTTTGGGGTTTAACAGCTACAGAACATTGAGGTATGCCATGTAACGGCTCTGGCTCAAGCCAAACTGAGTTAGATTTATTGCTGTAGTCATTGCTACTGCCGCTAATATAATGACTTATTATTAAAGTTCTCATTCACTGAGTGAAGACATCATCATCATCTCATTTTCAGTCACCATTCATTTAACTCTTTCCAGACCCTCAGGCTTTTCAGAAAATGTTTCCTTCTATAACTCATCCTATGTACATAAAGGTTCACACCTCTTGGTTTGTGAGCCCTTGACCTATCACATGTCTCTGAGTCGTCAGGAATTTCACTATAGCGTGATTTTCTGACTGATTGGTTGAAGCCAATAGAAATCAAATTATGCAGTATTTCATTAAAAAATGAGAAACGCGAGAGAAGAAAGGTACAATAAATGAAAATTTGTGCAGCTGTTTTTTCTTCTTTCATAATGCCTCAGAATTATCTTGTTACACATGTGACAGACAAAAAGTTGAAGCAGCTGCATTAAATTACCTGAAATGAGCTATAGCCTGTATACTGTAAGTATACTTTTGAACGCATATTAATATCTGATCTATAATCTGATACTACTTCCGGAGGGTCATCTGAGCTGCAGGAAAACTTTCCCCACTCTCCGCATCTAAAAACTTTCACACAGCGCACAAAGGAGAGAGTCAGTGCCTGATTTCTGCATCCGAAGGGGCAGTGTGAATATGGCTACTGTACGGCTACTAACCTCTTTTCTAGAGGCAGTCAGATGTAAAATAAATAAATAAAAACAAAATATGTTAAAAGAAGTTTAGTGTGTGATCGTTTCCTCCATAACAGCAACAAAGTCAACTAGAAGTTAAAATGTGTGATGCTACTTTTTAGAAGTAGCACTTAACACTATGCTGTACCACACTGAGAAAAAGCACCCTGCAGCTATGTCTGAGGTGTGGCTCGCAGTCAAAGATCACAACGCCGCTAGCCAAAGGGAACGTGTGTGTGCCACTTGGAGAAGATATGCTGCCAATCAAGGATTCAAAGAGCTAGTTCAGTGCATTTTGACATGGAAGGCTACTGTGAATAAACACATGACAAGCAGTTTGGGAAGAAGATGGATGAGCTAAAAGTAAAGCTAGCCAGGCCAGGCTGATGCCTTACTGAATTTAACACCACGAGGAGTCATGAAGTAGTGACTTTCACTTCATTAAGTAAAATTGGCAGGACAATCTGTGTAGAGCACCTGCATGTTAGAAAAAAGCCAGTGTATCAATAATGTATCACAAGAGGAAGTAATACAAGATATTTCTGTATCAATATTTTCTGCCACACCTCTAAACAAATCCCTATTAATGACTATACACAGTTGTCCTTCCTGAGATTCAGATTCAGCTCACCTGACTTGTTCTTATATTAGGTGTCACTCCTGATCTGTGCTGTCATTTATCCTAATGTCTCTGTTTCATCCAATCTGATATTTCTTATGGCACAGATATGTTTCACTCTGGTTTGGTATTTCTGGTGCGTTCCAAACCATTGATCCGCTCTGTTGTGCTATCTGTTCTTCACATTTCTTCTGCTTCACCTCTGCTTCCTCCAACCTATTCTGTCCATACTTGAGCTTTTCACACACCCTCTATGGTTCTACCCTCCTATTACATCATTGCTCCTCTATATCATTATGCTACTCTTTCTTTCCAAGTCCTCTGATCTCCTCTCCTGTCTCCTCTCCTGTCCTCTTCTCAGGGGAGGAGGGGTTTTCTCAGTGCGAGCCCAGAGCATTAAATCCTTCCTGTCTTCTGTCTGACTTCCTCTTTCCCACCTCTCTCTTTCGCTCTTCCTATGCGTCTCTCTCTCTCTCTGTTTGACCGTGACCTGAATAGTCCTGAACTAGATTCAGTTACACACATGTAGATAGGGGCAGAGAACCACATGGAGCGACCTGTGTACGGTCCAATGATTTTCCAGTTCAGCTAACATGGATGTCCACCACTTCACACACAAACAAAAGACAGTCCAAGTAAAACTGCTTCATGACATATTTGGGTCCAGTATTCCACATGTAATCAACCTCGGATACGTCTACTCAATAAACAAGATAAAGAACCCACACAATGATAAACAAGCAGAGCTAAAGATAACGCTTGGTGGAAAACAAAGAGGCTATTTTTGCTGCCGTGACTAATCTGAAATTAGAGTGGATGTGTGACTGTAAACACAAGCAAAAGAAAGAAGAAGGAACGACACCCTGAGAGAGATCCTTAAAGAAAATCCTGCAGTTATTCAGTGGTATGAATCTAAAGTAACACCACCACCAAAACATACTTCTGTTCAAACACTACCATCCCTTGAACGTGGATCCAATATACACATTAGAAGACATGAAAAAAGTCACCAGTCTGTGAGAATTGCTGAAATGTGAATGTTTGAACTAAATGACTTGATGTATGCTGTTGGTACAGGGACCAAAAGAAAGGACTGCCTGATTGCCAAGGGCAAGTAAAATGCCACATTGGACTAGTTAATCTAGCAACTAGTTCACCTTAAAAATCTCACCTTAAATAATCCTTTCAAGGAGTTTACACTCTGTGTGTTGAAAACAACTGTTGTAATTTCAGGATTCACTGTCAATGTACACTCCAGCCTGTCATTCAATGATACAGGCTAAGACCTTATAGCCAACACTTATCATAAGTGAACCCTGCCTTCCAATTTATCAGATCAAAAAGGCTTGCTTTTGCCTTTAATTACTGTTAAGGGTCAATCCTTTCCCATGAGCCAAAGACGAGGAAATTATTAGAAGCTCATTTCCCCCTCTAAGGTACAGATCTGCCAATCCACGAAACCACAGTGAGCTAAAAGCAGCTAAAAGCTGCACATTGGAGTGTTGACGCTGAGGGGGCCAGGCAGTACAAGCAACCCTTTCACCTCACTGGGAATCCTCTCATTAAACATTAATGCCAAAAACGCTGTTAAACGGAGCTTTAAGCGTTTCTTCCACAGGTCTAACACACTTCATGCATAATGCAGAGACTGGATAGGCCAAATCTACTATAGGACTGGTGATGTTTTCCTCTCATCACTTAAATGTCAAGATGATATCTTGAAAGTAAATAATGAAAATTTTTGGTACCATTTCTTATTTATGTTACATTTAAAAATAGTCTGGCTTCAGTTCAAGTGTTTTCCTGTTGGGTTGTTAAATATGAATTAAAAATTTAAATAGAGGTCCGATTCTCTTGGCCTTTCGTGCACTTCTCCGAATCACATGCACCACTGCAGGACTCTTTGCTGCGTGTGTGTGTAGCCGTGCTTAGCAACAGACCAGGAATATTCTTGGAAACATGTGGAGCGAGAGGAAACAACTGGGCATGCTCAGATGCTCTCAACAGGTCGCTGAGCACAGTGCTACAGGTACCTGCATCCCTCTTTTCCTCTCTTTAGTGTTCTTCCTCTCATCACTTCTTTCCTTTTGCATGTTTACTGATCTATCCATTACGCTGGTAATGACCATCTGTTACAGAGCATGAAGAAAAGCACATGCTTGCAGAATCCCCCCCAAACTCACTCTCTTTCTGTCACACACACACACACACGCACACACACACACACACACACTTTTACACACTCACACACACACAGAGTGAAGGGGAGCATCAGCAGCTTGTATTTTCTCTCTGCTTCTTTACAAGGGCTGCCCTAATTCTTCTTGACAAGGGCTGGGAGAGCCAAGAGAACATCATAGCACACACACACACACACACACACAGTGAAATGTGCCACGCCGCTATCCATTTACACACAGACATGTGCAGGAAAATACACATCAGTCATGGACAACACACACAGCAACACATCTCTGCTAGTGGCATTTTACCTTAATTGCCTTTGTCACTGCTTTCATTGCAGTTTAGTCCAACTGGCCAATAGTTTCCTCGGTCAACACATCACTGGCCTTTGTAACCACTCAATACAGAAAAATGGGTGTGTGCTTTGGCCATACAGAACGGAAGGTGAAATAAGGACATAAAGATGTTTCATATGTTTTTCAAATTCATGCTCATACATACAGTCCTCTTATACTGCAATGTCAATGTCAACACACATATGTGCACATGTATGCGTTAATATTGTGATGAGGTAACACCCCCCCTTCCACCCCCCCCATATTAACTTCCACATCTCTTCTACACGAAGTAAGTGCTGTGGACATCACCCGGACGCCAAGTGTGTATTTGCGTATGTGGGAGAAATAGAGAGACATGCTTGAATGTGCAGTCTGAGGCCAGGGGCTCCTACACGAGAGAGGGGGAACAGACAGAGCAGGAGGCAGCATCCCTAGAGGAATTCAAACAGCCTCTGTGCTATGTGACCGGGATGGAGATGACTTCATTAGGCCAGCCAGTTTCTCTCTCTCCCCCCTCTGTCCCTGTCGCTCTACGCCTATAAATAGGGCTGTGAGGGTGATTTACTGTATGTCAAGTAATCTCACTTGTCAAATATTCAAAATCTGTGTTGCGCTGACAATGTGAGAGCTCTGTGTGCACCGTTGCATCTTTGTTTGGTTGGAGCAGCAGAGTAAAATCCTTATCAGATATGCCCAGTTTCTATCCAGATAGCACACCCGAAATGTCAGAAAAATTCTAATTGAGCTCGTGGAATTTAGAGATTTTCTGATTCTTTTTATCGTGGTTTTATGTTCCACAGGAGGCAGTCTACATCAGAGTGTAAAATAAAATGTCACTGTCAAATGTGATCGGATTTTATGTGTGTGTGTGTCACTCGCGCTGAAAATGTCATCAGCTGACTGACGGGAGGCTCAGCAGCACAAAAACATTAGAGTGTGTGTGCATGTATGAGTGTTGAAATGCTGTTAAATTCATGTGCGCACATACTGTGTGTATTATGTGGCAGCCCATATGCAGTTTTGCAGTCCTTCAGCTGAATTGCTCCCTCAGGCTTTGTGCTGTACATCTTGGTAGTTATTGATGAATTCATTTGCTATTAGGACTTTGTCACGTTCTCAGATGGCTCATTGAGCAGAGCTTTCAACGCCTGTTTGATCCAGAGGTCAACAGTTCTCACTGCTCATTTATCCTACAGGAATATTCTGAAGATAGAAAATCTTGGTGGTGAAATCTTGGCACCAGTGCTCAAAATCTTTATACCCATTACCCCGTAGTATGGACACTTCTCCAGTTAAAAAGTTCCTTTGATGTGCCAAGATGCTACTAAAACATTTGGAAGTAACTAAATACAGTAGAGAGCAGGAGGGATGATTTATTTTAGTATGATAAACAGAAAGTTAGCTTTACCCTGATTCCCTCGACAAAACAACTACAGGATTTTGATTTTGGTTTACTGCTAAAAAATAAGCTCTATAGCAAACAAGAAAGAATGTTGCCAAAAACCTTTGTAGTCACATTTAGCCACTTGTTAGCAACCTTAACACATTCACACTGACGTATTTTATGCAGAACATGAAAATCTGCAAACGCTTGTGTTAACTACAGATATTCTTTCAGGCTGTTAATCGAAAACATGTTGTCCTTCAAGTATGGCAAAATTACAAACTTATTGTATACCTAAAATAATTATTGCATATCTGTTGAAGTATATGCATAAAATGTAGGAGGATGATATCGGGAAGAATCGAGGATAAGAGCAAAAGAATAAAGCAGTGAGAAAACTGCAGGGTACTATCATTCTCTTATCTGTAACCATACATTTGGCCCGGGTTAGCTTGCCTTTGACATGCTGATGTGAAAGGAGTGGATGTGTTTGTTTGTGTGTGTGTGTGTGTGTGTGTGTGTGTGTGTGTGTGTGTGTGTGTGTGTGTGTGTGTGTGTCCTTGGGTCTGTGCAATATCACCTGCATTTTAAAATAACACCACAGCTGTCTAACCTTGAGAGTAAGGTCAGCATGTCCACCGATTACCCTTCCACTTATTACTTCTGCATGTAGTAGTGAAGTGGTGTAGTAGTGTATGTGTGTGTATATGTATTGTATACCTTGACCTTTGCCAATAGATCTTCCTCTCTGTCAGATCTTTATCAATCCATTTTCTTGCTGCAGCAGTACAGTTTGATGTATGGAGCAGAGGCTTTGTATCAGTGTGTGTTTGGCGTGTGTGTCTTCTTGCAATGTGTGTGCCGTAACATGCAATTAAACACACACAGACACACACATGTTGTGACACTGCGCGCATACTGTCTGGTGACTTATGTAGAAAACCACCCGCAGGGAGAGAATAACAGCAGGAAGGGGGTCGATAGTAATTCCCTCCAAGTCGGCAATTTCCTCTGGGTGCATAAATCTTTACTGACCTGACTAGAGAAAGCCCAAACCAGATTTCAATCTGTGGCTTCACAAAAACTCTTGCATAAACAGACTCTGAGAGCAGCCCTCACTCAGAAACAGTTAGTGTAAGACAGACAAGACAATAGCATCAATTCATGGCAGCTCAGAAGGGTTTCTTCAATACAGCTTTGTCTCACTGATTGCCACCACCACTGTGCTCTTATCCAAAATCATTTGTGCTCCCTGCTGCTAAGAACCACATGTAAACAGACAGAAAAAGTTAGCAGCTGTCCTCACCGCGCACACATCCTTTTGTGCTTTTGGCTGGCATTGAACCGGCACACAGCGGGCGACCCTGTCTTTCCTTCAAAGTGACGGTTGTCAGTGGCTTCTTCAATAAGGGAACCATTATGTGAGCTCTATGGGGCCAAAAAGGTCAACGCAATCACTTCCCATACACAGAGTGGGAGTGAGCGACCTGAAAATAGATAGCGGGTCGTGTATGACTCGTGGTGGAAAAGGGTGGGGTTACAGAGTAAGTGGTTCACCCCTAACACTTTAAAATAAAAGGCTGCTTTTCTTTAGTTGCTTTAAAGAAAAATGCCAAATAAGAGTTTTGAAATGTGAATCAATACAATCCACATCAATGACGTCCACAGTGGGCACTTGATACTATCTAAGAGTCACAGCTTGAAAGGCAGAATATGGAAAGAAAGGGGTTCCATTTAGCTAGGACTTGCTGTTCTAGATGATATAGAACTGGTTCATTAATTGATGCAAGATAATTAACTGCAAACGTCTTTGATAACTGATTAATAGCCTGGGTATATTTTCAAGCAAAAACACCAACATTTGCTTGTTTTAGCATCTTAAATGTAAGGATTTGCTGCTTTTCTTTGTCATTTTACAAGCAGAAACAAAGAGTTTGGGTGCTGGACAGTCAGTTGGACAACAGAGCAATTTGAAGATGTCATTATTTACACATTTTACAGACAAAAGATCCAACGGCCCTGTTTTCCTGCTCCTCCTGGGTTGTGTTCCCAAGCCAGACGGGATCTCAAGCGGCTTCTGGGTTTCCTATATGCAGAACATGACCAGAAAATCTCCAAGGAAGGACTCATGGATATATCCTGCTCAGATGGCAGAACCACCTCAAAACTGGCTTTCTTGCCTCATGCAGTCAGTGATGAAACACCTAATCTAAAATCCCTCATATTTATAATCCTTTCTAAGGGATTATTTTTCAAAAAGAGATGCATTCATAATTACAGCTGTGTTCTTGAGACCAAATAAAATCTGAAATGTCAACCTTTTTCTTTTTGTCCCAACGGCTCAAAGTCTGTATCTGCTTTTGTAACATCCAGCCTTTCACAACCTACATTTACCCAACCTACTTTTCATCTTTTTCTTGGCTGTGGTCCAATAACCTGGAGTGTCTTCCCTCTATCTTCTTCTCATGGTAACATTCAATCAAATCACTGTTTTCATACTGGCAGTCAACGATATAGAGATGAACTTGGCTCCAAAGCCAACATGGAGACTTAGATGCATGGTAGTCTATAGGATAATCAATGTTTTTTTTAACTTGTGCAAAGACTTTTTGAGATTTTGGACTGACTGATAAAAATATTTCAAAGTGGAGTTTAGCATGTTTTGACTGCTGTCTGTTTTAACCCATCACAAGCCAGGGGCCTCAGCAATAGCCTTACCTTACACAACTTTAATGGACTCCCCTGTATTTGTTATTCATCAAAACACAAGATTTATGTCCAAGGGGTCCAGACCTCAGCCTGAGAGAACGGCCCATCCCCTCATACTGCAGATTTGTGGGGGTTGTAGATTAAATCTATTTGTATCCGGCAGCCACATCTCAGTGCTCATAGTGGTGCAATATTACTTTTGATATCAATATCACAATGACACATTGATCACAATGCATGCTGATAATTCAGTCCTTATGCAATATTCACCTCTCTGCAACACAAATTTTATGTACTACTGTCAAACACATTAAAAGGCATTAGAAACAATTGAACGGCTACTAAAAAACTGATCAATAACTTTCAGTTAGAAATGTATCTATTCTTCACTTGAACACAGGTACGTCTATTCCAGATTGGGGAGGGCATTAATGACATATAAAGGCTTTAAAGATATAATATAATATATTTCTGAAACGAAACAACTACATCCTTTAAATATACTTATTGAGTTGTGTAGCTAGATAATCCTAAACATGTCTGACAATACATCAGTCATGTCAGATAGATTTTCACTAGCATTGGCAGTCACTCTTTAACAATGAAGATTAGATTGCTAGAGAATCATTTCCAAGATGGAAGGAGTACACTGAATTATTTTGATTTGTGGTAAATTATTCACATTCAAAGAAGCCACAAAAATACTGGCTTTTGGCAGCTGCAGTCCAAACCTTTTGGCAACACACCAATCTTGAAAATCCATGATGTTTCCAACCTACATGGAATATTAGCTTAGGGTGACTTTGTGTTGTGTTGTTAGTGTTGGTAAAACAAAAAACAACTGTGCTTTTAGAAAGGTGTGAATGTCATCCAAATATTTTCCTTTGGCAAACAAAGCTATTTAGAAATAGCACAAAAAGCTTATGTGGAACAGGTGGTAACTCATAGCTTAAATGGTCTACTGGGTGTTTACATCAACAAATACTCACACATACCTATAGCCACAGAAATACAAATACAACAGCTACACATAGCCATGCAAAGTTCGTACTACAAAGCACTGGTTGTGGAGGCAGCATGACTGACTGACACAGACAAACTCAGGGTAGAAATTAGCAAGTCAGGCCAGAGAAGTGACTGAAAGGCAGAATAAGTAGGCTGCAAGGGTAGCAGGAGCCAAAACATTATTTAACTCATTTGCTTCCAGTATTTTTCCTACATTACTCACATTTTCCCCTTAAATGACCAGTGTTGAATCCAGCTGAAGTAATTTCCTTTTCATCTCAATGACATGAATAATCCACCAGGCTTATTAATATGGATTTGGGAGTACTAATACAGCTGGTAGTGGGAGATTAATGCAAATGTTCAATCAATATAAAAAGGTTTGTTCGTGTGCCTGTGGTCATGCTGCGCTCAGCATTAAAGCAGCAGCAGTGCGTTGGAAGGGACGGAGGGATGATTGAAGGAATAAGATGTTTCTTTTGTTTCTCCCTGGAAACACACACCGACAACCATGCTCCCAAATGAGCCAAATCAAAACTCAACAAAGGCCAGGTTTTGCACCAGGAGAAAGAATATAATCAGCTACATGAATACGATGTCAAGCCTCTGATTACAGAGCCGCTGATTTTAAAACTGTGCTGTATGTTCTCCATTTGACTCTGCAGTGATCCAGCTCCTGTGTGAGCGTTTGGATTGGTCCACTGATGAGTAAACTCTCACCTGTGGTTTCGAGAGGCGGGGCTTGAATAATAGATACATGATTCAACATTGACCCCCTCTTAAGTTCCCAGGGCACTTGATGCTGCGGACTTTGTCCTTTAGCATCTTGTGTACTCACAGGAAATCTACATCATACAACAGCACACAATCAATGAGAAAAATCATTAAGTTGTCACAAGACATTAGCTTAAACTGCTATTATGTAATGGGTATTTCAACTCAGATTTAGCATGACAAGAAATACCTAAAGCCGCAGGACTACTTGTGGCTTGAAGCTGATGCGATGACACATTTTTTGAGTGAATCCATTAGGATCACAGCAGTGGCGTGTCCCAGCCTTCAGGCCTCCACAAATATGACCTCGTTTTCAAATTTGGCCTCTTTTTTCCACTGAAATCAGTCTGGAACAATTTGTATACACAAGGACTTACTGACATGAAGTATCGTGGATGATTTAGACTTACTGAGACCTATTGTTTTGTATGTTATTTAAAATTTCTGAGCAACCCAAAATGGGGAAACAATATGACTTTACTTTCACCCAGAAGTAACCATGAACTCATATTTACCTGCAGGTTGTAGGAATTCACACATGCAGTACCAAGCCAGCCCTAACCATAACTAACCACCCGTCACCCTCATTTTCCTTTACATCACAACTAATACGTTGTGGCAACAATGGATACAGCTAGGAAATGTTTTCTATAATCCTTCCAGTCACCTGACAGAAGAAAAATAGTAGACAGAAAAGGAGAGAACCTGAGAGTTATTACTGTCAACAGTTTGGATGTTTGCTGACAGTGCTGGGATGGATGGCTTAGTCAAAGAGAGGGGGACAGAGTCCAAAAGACAGATAAGAGAAAGATTTGTCAAGTGGTCTGAAAGACATTTTGGGGAAAACAATGGTTTCACATTCTCTCAAAAGCAAGTACCTTTAAATTCTTTTAGGGTCATTCTTCTGAGCCTGTGAGCTGGATTCTCTGTAAATATCACTTCTGTCATTTCTATCATGCTGGTAAGAAAATGACTTGCCAGAGACCACAGACCGACGAAATTAAAGATGCAATAATAAGTTGATTGATTGATTACACAAGTATCTCGATAATAAAATGTTTAACTCACTTTTCAAGTGACAGTAAATGTCAAACATTTGCTGGTTCCACCTACTTAAATATAAGGATTTGCAGCTTTTCTCAGTCTTTTGGTTTTGGACTGTTGGTTAGATAAAGGTAACAATTCAAAGATGTGACTGAGATGATGAGCTTTTTTTTCTACAGTTGTTTGACAAGAAATAAACTAAATAATCATAAATAATCAGCAAATTGATTAATAGTTACTTGCAGCCCTAAAAGAAACAATCTGGAATGAAGCAATCCACCACTAACATTACACACAAACCCCTTCTGATGATGACATATTAGCATTAGCAGGAGCAATCCATAATACAGTATACAGCAGCAGAATGTCTAACATGGAGCACTTACAATTTCCCCTGGATACATATATTTCAGCCTACACTTTATTTCACACAAAGTACTGATAATCCCTGAGTTACAGTTCTGTTATATGATATGAGTCTTTGCTGCCTCACTTCTAGAGATATAAAGTTATCACAAAGACATTTTTCAACAACCCTTTTAAGAGGCTATACAAAGGCCTGAACAAATACAATCCAATATTGGCAGAAGTTATCTTTTACATATGATCCAAACATCTGATTTATCAAGTACACAAGTCAAAACTTCTGACAAGGCAGGCTTTTGACACTTTTTGAAACGCTGTACTAAAGACAAATTTAGGTTGTTACCAAAACACAATGACATCTAGACATAATAGCAAAAAAACTTGATTACATTGCTGCACTAGGACATATATATACACTGGGAACAATAACAGGAAAGCATCAGCACCTCACCACACACTTCATCTTCTTCAACTTTGCTCCTTTGCTGTCACTTATATGACAAAAATGAGAAATACTGATTTTCTGTGTGTGTGTGTTTGACTGTGAAAATACAGGTAGCCACCTGTGTGCTGGTCTGATCGATGACCATAACAGCATAAGGCTTAAGGCCATTCACAGCAGACTCCCCTGGAAACACTAAAGTGCATCAGGGAGTAATTTATTCTTCTGTGACTGTTGGAGCGTGGGTGAGGAATGGTCTGTGTGTACAGTCATTCATATATGTACAACTATACAGTATGTGTGAACATACTTTTATGCATGTGTGCTTTTGTACAGCTCAGTGGGGTAGACCTGGTAGTGTATTGATCCCAGCTGATTCCTCGGGCTCTCCCATCGATCAGCAAAATGTCTGCAGCTGCCCACTGAGTCTGAGCCAAGTGCTTACTTCATAGCCCCATAGCATCAGAGCATTATCTGAATTAGCTGGAGACATAGGCTACTAGGATTTGTCAATATTTCTGCAACAGCAATGTCTCCACTCACTATTACGGCTTCTCTGAATAAGAGTTGGCGGTCCTAATGTCTCTTTTTCTTTTCCTGTTTTGTGATCTTCTAAGGATCCATTATAAAAGGCTATTTAAGTGTTAATATTGAATTGAAAGTGAAATATCTTATGATTTTTTTTTTTTTTGCATTTTCTCCAAAAAAAGGTTATAATATCTAAAAAGCAGAGTGTTCACATGATGTCTTTTAAGAATGCTGATCTGCATTAAAAATAAGACAAACAAATTAATCCTCGAGATTGCAGATTTTGCAGACTAATTTCTGTCAGATGGGCTCAAACATAAGACTTTGGACTCAACTACTTGTCAATGAATAAATTACTCAGCTGAAAAAAAGCTAACTGGAAACTATTTTTGATAACTGATAAAGCATTTCAATTGTTTTTCAGGCAAAATGTCAAACACACGCTTATCTTTTTCATTTATGATGGTTAATAAGAAAATCTTTTGAAATCTTTTGAATGGAGAAAAGAGTCTATTTCAAAATGTCATTCTGGGCCCTTAAAAACCAGTGCTTTTCAATCCTGGTCCTTGGGGCCCCTTGCCTTGAGTGTTTCAGATAAGACATCCCCCTGCTACAACACAACTGATTCAAATGAACAGGTCATTCTCAGGCTTGAGCAGAGCTTGATGACAAGCTGATCATCTGAATCATGTGTGTGAAGGTAAACCTCTAATCATGCAGGGCAGGAGGCCCCGAGGACCAGGACAGGAAAACACTGTTATAGATAAAAAGAGGAATCGATTCATTGTTGAAATTGTTCAGTAATAAAAAATAATAACTAGAAGCAGCCCTAGACACAACCAAATGAGCTGTCATGATGTAAACCTTGTTTCTCTTTCATCCTAGATTAATGGTTAATGTCAGTGACTGACTATCATTGAAGCCACATTATTACTCATATCATGATCCCAACTCTCTGATGAAGCGACCACTCATTCTGATTGCTCTCTCTTATTAAGACATTGCCTCCTCAGTGAAATGTCTCACTCTAACACCCCCCTACACACACACAGAGGGAAACTTTAATAAAAGTAACCATGGTGATATTGTACACTGCCCTTTTTGTCCACTAACAAAAACAATGGCATATGCACTAACACACACTAATATATGTACTTAAACCTCACAAAAACATATAAGCACGTGAACACACATGTACCTGACCGTAACGATGGCATTCATGCTCTACCTCGTGTTGGAGCTGGCCACCGAAAAAACACCCCCCTGGGGGCTGAGGAGCTGGGTGACTCAGACATTAGCAAAGTCTGCCTAACGTGTGCATATATTCAGCTACACGACGGCATGATCTCTCTGTTACTAAGGAGATGGGACTAAAAGCTTGTGGAGATACAGTAACTACAGTATCTGAGGGGCTCAGGCAGGGTGGGAAACTGTCTCTGTCCACTCCTCTCAGATTAGTAGTGTAGCATTAAATTCAAGTTGCAGAGCTTGATTTTTTTAAAAGCAACATCAAGCCACAATCTACTTTTTTTATCATGCAATTAAATACATCAAAACAAGACATTTGATTTAGGGCCTCTTTGTTTAACCAGCTCCTGGGAACTGAAATGACAAATGCATTAATGTTGCATGTTTAAAGTCAAGGTAAATCTTTTTTATAGCCTTCATAAACAGTTGTGCAGTGCATAGTTGATAATGCTTTAGTTGATAATTCTGTTAACAAACAATGAAATACTTTATAAGATGAAGTTTATAAACCTGTGCAATCACTTAATTAATTGTTTATAAAACATTTAGTTGTTGGTATAATGAAAAAACTATCAACTACAGTTTAATTTCCTGAAAATTTACCAAGAATTACTGACGCTTATTATTAGCTGTTCAAACTCATCAACTTTCATCACATTCTGAGCAGCAGTGTTTGAGACATCATGTTCGAGGAAATAAAAAAAAAAAATCAAAACCACAACAATGCACCGACAGCAGGGCCATGAAATAAAACCCAAGATTATTCAACGGCATATGCAAAAAAAATTTCCAGTTTCAGTTTCATTATAATCAACAGAGAATCTCCTCGTGTCGGAGAGGGAACAAGTTTTTCTACATCTGGTAAATATTCACTCTTTACAATCACGCCAAGACCGATTTACACATCATCAGACACATTGACACAATGCACAGTCTCCTGTGAACGCTAACATGAATACACTGAATCCTTCTGAGCACTTTAACATCATAAATTACACAGAGATCTACATAGATATGACTGGTGTTACGTGCTCCCGCTCTCTGTGTTTTTTACCTCCTCTGTTCTCTCCTTCTCTTAGGTGCTCCTCATCTGTCACACATTTAAGGGAGGTTGGAGACAAAGGAGATCCCTTCCACTGACCTGCATGTCTCTGTCCTCAGTTGGTGTTTTGTTTACTTTCGAGGGTGGAGGTCTGGTAGTTCTGCTTTCCAAGCTTTGTCTGTTAGATTAGTCATGTTGTCTTTTAGTATGGAGAGGCTGCTACAGCCCGGGCACACGATGTATATATATTTTCTTTGGGAGGGGGGGGCAAATTTGTTCTCAGGTTTTGTGTCCTTATTAATATGTTGCTAGTCACAAGATAGAGCCGTTGTTACTGGCAATGGTATCACTGTTCAAAAAACAAAAAAAACACTGTAACCAGGTTTACAATGGTAATGGAGCTCGAGTGGCATGACTATAATATACAGTCAACCTTAAATTCAACAGCTTTTATCTTTGTGTACACTGTTTTCTCCGTCCTAACCCTTTTAAATGTGTATCAGGCAACCTCTTCATGGCAAAAAGACACCAACTGAACACGTGACCTACTTCATTTGATGGGAGCTGACACATTTAATTGGATTCCCTGACAGGGTGAGGGGGGCTTCCTGAGAACATGTGGCTGACCTGTGAAGCATACAGCCTCGTAGCCGACCGCGGGTCAGCCGTCTGGCAGAAACAAACCACATTCCCTGCATTTCTCAACCAGCTCGTGTGGCAGAGAGGAAAATCCCTCCCTGAATGGGGGAGAAAGCCCTCATTCAGGGAGGGTTAAACACACACCAGCCCTGCAACCATGCTTCCTCTGTCTGTTCCCATCACGTCAGATAGCCGCCGCACACACCACAGCTGGACATCATGGTTTCAAACTGCTTTTATGTGCGTTGATGAGGCAAAAATGATGACTTTCGAGAGAGAGAGAAAGAGGTGGCCGACAAGCGACGGCGACGACAGCACACACAGATACAGTATGGAAAAAAATGAGGAATGACTCATTAGCATTCTCGTGTCAATAGTGTCTTCAAGTTAAAATAATCATGTTTGAACCTTATCACGCTGTCTGTATTTCCAATGGTGGCATTTATATTTCAATTACATATGGTTCTTAAACTTGGACTACATGTCCAACGTTGTTTTGAAACAGCCATAAAACACACCTCTTCCTCGTAGTTTCGGCTCAAATGTGCTAGCTTAAAAACCCTTTAATAAACGTGAAGCTACGCGACTTATAAGTGAGTTTGAGAGGACATAAGTTTTTTTTTTTTTTTACCTTTATACTACGAACGTACTGTTCGCATAAGCGTACTACTACACATTGGGTGTGTGCTGTATTACACCAGCGTATGTGCTGTCATTGTGAGAGAAGTGAGAGAAGTGCAGTAAAAGTGGCCAACTGACAGCACACCTGTCTCATTAAGCTAGCGCTGCTAACCGTCTGTAAGGCGCGGGATTCATGGCACATTTTCACGTCTCCTCGGTGCTGTAGCCGTCACGAAACTAAACAGAAACTTGGACAGAGTTAGAGCTGTAGACAGAGGAGTGCCAGCTGCCTTCACAGCTCTGTGTTATTTTCCCCGTAACCCTGTTCAATAAATAAATAAATAAATAAATAAATAGGAACCTACCTGCAGGACACTGTGATTTCAACTTTGGTGGCCGGGATGGACGCGTTGAGCGGGTCGAAGTCGCCTATCGTCGCCATGTTTACAAAACTGTTGTTCATCCTTCCAGGAATTGTTTGGTTTGTTTGCCTTTGAGGCTTTTAACCCCTCCTGTTCGCTGGACCAGCCCCCTTCTGTTCTTTTCTCTTTTTTTCCCCTCTTCTTATCAGCGGCGAAGGACAGAGAGGAAACCGTGTGCACGCGCGCCTTCCTCGGCGAGAAGTGGAGCAAAGGTGCCGCGGAGAGGGAGAGAGAGGCTGGGAGAAGTGATGTCACTCCTCTCACTCTCTCCTCCTCTGGCCGTGTGAGTGTGAGTATTTCTCCCTCTCGCTTCCTTCCCTCTCGCTCCCTCTCTCTCCCTCCGTGCCTCCCTCCTTCCCCTCTTCTCCTTCCTCTCACTCTCTCAATTCAGTGCGGCTCAGCTGACTTCTGCTTAAAAATCCAATGCTTCAGATTCCCTGGCATGGAAGTGGAGACATTCAGGAAAATAGAGGAAGTTTCCTGTGTGTGTGTGGGTGGGTGTGTGTCTGTGTGTGTGTGTTTGTGGCCCCCCGCCCTCAATACTCACATTCACATCAGTCCAATTCACTTTACTTCAGTTCAGTTCAATGTGTGCTGCTCTGGCATGAAACAGCCCTCCCTGCTTCTCGCACGGCCGGATCAGCCTGTTCTGGGGGTCCGCTGGGCAGAAATTCACTGTTGGGCCCCTGGTGACATCATGGTCAAGTCAAGAGATCGTTATTGTCCTCGGAGGGCAATTTGCAGAGCAGCCATCAGCAAAAAAAAAACAACAGTAAAAAATACACAAAACGATGACGTGAAACTAATAATTAAAAGAGTGCCGATGTAATACACAACAACATGGGTGACATGGGACAGCAACATGGGACAACAATGCAGGACAACAATTAACATCAAGCCAACAAACAAACAAACAAACAAACAAAGTGCAACAGTGCCACACTGGATAAAAACAAGGAGTTAAAGTGACCACAGTATCAATTGTTAAGAAGGCCAATAGCCACTGGAACCCAGGATTTTTTAAGTCTGTCAGTCCAGCATCTGGGCACATTAAATCTGCATCTAGATGGAAGCAGTTTTGGGGTAATTTAATTCATAGGTATTTTATGAATAAGTATGAATAAATATGTAAGTTTGAAAAGTCACCATGTTTTATTTTTCAACTTAATCCAACAATGTTTAATAATCCTTGTTATTTTTTTGTGTATTATTTTCCGCTTACATTTAATTACCCCATCTATTATATAAATACACTTTACTGTTATGTTATTGTAATAATAGTAATAATGATTGTTTTTTTTTTGTAATTATTGTTGCAAATAGCGAGTGCAGAGTTTGGAAGTTGTTAGCAGGCAAGACGCTGATGATTTGCATTATGGGAAATGTGTTTTACAGTCATAACATACTATAAGTAAGGATACCTCGACTAGCTGTTCTCAACACATGTAAGCTAGGTGACACACATACATCAGGGCTTCCGCCAGCGACCTTGCAACGCCATGTTTTTCCAAACTAAAATGGCAGCGAGGACCTTGTGAGTGTGCAGTGAAGTGTGTTTACAATATAGGCTGTTTATTGGTGAATGAATGCTGCAGCTCCTCAGGAACCGGGCCGAGGGGGTTATCCACGGAGTTAGCGACAGCCTCGACCCAGGCTCGTTTAGGGCCCTGACACACCCAACTGACGCCAAAAGACGTAGCCTCCGACAAAGGCTGCCTGTGTCTCGTCCAAAAAGCTGCACTTAAACGCACCGCTGGCCAATAAGCCTGTACATTCTGTTCCTGTGAGAAAGGATATACAAACCTTTCTCTTTCCGTGCACTGCTTTGCCAATCGGAGTGATTTCTCTCACCGATGAGCCTCCAGTTCTACAAGGCCCATCACCCCCTCTGCTTCTTTAATTTTCACTATTTCGTTGCTGATCTGTCTCTTGTTTGTCCCTCCACTGTATGGAATTGCAACACTAACTCAATGCAGGGCACCTGTAAGATCTCACGGTCTGATTTTGACACAGAGTCTCTCCGTGTGTTTGTCCATTTCACCCGCCGATTGTAATCCAGTTTATGTGTGCGTGTCCCCGGACAGTAGAGTTGAAGCCAAGTGGGGATCGTCTGTGAGGAGATTATTGGTAGAATCACTATTAGTGTTTTTGTCGATACACTAATGAGTCTCCGTCTCTATTTCCTCCCTGTCCCTTCTCTTTCTCTCTCTGCGCTACGAGGACAAGCTTCTGATTGAATTAACTGAGAGGGAGCCCCTCCGCTGGCCGAGAGCAGAATGACAGCACGGAGAATGTGAAGGGATAAGGAGGAGAGTCGCATTATGAGGACATCAAGTGGTGTGTGTGTGTGTCTGTGTGTTCATATGTGTGTGTTTTTCCAAAAGAGACGTACAGTCAATGAAAAAGTTTTCGCTCTGGGTGTGTGTGTGTGTGTGTGTGTGCTTGTCAGAAAGCATGTGTGCGCCGTCAAAAGAAATGGCTGATACTGCTACTCCAAGTGCGCAAGGGTACAGCAGAACACACCCGTCCTCACAAGCACCCCCAAGTGACCTGCCGGTGAAAGCGCCTGCTCAGTTTTGCTATGTGCAGCATAAGGGTGTGTGTCTCTGTGTGTGTGTGTGTGTGTGTGTGTGTGTGTGTGTGTGTGTGTGTGAGAGAGAGAGAGAGACAGAGAGAGAGAGTGTGTGCGTGTGTGAGTGTGCATTATGTTTAGATAATAAGAGTCATAGGATCTTAAAAATGACGCATCTCTCTATTACTCAGTGTGTTTACTGGCAAACCACATCTCTAAATATAGCTGTCTTACACACACACACACACACACACACACACACACACATACACCAACACACCCTGGGCTGGATTTGTGGCACGGTGGCTAAAAAAAAAAAACCCATTAGGGCACCTTTGGGCAAACATCATGTCACTGATCCGCGACCTCGTGGGCGGGTGAGCTGGACGGGTTCACGCACACACACACACACACACACACACACACACACACACACACACACAGGGGTGGAAAATTAGTGGACACACACTGAGCCTTTTGTTTGACCCAAGATCACGTCATCACCACCACCTGACATCAGCACCAAACACTGCAGCGCTGCCTGAACTGTTCCCCGCAGCGCCCCCTGGTGCTCGGATGCCTGAAAAAAGATGCTGTTCAATAATCAAAACTAAGGGAATGTGTTGTACAGTTGTGGTATCAGTATCAGTGTGTAAATCTCTTGGAGCAGTTGCTCAGTAGACCCCCATCACGTCATGATTATGAAACGTACAGAAAGGGGGAGACCGGGGCTTGGTTGGAACAGCCATTGGTTATTGCTCCCTAGAGGGCGCCGGTACAAAATGCAGGGTTCATGTTCCATGTCGAAATGTAAATATTTATCTCCTCTGTGTTGCTCTGAAAAGTCTCTCAGACAAAAGACAAAAACTTTAGTTTTGTTAGCTTAGTTGCTAAGGGTGAAAAAAGAAATCCATAGTCCTTTATTGATCGCAAGCTCCGTTGTCGTCGTACTTTTCCACGAAATGTTTTTGATTCAATTCTTTTTTTTTAAACAACTGAGGATATCCCAATTCATTGTGCGTGAAGTAAATGAAGGAAAATTCCCATTTACAATCATTTACATGATGTGCTACGAAACTAAAATGCACAATTGGGTACACATAAATCATGGCGCACCAGTAAAACCAACATAAAAACCCAATCCGGAGCCCTGAGCGGCCTCGCTCGATGTGATGCCGAGCAGTGCCGCATGAGTGGATTGTTTGGTTTGTGCGCTCCCCGAGCTGCTCGAGCCGTAAAGTCTTGAAAAGCCGCACCACTTCAAACACAGACAGTCCAAACGTAATCATTCATCAATCAGTCATGGGAGCGACTCATGGAGACAGCGGTCAGAAAGTCCATCCATGGATATTGATGAACTCCTCATTGTCTAATGGATTAATAATGCATTATCTCCCAGTCTGTTCTGTTGTAACTCATTGCTATCTGCTACATCATCCTCTAATCACAGTAATCCAGGAGTTATTCATTAAACTGCTCGAAGCGCTGACAGCTTCCACCCCTCGACTTCACTCTCTTTATTTCGCGGTTGAAGTACTTCGGTAATACGTTGGACAGCTCCAGGAAGATTATCTGTAAGGAATGTTGATGCCCGTTCATCTTAATTTTCGCTGCCGAATCCCCAAACATGCATAAAACATGGAGCCGTTTGTTAGGGATAAACTTTCGCGTGATTATTAGACGCAGCCACAGTAGCAATCTCATGCATATTTGTTAGAAGGCCGCCCAGGAGCGGCACATTCACCACCGACATGTTTGTTTTCTGACTTTTTAATCTCAGGTGAGAGCTGATGTGGCACTGCACTTACTTCTTTCCATCTAGCACTTGATAACATTGTCTAAGATGTCATTGACTTGTACTTTTTGCTGATAAAGCAAGCTGTGGTGAAAAAAATACAAATCCATCTTTTCTTTTTTTTCCCCCCTTTTTTTTTTTGCAGATAAGCCAACCTGTTAGGGTTGAAATTGCTATCTCTACATCTGCACGCTAGTACAGTTTGTTGGAAAATCCCTGTCATGTCAGTTATGGGATTTTCCCAGAGCTCGCTACAAGACAGACCCATTAAAGGAGCACTATGTAGTTTTGGAGAATTTGCCACGTTATCATAACTATATTGATGAGGTAACAAAACAAACGTAGAAATGTTTTTTTGTCATTCCTAACTGAATAAACGAGCTGACCTCAGAGGAAAGTAAGGTCACCAGAACACGGTTTGAAGCTGGAGATGTGGCAGGGTCCGCCACATAGAAACAAAGTAAAACAGTGTGAGATTGTGGTGTCCTTCAAGGTCAGTTTTCCCCAAAGTTTCTCTGGTTTCTTCCCCAAAAGTGCATTTTTAAAAAAAATGAACCAGGTGAGTTAAAATGCGGAAGCAGCCTTCTATCCACCTCCTCCAGCTTCATTTCTCAGTAGTTATGATTTCTAATGTGCTCATTTACTCTCCACCACGCAGGGTTCAACCGGAGCGCTCTCTGGAGTTAATAGCCACTGACACAGCACAATTAATACTGACCTGCACTTACATGGAGAGAGAGCCTTGTTCTGCACAATGTATACAAGAGCACCTACTTGACTCAACGCTCCCGTCAGCTTTTCAGCTTTACGCCTCTCGCCGTCATTTGAGCCTTCGAGTTCTCCCGCATCATTTTTTTTCTCCTTCTTTTTTTTTTTTTTTGATAATCTGCACCTCCACCTCTTCACGCCGCTCACCAAACTCACGCTGTTTCAGTAAATGAAACACAGATGTCATCCCTTCAAACGGCACTGCCCCTCTAATTTCATGCTAAAACGCTTTAGTGGGCGCATTAAAAAAGAAGAAAAAAAAAAATGTATAAATGTTGTCCCCTCCCAATCTGTTTTGCTTGATAACCGAGATCCGTCGAGAGGGGACAAGGGTGATTTCTGTAGGCGCATTAAGAGAGCGAGCAGCACTATCACGGCTCATCAGTTCTGGTCATAAAGCAGCAGCGCTGGTATTTTTAGCCGGAGGATTCAATCTGCGGACGCTCGCAGATAGAAGGCCGGGTGGTGAATATTGACCCTGTCCTCCTGAGCCTCATTGCTGCTCAGATAAACGTCCTTAACTACCACATGTCTGCCTCCCTACGCCTCATCTCTCTCTTCCCCCCCTCGCCCCACTTTTTCTGTTTCTGCTTCTATCTCGGCTACATCTTCTCGCACCTATTCCACCTTTTGTTTCCATGTGTCTGTCACACAGATGAAATGCAAATTGGCCGTGTGTCGAGGGGAACAGCTCGTGGAACGCCAGGAAAAACCTCTCTTGCCGCTCGCGATGCCCATATTGATTTCATGTTTTCATCCAAAGGTAAAAAAATAAAACAGTGAAACACACAGCAAATCGCACCAACTAAGGGCCAAAACAATCATTCCAAAGTGTGGAGTGCATCATTATCTATCTGACAAATGCTCTTTCTCTCCCCGTTTTTATGCAAATTCTCAGCACAAACAACAGTAAAAAGGGAAGCGCGGACAGCCACACACAGGGCTGGATCCCAGTCCGAGGCCGCTTCACACAGAAACGAACTTGCATTGATTTGAATCCCTCAGTAAACACAAAGCACCTGCAGCTGTACAAATCACATTATACGGACGGATTTCACTGTGAAACCAGAGCATCCGGTGGGGGCCCCGCACACACACACGGGCCAATCACTGTGTTCACTGAGCACATTAGGGGAGGATATATTATCCTAACTCATCGCCACAATTAAAAACTGAAAGTGGAGCTCTCGGCCCACGCCCTGCGTGCCAGAAGTCATTATTGATTTCTGGTGGAACTGGATCTTCTGGCCTGTGCACTAGTCTGCCAGGAATATAGGAATAGTTAGATGTATTCCCGCAAAGAGTAAGCATCCGGCGGAGCTGGACGGACAGAGAAGGAAAGCTGTTTGCGGAAGACATGCGGGTGTTTTCCAAGAACATGTTTGCAATGTTGTGGTGTTGTGCTCCTGGCTGGAAGTCGTTTAAAAACAGCCAATCGGACAAATAGCTTTCATTTTGTCGCTTCCTGATCGATCAACGGTAAAAATCCAGATGCACATCAGGGAGTATTTCTAGTTAAAACAACGTATATGATAATCATGTTAGCTTCCATTAGACAATAGCTAACATTAGCATTCAACCACTTCCTACCAATCATGAATCAATTCTAAAACATCAGCACACATCTTGGACACATTTGTTTAAACCTGGAAGTGAAATGCACTGGATGTAATCAAACGGCAGCGTTAGAAGTGGTTGCATGCTAACGTCAGCTAGGGTTATCAAATGTGTTGATTTAGCTCGGAATATGTCCTGACACATTTTCATCAGCATCGCGTTTAAGTAGCTGATCAGTCGGAAAGTGGTGACACGATAACAATTTGTCAGATTCTCTACGTTTGTACAATTTGCAGCTGGACCGCAGCATAACATTGTCCCAGCATTTGAGATTTGAGCTTCCCACTCTGAGCAGGACCTCAAAGGAAAATGGCCGCCCTGTCACTACGGTCAATGTGGACCAAAGCTTTTTTTTTTTTTTTTTTTTTCTTTTTTGACTCAAACCAGGTTTTTATTCCCATTTACCACCATTCTTAAATATCCCGTGTTTGTTCGAGGAAACAGAAATAAGAAGCCGCCGGTGTTGAACCAATCAGATTGTGGCCCTGGAACATGGCCAGTGTGTGTTCTCTTGCGTAACAATTCCATGCCTGTGTACAATAAGGATAAGTTGTCCATCAAACTGAAAGGGGCACTGTGGGGGTGTGCGTTGTCTTGTGGAAGCACTCATTAGGACGGTATATGAAGTACAACAGAAGTTTAACGCTGAACACATGAGGCAGCGCGAGGCGGCCACAGGTCGATGCTCTGCTCCTGGAGAGCCTAATTAACACTCTGCCGCGCTCGGGCGTAGCTGAACATTAAATATTGATCCCTCCATCACTGTTCACATTAATTTGTGTCTTCGGGGGGAGTTTCGTCGCCTCTCTCACCTCTCTCCGGCTCTGTAAATCGCCAAATGCGATATTGCCGCCTGTAGTAGTAATTAAGCCAGCTGCAGATAAATGATGATTTAGTGGGGGCAGATAGGATCCAGAGATTATGTAATGATTTTGTGAGATATATTGTATTATATACTATAATGTATAGCGATTTGTGATTTTTTTTTTTAATCTTTTCCCCCTTTTTATGAAACAGTATTTTGGAGACACAAGTCCAAAACACAAATAATGTGAATGAGAATACGAAGAATTAAAATAGCAAAATGTAACTGATTTCATAAACCATCTTCTACGATCAGAAGCACAAAGTTTATAATTAAAAAAGTTCCTAAGACCTCAAACCCATTATTGTGACTTATCGAGTACGCCAGCTGTCATTATACAGTACCACCACCATGTGGCCGTAACACATAAATACATGATTAGAAAAAAAATCAAAATAACATTTTTTTTTATTTTTTACTTTAAAGTTTATTTTCACACTGCATCTGATATTCCAAATCACTCGAAATGCTGCACAAAAAAAGAGAATCAGCAGGAGGAAAGAGAACAGTCGTATTTACACAAGAGCAGATTTACAGTCGGATTTCAAAATAAGACACATCTACAGTTAGAAAGGATAATTACGATTCTTGAGCAGCATATCTGATTTATTATCAATACGGGATCCTTAGGGCTCACATTGTTTCTTTTGTGGGATTATTCATTTAGCAATTCAAGTGCAAGTCAGTGGGACCAAAAAAAACAAAAAAAAACAGTTCCTGTCCGTTTCACTCAGGGAAGAAAACTGATGAAGTTTGGATTTTTCAGTGCAATTGCTGGAGTCCCACTGACTACTGCGTCGCTACCTCCACCAACCAAACCAGAAGCAAGCGTTTCTCCGACACATTTTCAGGACACTCGCGATACGGTGGGTTCATGATATACCTTGGGGCAGTGATTCCACAGTCACTACTCGTAGGACTTATTACAGGCACTGATAATACCCCTCTGACTATGGAGAAATCCATCCCAGATATTCTTCAGTCCATCATCTATGGAGGTAAGTGATGGAAATCAGTTCAAATCTCTGATTGATAAGGAAGACACAACAGCAAACTACAAAAATCCCAAAAAATAAATAAATAGCATTTTTGTTCCATATTTTAAAAGGAGCACTTTGTAGTTATGGGGAAGACATTTTAAGCAGAAGATAAAGATCTTCTTTGACTGATTTTGTATGCCTAAACAAACTCTTTGTCTTCATGAATTAATAAACCGAATAAACCAACTGACCTTAAAAGGACAACACAAGTTCAAACTGTTTGACTTTGTTTATATTTGGCGGACCCTGCCACCTTCCTTGCTTCTGTTATGTGAACCTTATTTCCCTCTAAGAACAGCTTTTAATTCATTCATGGAAAATATGAATATATGGGTTCGTATTATTACCTCATTAATATCGTAAATGTAAAACTCCAGAATCACAGAGTGCCCCTTTAAAGACTGAACGCTGTTTGATATGGGTACCGCGGCATGTGTGCAGTTCACAGACACTAAGACAGCAGAGGTGAACAGCACTGTACATGGAGAATGGAATTTTGACAACATTTGGATGGAAAAAAAACCACACACATAAACACAACTCGCAGAAGCAACAGCTCTCACAGAATACACGTGTCGTATCCCATGATTTAGGAATTTAAAAGGTGCTTGGTTTCATCAGCGTGAACGCTTCACATCTGTACAGCCACACGAGTCAAGCGGAAGTCCCCGAAAAGAAGCACTTGTTGCCGGAGTTGTGCTTCAGCTTTTAAATACTCGGGAGGGTAACCTTTTTATTTATAGAATCAAAGTCCTACACATGAGAGGACATTTCCCGGAGGCCTAAGAGATGCAGGTCAGAGAAGCCAGAGGGAAGCTTGACAGGAAAGTAAAACCATTCAGCGGGGAAACTAAAACACCACTTAAGGCTAGAAATACTTGGACGCTGTCGGTGTATCAGCTAGAGGATACTGACACAAGACATCCAGCTGCTATTAGGGACTGGTGACAACACAGTGGCTGAAATACTGAAGCTGTCTGAGGAAATGTCAAAACACCTTTTAACCAGGGTGTAACAGCTAGCCTCTTCTGCCTGGTGCGAAACAAATAAAAGCAAAATATGACTTCAGGGTAACTAATATTTTTTTCTAGTGAAGCTCGGAAAAAAGTACTTCTGCCCTCAGTGACTTTTTGCGACCTGTTTTACCAGAGAGCTTTCAAAGATCTACATTATCAAATTCGAGCGGCAAAAATCAGATTGTGGTGACCGCATGCTAGCTAGTTAAGACTAGCTGGTGAAAGCTAATCCACCAATGTCTCTCTACCATGTTACTGGATTTAAAATTTCAGCAACTGAGTTTGTTATACACACAGTATGTAGTATACAAAACTCAAAGTTAACAATTAAGCTAGTTCTGCTAGCAGTAACTGCGTTCTTAGTCTCTGAAAGGAGAGGAAATTACATGAGTTGATGAGGGGGAAACTAGCTTTAAATCATATATTTAACCATTGTAAACACCATTGTAAAGGATAGACTGATTCACTGGACTAGTTAAATAGGCAATAAAACTAAAGGAAAAATGTTGGGTGTGGCTAGCTTCTGCATTTGATCTTTTCCACTGCTTCAATAAATAGCCTTTAAATGTCAGTATGAAATATTGTTGTTCAGCTGTGATACTTGTGATACTACTTTGAAGTTATGATTTCAACATCTTGAGTTGCAGAGACATATATACTGATATTACCATGCTAACCGGCTAGCCCCGTCCAGCTCAGTCCCTGGTTTCCAAGCTCCAAGTGCGCACTGCTATCAATTAGCAGCAGTTAACAGTTACTCATGTGATATGCTGCCCCCTATTTGTTTGGAGTATGAATTTAAGAGGTGGCTAATTCTTACACTGTGCATTTTCAACACTGAATAAAATACCAGAATATGCAGAAAATTGAAGAAAAATGTCAAAGTTCCCTGTCATAGACAGGCCCCTCGTGTTCCACTAGTGGGTTTGGCAGTAACAGCTGAAAAATAAGACCATACACAGTTTCAGTAGCCTTTCAGTCCTTGGTTACAGAGAACACATACAAACACATATACCCAAAATGACCTGGAGAGCAGAGAAAAAACACATCATGTGAACACGCAGGACAGACTCACAGTTATTGCTGGTGAGCAGGAGATCTCCATGTCTCGTCTTGTGACACAGATGGTGCAACGAGGCAAAGCATTTAAGCATTTTGTTTTGCTCCAGCAAAATTCACCATGTGCATAGAAGGTATCCATGTTATTTAACGCTCAGCTGAGGAGAGGAATGTAGAAAGCACAGCAGAGACTCCTGTAACTCCACAGCTGTACTTGTATTTTATCATCATTTTCTTTAGCTGTTTATGAAAGGTCCTGTCCATCACAACAGGTCCGCAGTCCTTGGAGCTCTTCTGGAGACTTGAGAGGCTCCACTGTGATTGGTCTTGACCTAAAATATCAGCCTTTCAAACACTTCATCGTGCCATGGATGATGTAGGTGCCTCACATATGCTTCTTTTTGATTGGGTAACAGCCAGTAGACGAACCTCGATTTCAGGTCTTATGGTGATTATGATGGAGGGGGCGTCAGTGGACTCCTTCCTCCAGAGATCCTTTGGCTTCCCAGACCTTCACTGTGCGGTCACTGACAAAAAAACACATACAGGAAAAAGTTCAACAAAAGCAGCACACCAAATCCTGGCTTCAGATCTAGTACGATTGACAGGATCGCATCACTACAGACTATGATTAAAAGCACAAGAATTCACATGAGCTTGTTTTGTGACTCACTCTGAGGCGGTGAACAGTTGGCTGCCGTTGGTGGCCAGGCCGTTGATGGGACTGTCATGTCCCCGGACCTCGCCGAGGGGCGCAAGTGAGTCAACGTGCCAGAGGCGCAGCAGCCCGCCTCTGCATCCGCTGAGCAGTACCGAGGAGCCTGGCACCACGCCCAGAGCGCTAACCCAGTCTGCCTGAGCACTGGCAGACTGCTAGAGGAAACAACAGCCAGATTTAACTGTAGTTTCTGACAGATTTATTCAGCTGAAATGAACTGAAAACTGGGAAAAATTAATGAATGTAAACCATGCTGTCATGGTATCGTCATACCTGCAGCAGTTGTTTACTAGCCAAGTCCCACTTCTTGATGTAATAATCCCTGGAGCCACTGTAGAGAACGTCTCCGTGCACGGCCAGAGACTCCACGCTGTCCTGATGAGTGGGATCGAACGTGTGGCTGGAGCTGAGGCTACCCTGAGCACCTTCTGCCACCTCATACATCTGGAAAACAAACAGTACATTGCACACAGGCAGCAATGGGAATATAATTACAGTTTTGTGTGTGTGTGTGTGTGTATGTGTGTGTGTGTGTGCGCGTGCATCTGTCTGTCTTACTTTAATATGATGGTCTTTGGAGCCAGTGAGGACAACATCCTGTCCGCTGCCTAATTTGTCCACAGTGAGGCACATGACAGGTCCCAAATGGCCCGTCAGCTTGCCAGTGGACACAAACCTGAAAAGGAGGGAGGGAAAGGGAGATTAAATCTGTTCCATCTGAATGGTTTGTAAAAATAAAACGGCAATCTGCATTTAAACTTACTTGCGGAGGTCCCACATGCGTACTGCATTGCCGGCAGCAGCATAGAGGAAGGAGCCGGAGGGGTTGAGAGAGATCTGGTTGATCTGACTCTCTCCTGGAGGGATGGATAAACTCCTGGCAGACGAGCAGACGTCCCCAGAGCCCACCTGGCCTGATGACCTGACACCCACAGAACAACAAAATCCTCATGAGGAGCATTAAACTTAGATCACATGAAAGCATCAAGAGTCTTGGTAGTGGTCAGTTTGTGGAAAAAAATGGCTCACTGTACTGCCCTAACACTGGCTAGCTAGCGTTAGCAACATTAGCACAACAATCTGGCAACCACTTGAGGGGGCAGATGATTGCAAACAACAACAGTGTTGTGACTTCAATGTCAAAATGCTCAATCCACGAAGGAACGCACACAGCCCGAAATTAGAAACTGTCTTTAAGTGAGCCGTCAGGACTTCCATAAGCTTGTGATGTCACAGCTATATAGTCAGAAAAAAATGGCACGGCTGATATGGAAACATGTGGTGGCGGTGTGGCAGTGCCTGCTCAGGCCAGCGAGAGCTGGCTAATCACAATCGACAGGGCTTTTCAGGAGGGGGCCCTTAAAGAGACAGGCACTAAAACGGAGCATTCAGGCTGAGGGTGAATAGAGGTGCTGCAGCAATAGACAGTATGAGAGGAATAATGATTTTTTTAAATGTTAAAGCATGAAAACCTTTTCTTTTTGACACCCTTAATAAAAAATGAGACTGAAAATGAGCATAATATGGGACGGCTGTGAAGATGTTGGAAGAAGAAATGGTGTTACTTACGTGAGCGTGCGGATACACTTGGCAGAATCTCGTATGTCCCAGACTTTGATGTAAGCAGTGGAAACAGTGAAGACGAGACTAGAGGTGTACCTGAAATGAAACAACAAAAAAAAGGAAAACAGGCAGAATTTAACATTCATCAAAAGCACTTCCATACTTGTACTATTTAACTTGCACAGTTGCTTTTATATTAGCACCTGACAGAGACAACGCTGCTGGGATGATCTGCCAGAGACATGATCTCCTGACCCGTCACCAAGTTCCAGACTTTACATGTACGGTCTGCAAATGACAGCATGTGAAGCACATGTTAGAAAACAGACAAAAACACTTTTTTTCAAAGAAAGCTGTTCATTATTTTTGTCATTTTTGACCTTTGGATCCTGTGAAGAGCAGATCATCTGTCGCATCTACACAGAGAACGGGTTTGGTGTGGCCCTCCGCAACGTAGACACACTGAAGTTTGGCCCCGCGGCTGTTCTTCGGGGCCGTCACGGGGTTGATCACACCTCTGTAATACCCATGACATAATCACAGCAAGATATGTATAAGATATGTCTGGATTTTAAAATAGTTAGAGATAAATGAGGTCATGAACGTTACCTATGGCCTTCAAGTACAGGAGACTCCTCCAACCTGAGAAAGCAAACAAAGTAACATGCAACTGAAGTCCATTAAAATATAAAGATTTTTTTTCTCTGTGCTTACAGAAAGAGAAAAAGTCAATTTGCGCAATAAGTAATACGATACATTATTAATTACCTCTCAGTTGAGAGGACTTGAGGACGAGACAAACATGTAAACATGATAGTTCCTCTCACTTACATGGATTTGTAGTCACTGCCTTTAGTTTTAGCCTCTGCCGTGTTATGCGGAGAAGTGAGTATTGGTGCTGGGATGTGCGTCACCGTGGGTCCTTTCTCTTGCACCCTTCTCCGGCTGAGGGGCGAGCGCTCCAGTTGCCTCCTCTCAGTCCCTGTAGGTGACCTGGATCCAGAACTACAGACAAAAACAAACAACAAAAAGAATAACAGGGGTCATATTCAGTCATATCAACACCAAAATAAATAATCAACATTTCAAATGGAGAGAGACGTCTTGAGATATTTGTCTCCCACTGAGAAACGATGCCTTAAACTCTTACATGGCAGCTGGCCGCGCAGACAGTGCAGATGGGGAAACAGTTTGCTCGCGGTCAGGGGTCTGACCAAGTGTGTGACCCTGCATGTCCGTCGGCGCTTCCAGACGCTCCGAGAGAGGCAGCAGAGGGGCCGAGAAGTCTCCGGTGGGGGATTCACAGGACAGATCCCCACTGCTGGCGTACAGCAGCTCCATCTGGGTGGTGGTCCGCCTGCGAGCCTGAGGGACCAAAATAGTATGGCTCAATACTCGGCTGACTCACAAGTTAATGGACCAGTTAGTCATTATTCCAAGTCCTATGAACAACTACTGTGGTAGGGAGCAAAGTTGTAGTTTTAGAGAGCAAAACAGGACATCAAATAGGTTGCATCATGGATTTGTATATAATTAGCCTATATACAGTATGTGTATCAGCATGTGTATCGCACAGTACAGTACCTTGCTTCTCTGTTTGGTTTCACCACACAACTTCATCAGATCTGACGCCAGTGTGCTGAAACAAAGTCAGAGGTGATCTATTAGTTACACCCCACACATGCTAACATGCTAATGCTAAGCAGGTAATAAATATATATTTTGTTTATCATCTTAGTAAGCATGCTAACATTCGCCAATCAACTGAACACAAAGTATAGCTGTGGTTGAAAAACGATGGCTCGTTCCATTTAAGAGTCCCGGTGCGCCAGCATGTATGACACCAAGTGACACACCTAAACAGACTTCAGTCACAATCAGTGTTATCAGTCCCATCTGTGTTAATCCCACTTTGAATCTTGTAAACATGACACTTGAAAACACAAACTGACTATTTTAATGTGGAAAAGTTTAAAAGGTGTGTTTAGCGTTACCTGCCCTCCGTGGCTGGACTGGGGGCGGACTCGTCACTACTGCTGTCATCTCCATTCTCTGTGCAATAAAACAATCATAGTAAAAAACAGAATTTCTTACTTTGATTGCAAACCAATGTCTGTTTCTATCCTTAAAGGCCCCATACTGTAGAACATATTTCTGGTATAATAAAGCAAGTCTATGTGCTGTGCAAATACTGTGAATGTATCAAAATGCTCAATCAATGCGGAAAAGCTCAAAGCTTCCATAAAGTAGTGATGTCACAACTATACATTCACCGCCCTTAGCCACAGGCAGTGCTGATGTACAAACATGGTGGGCGGTGCCTGCTCAGGCCCATGAAAGCAGTCCAATTAAAGCAGACTTGGCTATTCAGGAGAAGGGCCTCATACAGACAGGCGCTTAAATGGAGCATTTAGACAGAGGGTGAATAGAGGTACTGCAGTGAAGTATGAGGAAAATAATGTGTATCAAAATAAAAAGTATCTCCCTGAAAATGAACATAATATGGGACCTTTAATGGTGAAATATATGCTAACAAATAATACAGAAAGCTAAACATTAAAGCACAACAGCGATTACAGCTTCAGCAGGTCATAACAAGGTAAAGGGGGACAATCAGATCTCATTAGTGGCGACTGAAAAGCTACGGTGTTGTATTTGCGTAATGCGTCCTGTGTACAGGAAGAATGAAGGAAGCATGAGAGAAGAACACAAAGACACTGGGACACAAACTGCTGTGCACACAAGGCTTTCACTTTGATTCCTGCGGCAGCGTGGATTCATTCTGCTGTTTAGTTTTAGTGACGACAACCTGAGTCAGTGGGACTTTGCTAGCAGGTGGGGTAACTGAACACATCATGCACGGTGTGGCAGAGTTACCGCAACTGGGTTAGTTTTTTTTTTTAAAGGAGGTCTGAAAGTTGATGCACACTACAAGAATTCTTACTCTAGTTTAGCACATTTTAAGGGAGAGTTCAACCAAAATTAAAAATACATCTCCTCTCACCTGTAGCGCTATTTATACATAATGATTGTTTTGGTGAGGGTTACCCAGTTATCAGCTGTAGAAAAAATCTGCCCAAAACGACTTAGATGGATAAACAGCTACACAGGTAGGAGATATAATATGTATTTTAGATATGGGGGTGATCTGTCCCTTTAAAGCATTTCATATACAGAGAAATACAATGGTCAGAGAGTGACCTTGGGAATATCAACTACAATACAACTACATCTGGAGTCTTCATATATTTTTGAGGTTAAAAAAAAGAAGAAGAAGAAGAAGAAGAAATTGGATCCTTTAGTTTAATTACATGTTTGTCTTGTAGTGCGCATGTGCCACGCTCTTTCAAACACAGCCACATTGCTATGCATCTTGTACTCACCTGGTGACAGGTAACCTAACTCTGAGTTAACACCAACACAACAAACAAAGAAAACAACCAAATCAAAAATCAAACCCAAAGATGAAAAGATGGCTATTTTTTTATTTCAAAGGGCCTGCTTTTTGTATCATAGAGAATTCAATGAAAAACAGACGTTTTGTCTTTAATCAATATATCCATGACAATTTATCAATTCAAAGAACAGTGAGGCCTTCAAAATAAAATCAAGCCATATGGTGAAAAGAAATGCTGATTAAAAAGGTGAATGTGCTGGACATGTTCAGGTGATCTGTCGGTGATTTCCCACCTTGCAGAGCGCTGCCCAGCAGAGCGTCCAGCTCCGGGTTGATCTCTGCCTTCTCCTTCAGCATGTGGAACAGCAGCTGGTTCTGGGTGGCACTGTTGATCTCAGTCTGCTTCAACCTGCCCTCCATCACCTTCAGCTGGGAGTCCTTCTGTGATGCCTGCAGACCCTGACAATGACCACACAGCAGGCAGATTATCATTGGAGAAACAAACCTCATGACGGCTCCGTGTCTTTAACATTAGCTGTTTAATGTTGTTGTAATGATCTCCGCCTCTGTGTTTGTTCTTTGCTGCTGGGCTGAAAGTATTTCCTCGCTGGGCCAATTTGGTTTCATCAAATCTAATCTCATCTAATCTAATTGAAACTTAATTCAATCAAGTCGCTCCATTTAAAGTCTCATTGAATTCAATCTTATTATGGAGTCACGGCTACGAAAGCTACATCACGATGAGCAGACCGCACACAAGTTGCCGCAGCAACAAACAGCAACAAGCCAGCAATCACAATGCAATCAGACTCATACAGACTAAATAAGTTGGTTCCAGACAAATACAGAAACCTGTCCTTACCTGTTGTTAGTACGTGAAAGCAAACAAGAACACACTAACAACATTATGACTGAAATAGCACTAGGTCAGCAAGGGCTGTCGGTACCTTATTGATAGCCATGTTCATGAAGTGGTCCAGCAGGAAGCGGGCCTCTGATAAATTACAAGAGCTGATCACAGCCGTCACATCCACCGTGTCTCCTTCCTCCTGTAGCCAAGAACAAGACCACATTCAGAAAGACACACCACAAGAAACTAAGATGTAGGGCAATGTATTTCAGTGTAGTGTACACAGATAATACACTCTTAAATATTTTTGTAAATATAGCATAAGCATACAGTTTAGGAAAATAAGCATACAGAAGGGAAACAGCTAACCTGGATCTGTCCAAAGGTAACAAAGTGTGCCCAACATCACCTTCTTAAACTCAGTACAAACTTTATTGAAAATATTTCCCTATTGTTTGCCTGAGGACTAAACTCCAGCCTGAGGGCTAAAATCCAGTACAAACATATACTAGGTAATGAGGTAGCATGACACAGCACTGTGTACCGTTATTAACTGTGTTTATGGAGTCAACGTGCCACAACTTATGAATAACTTTGAAAACTCCAACTTTGGCATTGTTGCCAGGGTAAAAATCCCTACTTTTCTTTCAACAAAACTCATGGGTTTCTGTGATTCTCCACCCCCTGACCTTGGCCTCCTCCATCTGCATGATGTTGGCCTGGCAGTCTGCGATGCTGTCGTTGATGTAGTCGATGTTAGCGCTCAAAGATTCCAGCTCCTCGTTTAGAGAAGCCAGGGAGCGGTCGGCGTCTGCACCCTCCACTGCCATCTTTTCTCTCTTTCTGGACACCCGCTCCCTCCGTCTGGTCAGCTCCTCCCGTTGCTATAGCAGTTGGAGAGTGCAGAGAGATGGAGTGAAGAGGAGACAGAAGGAACTATCGTATGAAGCTCATAATATTTACTGCCATAGAAAGGGTGTGTACAAAATATACCAAACATTTTTCACAGGAAAATGTCATTTTTCATGTATGTAGTGACAGAAAAACACAGTCATCTTTCTTTATTTCTCCACAGCCATCTTTAATCTTTTGACATGATGCGTTACCTTCAGCAGTCTGTTCATATCTGACTCCATGTTCGAGATGGTCATCCTCTGCATGATGATGTCACTGACACGTCTCTCCAGCGACTGCCACTTGGCCCTGGCTGTCCTGCTGAGGTAGGCACTTCCCATCCGCACTGGGGAACTCCTGAGGAACAAGACTTGGCTCTGTTGGAATTTTTAAAACCAAACTGTGTGATAATAACCTTAACACACATTCACACACTCAGATTCCACACCTGGCTCCATTAGATGAGGACACTCCATAGGTATGCATCCTTGCTGGGGTGGCTCGATGTGACGGATCCTGGAGAGGTTCAGGTAGGCTCACCTTCCTGCTCACCTTCCCGGACACGGGCCTCACCTGCCGCCTGAGAGCTGTCACCTGACACGGGTCATGAAAGAGAGCGTTACATTCCGTATTTCAGTGAAACACAAGCGGATATTGTTGTGATGCCAATGAGACTTTTTTTGTGTCTCACCTCTTCATTTTTCCTGCGAAGAACCAGCTCCTGTTGTCGTTTCTGGGCCTCCATCTGCTTCAGTTGATGCTATGAGAAGAAATGAATATCATGTCATCCTTAGTGGGGGTGTGAAGGGTGGCTGATATTCAAGACAAGAAGCAACCTATATAATAAATACATAAATAAATAAATAAATAAATAAATAAATAAATAAATAGAAAGGAATTTTTACTTTTGAAACACAAAAAACAACTAAAATCTTGATTTTATGTGTTTTGCATATGTGTAAAAAGTACTATGAAAAAAAAAAAGTAAAAACAAACAGGAAAATAAGGTAATAAACAGCTCTGTTTGAATCTTTCCATCCCTCTCACCTCTGCCCTGCGCTGGTCTTTCTTCAGAGAGGCGATCTCCCTGTTCCGCCTGCACTCTGCAGCTCGGTTTCTCTCCTGCTGGTCCTTCATCTGACGCATCAGTGACACCTGGTGGCCAAGATGCAACACAGCAGGAGAAAATCAGCCCTGCATCAAGAAAAGTGCGATGTGTGAAAGAGAAAGTGGAAAAAAGAAAACCCACTTACCTTGGTCTTCTTCATCTCGGTCACATCCAGCTGCAGTTTCTTGAGCTGCTTCTCGTACTGCGACTGGTTCTTCAGCAGGCGGGCGTGCTCCTTCTGAGCCGACTGGAGCTTCTGCAGCTCTTTGTTCATGGAGCTCAGTTTCCTCTCGTACTCTACCTTGATCTTCTTGGCCTTCTCCTCAGTACCCGTCTCCACTGAGCCTGGAGATGAACAAGAAAACGATGAAAGACAGACCCTTTGTTCAATCTTTCAAGTTTATCTTACATCTGTCGTTGTGTCTCTTACCCATATTGTGCAGCACCCTGTCCCTCTCCAGCTGTGTGTCTTTGATCTTGTTCTGCAGCATCATCAGCTTCTGCTCATACTGCTGCCTGAGAGTGTGCAGGCGCCGCTGGCTGTTCTCCAGCTCATCTATCAGCTTCTGCTTGATGGCGATCTCACAGGTGATGTTGGCCAGGTCGGCCTGGACGTTTTCTGCCACACCAAAGTATCATCAGATCCCCATGCTTCCTCCATTTTATTACTAATTATGACTTAAGAAAACAGGCTGTACATAATTTCTTGCTACCTTTCTCATCCAGTTCTTCAGTCTCAGACTCTTCAGAGGTCTCATCTCCTGCCTCTTCAGAGTCATCCTCCTCATCAGCGTCCTCGCCCTCTTCGTGGTCACTGGCCTCCTGACAACATACCAGCACACACATGAAGAAGGCAATACAAATTTGTGAATCAGCAATGTAAAAGCACAATTCTCCTATGATTCCTTTGACTTGAAGGTCACCCAATTTGATTTAAATTTTTATTCCACCACTGATAGCTCTGATATTGTTCGACTATCTGGAGTGGTAAAAATCAACAGATCATTGGTTTTAAGCCCTGAAAATTGTATTTACATGTTCAACAATCAAACAAAAAAAAGACACAAACTCTGTCCTGGGTAAAACCTCTTCCCAAACAAATCAATGAGGGAAAATGAAAACTCCAGAACACTGTCATTGTTATCTGTGGTAGCAGTTAGTTTCTTTCTCTACACAGGGTAAGTGTGGGTGGAGAGAAAACTATTGAGTAGAATCGGCAATCCAGCATTTGATTTCAGTGATTGAAATTTACAGCTCGTTTTGATTCCCTATTAGTTTCGACCCAAAAAAGTTACAGTTTCTTTGGGACTTGGGCTATTTTCAGGCCCCCTTATATGCACAGTTTGATATTAAAGGTAAATCAGCACAATTACTTACATGTAGTGACAATAAGGCCCGTTCTACATCCTGTCCTATACTAGTACTTTTGGAAATTTAGACCCCAGTCCCCAAATATGGCTTAAGTGATTCTCCACCTACCATCTCTGCCTCATCGTTGCCTCCTCGCTCCTGCTCGTTGTCTGGCAGCTCCTCTTTGATGACACTGAAAGAGGAAAGAACTGTCAGCCACCCACCAACCAAGACACAGTCATCAAAGAAGGTCAGATTTGGAGCTGACTGCAATTCAAACTGCAGCAATGACAGGTGAGGTGCACATGCAAATGATTATACACTTGATCAGATCAGGAGCAGGTGGGGAACCAGTGTTGATTAATGGATGATTTCACTGTGAATGCATGAGGGGGCACACTGGGAAAGACAGAACGATTAACTGATCACGATCCACCATACACATTACATACTACTTTCATTGGAGGGGCTTCTACACACGACTTGTTGACCAAATTCCACAGAGCATCATTCTTTTTATTTGTACTCTATCAACTTTTCAGACACTGCTCATGATGAGATCTGATCAACATCTTTCTGTGTGTGGTAAGCAGGAAAAAAGCAACAACACAAAGGGTTAAGTGGAAGAGGTAAGAGCTAGTTAAAATATCTGCTTCCCTCCAGGAGTGTAAACCACCTGTAGGTGCAGAAGAAGTTAGAGATTAGTAACTTCAGGAGCTCAGAGAGGAAGGATTTAGGTTCGGACCCAGGTCAACGATCAACTGAAACCCTGTCAATTACATGGCGCACATTTTGCACCGCAGGCAATTGAGCCAGTTTCAGATTCGACCCGCTCCTAGGTGGGATGTAGCAAACCTGGCGTGCTCGACAGGCGTGTGGTGGTGGTTCTCCTCGTATTGCCTTAGTCTTCGGAGACAGAGAGATTGGGATGGGGTGAGGATGGTGAGGTGTGGAGGTGGGGAGGAGGTAGAGGAGGAGGCAGACAGGCCCGCAGAAGTCGGGGGGCAGGTGAGGGAATATCGCAAGACGGGAGAAAGAGAGCAGCAAGAAAGATCAGTGTGAGTGCGGAGACTCTCACAAACCATGAATCCTGATTGTGGCGATGCAAGTGACATAGACAGATTTTGCTTAAATTGCGAGGTCACAGATTCAATTTCCTCACTTCTCATGAGCAGATCTCAAGCTGGCCCCTCGCACAAAAAAAGAAATCGAAATGCACAGATACGCCCTCGAAAAGAAATAAGGGATAATAAGTGTCCTGCAGCGTGGCAGAACAACATTAATAGCTGTCATTATCATCTTGTCTCTATCCTGCCATCATTCCATTAAAGAAACATCAGGGTGCAAACTGCTAATGCAGGGAGCCGGGAGATAATTACCCACAACACACCATGAAACACACCCTCGCCATGACAACAGACTCTCTTTTCAGATTCTTCACAATGTTCGTCTCGTCTAACTCACCTCCAAGGAAGTACACACGATTCAACACCATCCTTTCTTAAAAATGTTGTAAATAAGTAAAAAAAGGGAAAAGAATGACACAAATCCCACACCTCTTCTTCTTCTTCTTTTCCTTCTTCTTAAGCTTCTGCAGGTCTTTCTTGGCCATCTCGATGACGTCGCTGGCCTCCTTCTCAGGGGCGAGGAGGGAGGAGGAGAAGGAGCTTGGCCCGCCGTACAGCGAGGAGCGCGTGGAGGCCCGAGATAAGCTCTTCCTGAGATTCTCGCTCACGGCCTCGCTTTCAAGAAGTTTAGCTCTGCAAGAGCAAGTTGAAAGTGTTACTGTCACACACCATAAACAAGTGTTTTCGATTGCTATAAAACTTTCAACAGAGATTTATCTCAATGGAAAATAACAGCAATAGACATTTTAGGTTTGAATTCCTGACATGTATTTCTGTAGTTTAAGATGACTGCTTATTGAATAACACTAAAGCATTTAAGTAAAATAAAGTAAAAAAAAAAAATGCTGTGACTCCGTACCTGAGCTCCTCGATTTCTTTGATGTAGTTCTGAATCATGTTTGCGATCTCTTCGTTGCCTTCACCTAGGATCAGAGGCGGGGAACCATGTAAACAAACCTGCTAATTCAGAACGTGAGCATGCTAGCATACAATTCCAGCCAATTACTTTAGCATTTAGCTTAAAGTAGGTCTTAGTCATAGCAGCTATTATGGCTGCAGACTCCTGCTAATGGCCTCCAGCAAACTAAATGGAAATTGACTGTTTTTACCTAAAATGAAAAATAATCACATGCTACTCCTAAAAATAATAAGGCTAGGCTATCCAGTAGGCTAATAGATAGCAAGAAATACACTGTATATGCCAGAGCACATAGCTTAATCCAAGCAGCTACCTACATTATCAGGTAATTAGTTAGGGTAACAGCAGGCGCGGGATTCTACTTCAGCTCGACTATAGCATTATTATAGCATTGATGGAACGTAACTAAGTCCTTTTACTCAGTTGCTGTCTATTTAGTGTGTTTGCGTTTTTTTTTTTAATAGAGCAGTCTTCTCCCGGTGCTCACCTGCTTTAGCCAGGGCCTGGTTGGCCTGGTTACTGAGGTAATGTGTGAGTCTGGTTCTCTGGGCATCGATGGTCTCCTGCATGGCCTTCACTCTCACCCTCAGGTTGTTGTTCTCCGTCTGCAGCATGGAGTTCTCATGGACCAAATCGTTGATGCCTTCCATGCCATCTTCACCCACCATACGTTTCCCCTGGGCATCACACAGGTCAATTAATATCCTCAAATGCGTGTTCTACTCATGATTTTGTCTTCAATTTCATCTCTACCACCTTCCACACTTCCCTTCTGCCTTCTTACCGTCTTGTACTCCATCAGCTCCATCTGCAGACGTGCTATCTCCGTCCTCAGGGCGCTGATCTGCTGGCTGGCTCTGTCTTGGTTCACCACCACCTTGTTCTTAATGTTACGGGCTCTGTTGGCGTACTTCAGAGTGTTCAAGGTCTCCATGAAGTCCCGGTCTGACGGGCTGATACAGGCGATCATCATTGTTTGACTGAGGAACAGACAAATGAAGAATGTTGATCAGGAATCTTATTGGATTATGATGGAAACATTTAAGGCACATAAAATGTTGATTTTCTAAGCTTCTAAATGCCTTTTAAAGCTTCTTTAAAACATTTTTTTTTACTTTGTGCTAGTTTACATGCAAACATAGGAGAAGGGCAGCATATCACCAGAGTGACCGCTAACTGCAGCCAACTGTAGCTGATCTGATGTTAATCTCAATTGTGTTGTGGGAGAATAACAGGTTGTTAAAAGAGAAATTACAGTCCTTTGATACTTTTCTGAGTAAATGCAAGTAAAAGTGTTTTGAATGCAAGACTGGTGAGGTATATTTAACACTCGCAGCAGCACTGATACTTCGTGTGGCTCAGTCGCTGATTTCAAAGATGACACAAACCTGTTGCCACCCAGTGAGTCCTGTAACAGCCTGGTCAGTTTGGAGTCTCTGTAAGGCACGTGGGTGGAGCGCTTACTCCTGTCGCCCAGAGCGCTGATGACGTTTCCCAAAGCGAGCTATGGAAAGAAAGACAGGAGAGGAGCTTTATTTCAGAAAACACAAGCTTGTGGATATTTTTAGGGTAAAAACAATTTCGGATATTGCAGAAAGAGCAAATACACAAGAATATTTTAATTTGTACTTGAGGGAAGCAACAGGTAGTGGTACTTCTAGAGAAAGAAATCAAGTGTGCGGTTCAGGTTCTGGCCACCTGGGGGCACTCTTGCTCCACAGTGTTGATGTGAGTGTTTAAAGAGTAAATTGAAGATTCACTCATTCACACTCAAATAAATCCATATGATACATGACTGTGATCTGTGACTGCACATCACTGAATAATATGAAATGTCCACCACAGAATCAGATGTGCTCCGAGTTTCCTCACCAGCCCACAGTTGATGGAGATGCCCTCTTTAGCTCTGTCTCCTGTAGCTCCAGTTCTCTTCAGCCTCTCAGAACCAGCCAGGTCTACAAAGTGAAACTTGGCTGTCAGCGTCTCAAACTCATTAATCTCAGAGCTGTTTGTTAGACGGTTGTCTGTCGTATTATCCTGGAAGAGAAAGAGCAGAACGCAAAATAAATACGAGGATTACACTTTTTTTTAACAGGTGCCAGAGTTTGAATATTTTACTGGAACATGTGCAGTGGCAGCAGAGAGCCCCTGCTGCGTGTTGGAGTACGCACGTTGTTATCTGGAGAGCAGACTCGAACTTGGCACAGGTGGATGGTGAAGATGGCGTGGGAGCGCGAACTCTGGACGTTCATCTGGGTGCTGGCGGTGGTACGAGACAAGGCGCCCAGCTTCAGACACTGTATCATCTGTTTGAAGAGAGATCAAAAGAAACTTCTGTTTTTTTGTGAGACGCCTAAAGGGACTAAAAATATAACTTAATTATGCATTTTTTTATAATGACAATTAAATTGGAATTTTATCTTGAATCTTGTGAGACAGAGGCAGGAAAAAAAGACAACACAAAGGGTTTATTCAAACGTTGCGGACATCTTTGGGCGGAGGTCAGACCCACACCAGAAGTTCATTAAGATGATATTGTCACGGAAAGTTACATACAGAGAAACCATTGTTTGGGTTTTTGCAGGCAAAGGTGACATATTTTCTGTTTTCTTCCTCAAATTTTAAATCATTCAAACAGAGACAGTGTTGCAGTGTCACTTTGCTATGATCAGCTCTCATGAGGACTAATTCCTCCACAGAATACATGGTAAGTATGCCCACTGGACAAAGATGGTGGTGATATGAGAAAAAAAAAGAAGAAGCTGTTTTGAGTGGTTTTTTTGGGGTGTTGAAGCTGACCTCAGCTGCAGAGGTGACGGTGCGAGTGGTCACCCCAACGGTGTAGATGCCTCCGTTGGCGTCTTCGTGAATTTTGATGTTGGACCTCTGCTTCCTGGCCTCGATGTCTCGTGTCGAATCGAACAAGTCCAACACCTCCTCGTTATACAGCTGAAGAGAATGTATCAGATCAATGAAAACAGAAAGACAGAACAAAAGATTCGGATTATCAATACTGTTTTCACTGCGTGATCAATGTAATTATCACTTCCCAGCCTCATCTCCTCCCCTCAGCTGCTTCCTCACCAGCTGTTAGCGGACAGTTGGCAGCGGTTGGCAGTTGAAAATAAATCTGGGAGCTGACAGCAGAGACAGACTAATGACAGTTTAATGGCTGCAGGGTCATCTGAATGCTTTGACAACTTAAAATCACTGCACCCCGATCGACCTTTGACCCCTTGCTGTCTGAACGCTGTAGCTTAATCTAACTGATGGACCTTCAGTGAACTGGACGCCTTTAGTCTTGAGTTGAGTCTGAGAGCTGATAAATGCATCTTTATTTGAGATCCTGAGAAATACTTCAATTTTTGCCTTCCTCTGTGTGTGTGTGTGTGTGTGTGTGTTTGCACCTCCAGGAACTGTGCGTTGATCTTGAACTCAGGAACAGGCTTGCCCTGCTCGGTGGCAGCCTGTATGCGCTCCTCGATCCCCCTGAACAGGTGGTTGACGGCGCGGGGAATGATACCGAGCTCTTCCTCTCCGATGTTGACGTCGAAGCCGGTTCCCATGGTGTAGGTCTTCCCCGAACCCGTCTGGACGAGGGGGAGAAGAAAGAGTCATCAGTCACCTTACCAAAATTAAATCAAAGGTCTATTTCCGAGTGTACTTGGTGTGGTGTGGTGTTTTTCTGTCTGTATATTTCATCATATATGTAAGCCTCCAACACTCTCTGGGTCTCAGAGAGTTGGGGTGCAGCTCTGAGTTTCTCTAACATAGAGGGGGTCAGAGGGGATGGGGTGGTCGCCACGGTGACAAGGGGAGGAATGCAACATTGAGCTCAAATTCACGCGTCACCCTCCTCCCCTAAAACAGACCCTGACACGAGTGTGTGTGGTGATAGATGAGGGAGTGCGTAGTGTCTGTCTGTTTTTTTACTGAGAGACCACACCTTTGTTGTTATTAACTGCACATTCACATACACTGTGTTTTTGAGTGTGTGTGTGTGTGTGTGTGTGTGTGTCAGGTTTCTATGTGTGGCCTCCACTGCGCCCTGTGAAAGGCTCTTTGACAGCAACACAAGGGCCGCAGGAACAATGTGAGGAGAGAATAATGGACAGGGAGAAGAGGAACGGAGGGAAAGATTAAGAGGAGGGAAAGTTTAACGGTTGCTGTTCAACTCGAGAGCGTCAGGAGTTTTATATGCTTAAGTGAGAGAAGTGTCGGCATATCCAGAATAAATCTACATGTGAAAGAGATGCAATCAAAGCTGGAGTTACATGCGCTATATAAAGGATATCTTCCGAATGTCTTACATTCTGTTTAATGTGACATTTGTGGAAATATTGAAAGTATTGCGATGTAGATGAAGAGAGTAAAGAAGAGACAAACAAAACCTGCTTCACATTCACAATCATTTTACAATGTGTCACATATAGCAGCTTGTGAACCTTTAGCTTGTGCTGATTCTGGTGCCCCCTGTGGATAAAACTGGCATGAGTGCCACTGCCTTGTGTCCAGAGGCCTTGCTCTGGCTAACATGTGCATTTGTTTTAAAAATGAGTGAAAGAAAGATGCAACAATTCTAATACTGTTTGTTTTTTGTTTTTTTTGGTGCAGGATGCATGCCGATGAGGTAATGTAAATTTGTGGCTGTTAATTTAATGACTGTAATATGATTAAACTTTGTTTTAGTGCCATACTGTATCAGACTACAGAGCAGCGTCTGTTCTCAGGCTCCTCAATAACGTCCTCAGTAAAAAGTAGCTTAATTTCATGACTTGATGATCCACACACGCTGGAATTCAACCTGATTTTAAACCTGCATTTAAAATGACTAGTAGTCAGAAACAGTCAATCTTCTTGCTGATGCATGTTTAATATGACGTGTGTGTATTTATTTGGAGGGAACAACAAAAGCATAAATGCAACAAAATAATTATTATGTTGGGGATGAAAATTGTGCTCAGATAATTAATGCCTTTATTCTGTTCAGTAAAATTGTGGCACAACAATCTTCTGTTTGTCATTTTGGTAAGGTATATGATATGTCATCATATAGACATGTGTTTATTTGTATTAATCTGTTGCCTTATATAAGATAAAGAAGTGAACAAACAAACAACTGCCAATATCTTTTTTCAACTCTGATTCATGTGGCCATGAAAATGCAAAAAAGAAACACATTTTAAAAAGTAGGGTTAAAGTTCTCTATTAATAGATGCTTTATTTCCCTTCTGATAGCAAGACTGATACCACTCTCCTATCTGTCTGTTTAATATGAAAATGCAGCCTGCAGCCAGCCAGCTTAGCTTAGCATAGATGTAAAACTGGTGAAAGCAGCTAGCGTGCCTATGTAAAGAGTTAACAAACCCTGCTTAACAGCTCATTTATATCATATCTTGTTTAGGTAAAGTTTAAAATTAAAGTGTAAAAAATGCGTACCAACTCCTTTATACTGTGAAACCAGAGGAGGACAGGTTAGTGTTTCATCTGTATAATATCTCTGTGTGGTGTTTTGACTGTGCAGTTTAGTTCCCTGCTCCGGTATGAGGTGAAGCAATCTGCTCGCACTCTGCTCTGATTTGGTAATCAACTCCCTCTGTATCTCTGCTTCTCTAGGCTAATCTATCAGAGCCAATATAAAGCTGTGGTGGTGGGGGCAGGTTGGAACACGTCAGCTGATAGTGTACTGACAGAGTCGGTGCAGCAGCTGTGAGGCCTGTTCACTCCCGTATTACTCGTCTGATCATATAAAATGAGCTTTATGTCATATCACATGCCACCATAAATCTTGGGATGCTGCAAGCAGCTCCATCCCCTTGAGCGATGGAAAGTCCACAAATGTGAATGTGTAACTTTTTGTGTACTGTAGGAGCCAAAATGTGCATCTGTTTTGGATTGTTTATTTTTGTTTAGGCAGTGCACATCATTATTATTACTATTGTTGATTGTTTTTTGTCATCTTGTTATGATTTCAGGTAAGAGGAAGTGGGCTGGGCCTCCACATTATTTCACCTGCGCAGTTTGTTCGCAGGCGCGCTAGTAGACAAAGAAGGTTGAGTGAGGCCCTATATTTTTTCTTTGATCATAACTTTCGTTAATAAACTCAAGAAACATGGAAACTGGAATTGGACTAAAGTTTTTCATTCAACGAGTCACAGAAAGGAGCCTGCTTTGCCTCTCAGCGGACTATTTATAAATTAAATAAGACGCTACATGTACCATGCTATAAAGAAGAAGAGAAAAGCCTGACCAACCTGTCCGTATGCAAAGATGGTGGCATTGTAGCCCTCGAAGCAGCCTTCGATAAGTTTCTCAGTGCAGTGGTTGTAGATGGTTTCCTGCTGGGTGTCCATGTCAAAGACATGGTCGTAGGTGAAGGCCTTGTCCTTGCCCAGGACCACCTGAGGCTCCCCGGGCATCACAAACGTACAGATGTGACAGCCCTCGATCTTCTCTTTGGCCAGCTGAGGACGGATCCTGGTAGACAGAAAGACGCAAAGACAATGAGATGTGTCTATAGCCAGCCTACATTTCCACTGGAAAAGAAAAATCGAAGCCTGACCGATTCTCGGATTTGGGGTTAATACCGATACAGATAATAGGGAGTAGAACATTTTGATATTTAAATATCAGCCCATATATACCCATATTATTTGCAATGATCTGTTAAATGTGGCTCTCAAAACACTTGTGACAGAGATATGTAATGGAGCCAGGATGTTTTAGTTGAACAATGAAATGTATTAAATATGAAATGATCTAAAATGACACAGCACAGTGAAACTGTAAACCTCGCTTGAAATTTAATAAGTAGAAATTACCCTAAGCATTATATAAATCACTTTATCTTAATGCACTGATGCCTGGAGCTAAAAAGGTTCTTTTTTTGATCGAATCCTGTCTGTCCAAGATCAATTTCAAAACTTTTACAGTTTCAGTTCACTTTTTTAATCCACAAACTCTGGTCTAAATATGATTGTGTGTAGGACAGAGGCAGAGCAGAGTTGTCTGTGCATGCATCTAAAGCCGGAGCGAGAATTTGTCTCATGTTTGAAAACCATGATTGATTTCATCTGAGCTGAAGGCAGGTAATATTTTCACTAAGCTGCAAGCAGATGAGTGCTGCTACTGTGCAGTGTATGTGCATGTGTGTGTGTGTGTGTGTGTGTGTGTGTGTGTGTTGAGGACCATGCAGTGCCAGCCCACACTCCAGCAGGGATCATACAGTACAGTGCCCTCAGTGTTCGGACGAGAGAGTGAGCAAGGGAGCTCTGAGTAAACAGTCCCACCCTGGATTTCATTAAGGAATTGCTCTGTTTGCTTTAGCACAAATAAACACACTGTTATTACATCATTTCCTCCCATGATGCACCTCTGAATCTCATCACTAAATTCACTGTCCACCTGAAGAGGAAGTGGAGCCATTGGAGGCAGACCAAGGAAATATTTGGACATATTGGGAGCATTAAAATATCAGAATTACTCACAGCCTTGACTGAAAAGTACTGAAGATTATATGTGGCAGCAGTTAATCCTGAAATACGTTTTTGGAAATATCCTGCTGGATATGGCAGTGAATTAATTTAGTCAAGGCTCCTGTCAAACTGAGCTAAAAAGGAAAAAAAGAAGAATTACACAGAAGGAAATAATAAGTAGGACACCTGAGAATCTCACAACAGTATCATTATAAATGGCTGCTACTGTTGCTCTCTGCTGGCAGGCTTTAACTCTGACTGTGTGTGAGAGTGTGTGTATAAGTATGTGGCACTTTGCATACAGTTTGCATTCTGTGTGTAACACTTGTGTGTCCACTCTGCGTGTGTCTGCGCTCACATTCATCACGGCAAGTCGAGTCTGTAGAAGATTTGAATGGCCTGAAAGGGCAGTCAGTGTGTGTGTGTGTGTGTTTGTGTGTGTGTTGTGTGTGCGTGACATCAGATCCCAGCTATTTAGCAGACTCGGTCTGGGATTACAGCTCTGATGAGAAAAGAGGACGGAGCCAGAGAGGAACCAGGACTCAAGGAGAAACTCAGTCCTCCCTGCAGTAACTGTACACCTGTTGGCTCTGTGTTATGGACTGAAGGACTGCCTGATTAATACACTGATATACTGTGTGTTATGTTAACATGTTTTTTTTCTGCCAGATCAATTTGCTTTGTGATGACTTATTGTGTTTAAAGTATCCAGCACTGGCATGAAGACTTTTTAATTCTTTGTCATGCTGCAGTTCACTGCAATTTTTTATCATAACAATACTTGAACAATGTTTTGTGAAATGCAGGTGGCAATCACCTGAAATATCCAATGTTATATATTAGATCACATCAAAATTATAGGCAGCAGGCAGTGATGAAGTCTACTATCCTAGTATTTTTAACAGAGTGTGACGGATACTTGATTGCTGGAGGACTTATTAGAGCCCAGAGCAGCTCTATCTGGACCACAGAGCAGTAGGATGGCTCGTCATAACGAGCGAGTGAGCTTACCAATTGCCGATTTAAAAAGATGAATTAGCTGAGCATTACGGTAAAAACTTACATAATCAATGCTGTTGGGGGTTAAACTGATGTACCTGTCACAGTAAGTGTTCGGGTCATCTGGGGAGACTGTGATTTAACGGTAGGATGGTTTAGGGCATTACAGGAGTGACTGCATAATCCTGTTGGCCACCTTCCCAAAACTTGACAGCGAGCCATTACTGTAATCCAGTGTAACAATGGAGGCACTCACTGCTGCTTACAGCGAGGGCATTAAGTCACTGGGTTACTGTTCATTTTCGGCAACATAAAAGAACTGTAACGTAATATGGATTTTAACATGAGACATTATGTTTAGAAAATGTCAAATTCTCTAAAGTTGAATGAAATACGCCAATGGTCGCTCAGTCTATAGAAGAAGAGAACAGGCCCACAGCACTGTAGCCCCATTCAGAATAAATGCCCAGTGTGATTGTTTTCATCTCCACAGTCTGATGCAACGTGGGTTTGTGTGCTTCTACGACATCCCCGGGGTCCTCCATACACAGAGGGCCCCGCGGAGGGTTTGGTCGAAAGAGGAAAACGAATGTCTGAGAAAATGTTTGCGATAAAGACAAGAGGAGAAAAAAAGGAGAAAGAGACGAGACATAATGGTTACAGCCCAGACAAAAACACTGATGACAATCGCTGGAGACTGCCACAGTCTATCCAGTCAAACAGACCTATTATCTGTCTGCGTAATGATGGTCTTTCACATAACAAGACCATCAGACTGGAGTGGTTCAGCCTTTGGAAACTGCTGTTTTTTACTCACGAATTTCTCTTCTCTTCAAGGTGCTGAAAGGGGGTCGATTTTAAAACTTTTTAAAGGTACCACTATCAAATTAGTTACGACATCGTCTTTTCTTTAATTCCCGAAAACGTTTAACTATTTCCATTGTTATTATGGCTTTACACAACCATATTTAGCAACAATGAGAATTAGGATTGGAATCAGCTATACTTTATTGATCTACGAGCAGAAATTGGTTTGTTACGGTAACTCCTTTCAGAATAGGAATACCACACTGTAGAGCGATTGAATAAAATATAAATATACGAGACAGTAAGTACAAAGCTTGCCTTAAACTATATGTGACAACTTTATATGTAAGTATATTTATAAACAGAATCACTTTCCTTGACGGCAGGTAACAGTATAACTGATACATAAATGCTCCATAAATGCTTCAAATACCAGTTGAAAAACTGAGACTATGAGTCTGTACTTTTCTCATTTGCCTGCCAATACAAAGTTGTTTGTTTAATTATTGGTTTAAATGCTGGTGGGCTCTGGGCAGACAGTTCCGCAGGGCAACTTTAAGATATGGTTAAGTTGAGCAAACTAAAACACTCGGTTGTGGTCATGGTCACAAAATGCTGACATTAATCGTTGGTCGGAGGACAAAAACAATCTAGGGACTCCGACATGCTCTTCAACATCTAGACATGCTAGTTTTTCTCTGCATTGGCACTGAACACAAATATTGCAGAACTTAACTCTCGATTGATTAATGTGCGCTAAAATTACTGGAACCAAATGGCTGACTTCAAGATAGAAATTCATTGTAAAAAACATTTAGTATCTTGAAATGATAAACATGCACTTTGTAATCGATACCTTGCACCTTGCACCTGCAAAACCTCTGCCTCCAGTCAGTTGGTTTAATCCATGCTGTGCATCATTAGATTTCTGATGGTGTGTAACAGATTTTAAATAGATAAAGTTCAAGTATGTCTTGGCCTTACATTGATGCTGTTTAAGCACTGCGGCACAATGGAGCATTATCTAAGATTTTCTTTGGATGTCTGTGTACTCAAAACACAAGCTCTGGCATCACGCACCTCCGCTAACCATAAACAGGTGAGGGACAGGGTAGGTGTGAAGCACGTCCTGCTGGTGTGTTATTAGTGTGACTGACTTCGGCTGTGATTATGATCTGGCAGGCTTCGCTCTGTGGTTCAACCCAAAACACCCTGTTCTCCTGGATGAATAAGGGCTGCCCTTCAGCACTGCAGAGACTTACAGCGCTAATCCAGCTTCTAGAGTGACACACACAGGCTCACAGGCTGTTTCTCCAGGAAATTTAACTCCACCACTTCGTAAATGTGCACAATCACGCGCCCATAACCAGGCACGCACATGGAGAAGCATGCCTCAACACTTCATGGCTCTTGTACAATCTTACTCTTTTAGGGGTTTACATAGCTGAGGTATATTGTGCAGCAACTTGGTTAGTGATCTTCTTAAAATTTGTAATTATTAAAAACAGATTTGTTTTGTTAAAGTTTTAAGGTGTCAAGAACACTCCGCTCCACACACACACACACACACACACACACACACACACACACAGATCAGGGGCCCCCAAGGCCGAGTGAAAACCTTCAAACACATTAATGTGCTGTGACAGTTTCAGCCGGTGAGAGGTTTCAGAGTGGAGAGGATTAGAGGGATACATTTACATGGAGAATTCAGGGGTATTCATCACCATGTTACATTGTAACATAAAGGATACTTAAAGGAATCGTTCAACATATTGGCATATTATTCACTGTATTGCCAAGAGTTGGGTTTGAGGATTGATGCTTGAAACGGCTGTCCATTCAATAGGCAGTAGGAGCGGACCTTCCTGGGACCTCAGGAGTCTATTATCATCCAAGAAGCCCAGTTTACAACAGCAAACTGTAATTTACATTGTGGTGTGGATTAGAGGTAAGATCAGGCCTAAAAAATCCAGCCCGACCCGACCCAGGCCCGCAGGCATTAAAGCCCGACCCAGCCCGAGCCCGACCAATTAACTTGATTTGCAGGCCCGAGCCCGAAGCAAACCCGAAATTTCAAGATTACGTTCACGAAATGTCCGCAAAGCCGTGCGCAAATCGTGCTCTTGCTCTGCGCCTCCTGTTTAGTAGTAGTTACATAGCAATTACCTTACAGCGCCGCCTTCTCTGTTTTATCCAAATTATTTATTTACAACAAGTATTCCTTAGTTTAGTATCCACACATCGTTTTAGTATACATTTTTATAAACATATATTTATTAAAAAAAAAGTCAGCGAGAGAGAAGCCCGAGCCCGACCCGAACGTAATGATTGACATTTTAGGCCCGACCCGACCCGAATTTCGGGCCGGGTCGGGCTCGGGCTCGGGCTAAAGATCTTACCTCTAGTGTGGATTAAGCGAGTGTCCTTCAGTCCTGGTCCTCAGGGCCCCCTGTCCTGCATGTTTTTGACGTTTGCCTGCCCCATCACACCTGATTCAAATGATCAGTTCGTTATCAAACTCTGCTGAAGCCTGAGAATGACAACCTGACCAGGACTGAAGAACACTGGATAAGATTAAACACTTTATTCAGTGAGCTTTAAACATGCTTGTGGATTGATATTTGCTGAATATCACTGCATGCTTCTACAATGCATTTGCTACTGTCCTGTCTTCTCCAAATCACTGGAAAAACATGGTTTACTGTGTAGCTAGTATTACATTCATACTACAAGTTTTTCAGTAACAACTGACAAATTGGTCTAAATGTTCAGCCCACCTTGTCTCACTCTGGGCTACAACCTTGCTGTGATCTTTTTAATTCTGAGTAGCGCTCGCTGAATACCGGTGCCCACTGTCTATTTTTTGACCGCTCGCTCCCACCAACAGCACCACTCTAGTAGGATTCAAAATGTAAAAGTGAAATTTCATGATATGTAAAGAAACCTTTGGCTGACATTGACTGATGAGAGGAGTTTGAAGTGATGACACACAGTTCACCGAACACTGAGATGAAAAGGACACACACACATAAAGTCAAGTCCATATAAAAATACACCTATTGAAACACACACACACACACAGTCACACACTCCATGTAACAGACAGAGACACTCACAGGAGGGCTTTCTGCCTCAGCCTCTCCCATGTGACAAGTCCAGTTAGGCTCCTTCTCCCGGTCTCATTACTGCGATTACAGCGACAGCCTGAGAAACATGGGCTCCTCATGCACACACACACATGCGTGCATGTACACACACACGCACACACACAAATGTCATATGTCTTTAAGTTGATTTTGGATGCTTCATTCTTATGTGGATATCAAAAAGGTTCTAAAAGATCTTTGAAACTTTAAAAGGCAGCTACACTGATGAAAGTTAAAGTCTCAACCAGCTTAGGAGTTTGCCCTTTGTCATATGATGGCTACAACCATCCCGTCATGGTATTTGAAAGAAACAAAACCTATTTTAGAGGCCATATTGAACAAATGCATGTCATAAAATTCGATAAAATCATTACCATCTCTATTAACCTTCTGCTGACCCAGTGAATGACGTAGGGCGGATGAGAGGAAACAAGAAATAAAAGGATGCTGATAAAAGAAAAGCTGGTGAGTCATTCCATCAACACCTTGCTGCTGATCTCATCCTTCCTGTAACACGGCCAATCACATCACATGCTGACATCAGTCCTCCTGACAATCAGCCAATCGAATCACTGCCTTGAGATGCTGCTGATCACTCCACATCATTACCGACAACAACGACAACAAAGCCCAACGTTTCCTTTCTGTGTACCTAATCTAATCCTCAGTGCTTTATTTTAGTGTGCTTATGTTTGCTCCACACACTACGTGCAGCAGGCACAGGCAGCTCGGAGTGATTCAGCAGAGTCAGAAAGGAACGTCTGAGCCCACAAGGCAGGAGACAACAAGACTCTTTTCTCCACATCTCACACTGCTACCAGCAAACTGACTCATCACCTGACCGCATCATCCACAGACCCATACTTTTTTTAATCCTGCACTACTTAAGAAGCATTAGGTGTGCAGCAGTAAACGACCATATGTTTGACAGGTTTGTTAATCGATATTAACCAAGAAAACAAAGCAACCAGGGGACCGTGATCGTGTAATGGTTAGTACTCTGTGTTGAGGCTTCAGCGACCCCGGTTTGCATCTGGGTCACATCAGGCCATGCTGTGAGAATCCTGCTGTTCAAATAGACCCACGATCAAAGGGCTAGTGGCGCAATGGATAACGCGTCTGACTACGGATCAGAAGATTCTAGGTTCGACTCCTGGCTAGCTCGACTCATCTTTAGCTTGTGAATCCTTTGTTCCATTACCCCTTCTATAGCGACATAGGTCAATGACCTTTCAACATCTACTCAATGGGATCTGATCACTTTCAGTTTCAGCGGAGAGAACAGTGGCATGTTTGATAAAGCAACAAGGCTTCTTGCTTTCCGACTCTACCAGTCATTTGAATAACATTCTCCCCACTTGTCTGCAACTGAAAGACCACGGTTGACTTCATGCCATGCAGTTACTGTAACAAAACTCAGTTTGTACGGCTAATGGTGCAATGGATAAAGTAGACATGTAGCGCGATGAAACTTTTACTTGAATCACTTGTTTCTGGTGCTCACACTCGCCATACTGTGTGTCACTGACTATTTACAACTGAAAAGAGGCTAAATAATGGGTAAATGGCCCTTTATCAGGTACTTAAAGCTCCCTGAATCTCACTTAGTTGCAGCCATCACGAAGCCTTACGTAAAGCGTGATATGTCCCTCAAGAACAAACCCAGCAGTGTAAGATAAATTTCCTGTAGAACTTGATCATCTTTTGTAACACATAATTCACCGACTGAGGAGCCGCGATCGTAGAGTTGTTTGTACTCTGCTTTATGGCCACAGCAACCCCAGCTCAGATCCGGGTCACGGCCTCACTGATCAGCTGAACTCCTTTTGTGCTGTTTGCTAACATGCTCCACCCTGTGCTTCAGTTAACATAGTTGGAAACTGCAAGGCTCAAAATAATTTTGCTGCGTAAGGCCCCGTGTTTTCCGACCTGTCATCTGCCCAGCATTCTCAGCACGTGTCTAAAAAAACAAGAAGATGGTTGACTGCAGGCCACGCTGTGAGAATCAGTCTATTCAAACAGCTCACACAGGGCTAGTGGCGCAATGGATAACGCGTCTGACTACGGATCAGAAGATTCTAGGTTCGACTCCTGGCTAGCTCGAAAGCTTTTGTAAACCAATTGATCCTTGTCTCCAATACTCCTCTTCTATGTATCAAAGTCCTTTTGAGAATAGTCAGAGGCTGAGCTGACCACTAACAGACGCGTCCGTGGACAAAAGCAAAGTTTTATACACATGGTATATTGTTTGTACAGCTACAGCCAAATACACACAGACTGCACACATCTATGTGCAAGTAACACATGACAAAAATCGCTTTCTGTTTGAACACACCGTCGCACAATCCTAAATGCTGCAAAAACTCCAGCACAACTCTTCATCTACATGTTCTTTGCTAGATGCCTCTTGTCTTTGTGTTTACATGGCTCTTAGTTTCTAATGTGAGAGTCAAAAGTGAGAGTACATCCGCCAGTGTGGTCTGTATGAGTGCTTACAGATCGAATGAAAAGCTTCAATAACAACTGAGACTAAGCAGCTGAAGAATGTCTGTGAGTGTTTTGATGGTGATAAGAGTGGACCGAAGTCTTCTGAGGGGCCTTAAATGTGGACCGATGACAGTGATGCTATCCAACAGAGGTTAATGAAGGACCACTCTGCACCACACACACACACACACACACACACACACACACAAGCAGGTGTATGAATTCTTGTCTTTATCCATTGTGGGGTCTGAGGAGACATAAGAACTGCAAACACACACACACAGATAGCTATTACGGCCCCAATCCTGCTTTTAGTCAAAGGTCTCTGTTGAAGTGTAAATAGTGAAAAGCTTCTCTCTATTCGTCAGGCATCTATGGAAACTTGATCGTAGCACTGCATTCATTCAAATCCTTTTAACGGTGTGCGTGTGTGTGTCCACTTCAAGAACGCCCTCACAGGCACCATCATGACTTCTTATACAACATCATGCACAAACACTCACAGATCAGCTCTTTTATGACGCATCAGCCAGCAGGTGCACTTGTCTCTCTATTTGTGTGTCTGGACCAGCTTGTATAATGTGGCTGCGGTCTAATGGCCGCCCAGAGCAACAGGATGAATAGGGAGCCAATGTAATGATGGAAGGATGTAAATAAAAAAGAGAGTATAGTAGTAGAGCCTATGGACAGTGCTGAGTGGCCACTGTTTTAACTCACTACAGCTCAGCCGGACTGGTGTTTTCAGTAACACTCTTTCTTTTGTTTGGCAGCTGGCCTTAACATCAAGAGTCAATTCACTGTATCACCCTCTTCAGTGTATCTCTGTAAGCAGCAGGCTCAAACAGGTCCTTAACCTGTAAGAGGCTGAATGCTTGCTAACCTCTGCCTTTTTAGGGCACACAAATTCATATGAGCAAGATTTCTTGTTATAATGAAGACTGTTCAATGCTTCAGGTGAGAGAGGTTGCGTCCAAGAAGTAATTCTGTATAAGTGAATGATGCAGCATTATCTACTGGAGCACTTTAACTGAAAAATTATGTCAGAGTGACTACTCTGATCCGATGAACATCAACATTAATTAATGGGCTGTATCTTGTATCATTTTAGCATCATCTTAAAGCACTATGAGTCAGGAAACAGGAAGCTAATTAATGATCCCTCTAAATTATTAATATACTGTGAGTTGAGGATGTCAAGCAAAATGTCAAACATATGCTAGTTCCAGCCTCTGAAATGTAAGGATTTGCTTATTTTCTCTGTAATTTATGATAAAAAATCCTTGGGTAATTTATGATAAAAAAAAAAATCCTTGGGTAATTTATGATAAAGAGTCCTTGGGTTTTGGACTGTTGGTTGGACAAAATATGCAATGTCTGACATCTTACAATTATAATCAAAATAATTGTTAGTTGCAGTCTACAATATAGTACAAGAATAAATTAAGTAATAATGAATAAGAAGAATTTTAGTTCAAAACATTCAAATATAACGTACCAAATATAAAAAATAACCACCAGAATGTGAAATAACAGCTTTGATGCTATATCAAAGAGTCTATGTATTGTGTTGAAGAGATACATACTGAAGTTAGTGTGCTAAGTTCTATGAAACCCTCTTTCTCCCAGCAGGCCAAAGCGTCTGTGCTAACAGTGTAGACACTAACACTAACCTGGTAATCTGGCTAGCTGCACGGCTAACTGAACTAACGCAGCTAGTCATGGATGTTTAAACAGACTATAGTCAGCAGCAGTAAGCAGGTATTCTGGTGATATTTATTGGGAGTAAGAATTCAAGGCGGCCAGTTCTTACATACTGCACCCTCAACATACTGCAAATCTGCTGTATTGCAAACAAAGAATCTCAGGAAAAGGTTTTTTTCTTCACTTTTAGCGTATGACATGACAGTTCTGCTACTGACAATGTTGAGGAATTACCGAGTATATACTGAAGTGCTCTTAGACTGGATTTCTTTTCATTATCTAAAAAGGATACATCCTAGTCATTCCCTTGTTGCTGAGAAAACCAGTTCACAGGAAATGATAAAGACACATGACAAAGACCGCAAATCTGTCTTTTCTCTCAGAGTCCGGTGTGAAAGCAAACAGACAATGATGTCAGAGAGGGCATTCGGGAATGTCGCCAGAAAAAAATGGAGAAGAGTGGGGAGGAACGTGCAATGCTTACTCTGCATTTCAGTTTTCCCCCAACTCTCTTTCCCTGTGTTGTTGTTTAGATGGCTGACTGACCCGTCCATTCACAAGGCCGTCGCAGCACACCCCATGAGCCTTGAAAGGAACCCAAGGTTGCCATTAGTAACAGCTAAAACAAGCTGCTGCCAATTCTGACTGGCTCACTGATCACAGTCCTGACTGCTTCCTGGGTCAAAGGTGGCCAGGCAGGAAGGAGGGAGAGCTGACGGTGGCAGAGGATGCTGGCTGTCACTCTGACTGGCAACCAGAGCCAGGGCGTGTAAGGATAACACGCAAACACACACACACACACACACACACACACACACACACACACACACACACACACACACACACACACACACACCACTGGCCTCTACCACTGATACCAGTGTAATGGAAATGTTCCTTTTGGACAAGGACAATTTGGTCCATTCATGACACACAAGGGACATTAGATGAAATGCCTAACGCAGTGAAAAAAGAGGGCAAATAAGGATAGGATAGCAAAAACATGTCAAGCATGAATTCATAGAAGGCAGTAGGCGGAAAAAGCAGGGTTTTAATCTAATCCAATCTTTCATTATTAAAAAAAAATCCATACTGAATTAACCTCTGCCTGTGCTAGTCGGACAAAAGTTATTGAATATCTAAGTAACCACAATATCACATGACAGCAGCTGGCGGATGGCTTGCAGCATGCTTTGCTTTGTGTTTCAGTTCAGTTGAGTTGGTTCATGAATATTTATCATGAATATGCTTGGATGGACACACGTTTTTGCACGCACGCACACACGCACGCACGCACGCACGCACGCACGCACGCGCACACACACACACACACACACACACACATATGTGCACCCACAATGTTTTTGTAGCATTTGGCAGCAGGCGCACAGCCTTTGCCCTCAAAAATAATCTGCAAAGGTCAAGTGGGTGGGACGTGTGTGTGACAGGCACCCAGAGAGGAGCCAATAGTAGTTAGACAATCTGGATATGAGCCAAGGAGTGGAGATGGTTGGGGGCTGACTAGGTCTAGAAGAGCTGAATTTGATAGTATGCAACTCAAACCCTCGCTGTTTGGCTAATTTTGGAGGTACACTCTGAATTATTAAAGCTGCACTTTAAGGATATTGACATAATGAGTCACTTGAATGGCTCCTTCAGGCAAAGTCTGTACCATGAGTTACTTTACGGATAAATCGTTAACCTCTTAAAGTGATTTCTCATGGAATATGGGACAAGATAAACATATACCAACAGACAGGCAGATGAGATGTTACATAAGGAGGGATATCTGGAACACACAAACACATTTACACAGGGGATAACCCTGCACAGAGTGTGTGTGTGTGTGTGTGTGTGTGTGTGTGTGTGTGTGTGTGTGTGTGTGTGTGTGTGTGTGTGTGTTTGCCGAATCATCCAACAGTGTGCTACTGAAGTGACCCATCTGTCTGCTGTCAGGCGTGAACAGAAACGCTTCAAAACCAGAGATGACAGCACAGCACAAACATCTAATGTTTACTGAACCTTACTGACGATCCATCAAGAGACATGTAACACTTCTAAAGAGCAAATAGACCTTGAAATTACATCATCTTTCCGTTAATAAATCAAAATCTCTCTGTTCATGCTCCAGACCCCTTTCTTTCTTGTTCTGCCTCAATCCTAGCAAAAAAAGACATGATACAGGAGTGTTTCATCACTCTGGACCTGTTGGTATGGGGGATTAGGACACGTGCTAACAGACAGCATTAGCCTCGCAGGCTGGGGCAGGTACTGGTTGGCAACCAGTTAGCTCATTACTGCAAACACACACACACATAGCTAACTAAACTATTACAGGCTGGGGAGAGGCTGACAGTCAAAGCCTTTCAGATGTTGTAAACCTTAAAGCCTAAAAATAATTAGAGTGTTGCCACGGTGATTAATGGAGCTGAAGACAACCTGAAGGTGTGGTTTGCCGTTTAAAGGGATGAAGTCAGTGATATAAGACTAGATGAAAAGTTTGACTTTCAGTGATTGCTAACTGAAAAACAATTACACTTTCGGCTGGTGATGACACATTTTTCACACACGAACACATCTCCAATAGTAAAATCAAGTTATCTGGTGTGGGAGGGTGTGTCAGCCCCCATCTACTGTATTGATTTTTGTTTGAACAGTTTGTATTTCTTTTAACGTTGTTTTTACGGTAAATTCCAGTGTTGTCTAATGTTACAGTAGTTTTTGTAGCCCACATGCATCCCATCATGTTGTTTTTACTGTCGATGTAAGGCATGCGACTGCTTGACCAAGTTAAGAAAGCATTAGTTTGATGTGTTTTATGAACCTGATGTGAAACATTAGTACTCATGAGTCTCAATTTCATGTTTTGTGAAAAAAAAACATGAAATTGAAACTGTTTAGCTACTAAATGCTCCTCTATGTTCACCAGCTAGTGGCTAACCCTGTCTGTTGTTTGGTGCTGGGAGGTGAGCGTATCACGGGTTTATCAGCTGCTTACTGCAGTTGTAAATGCCTGATCAGAGTGGTGTGAGTTAACCAAAACCTTAAAGCTGCAGGCTGTAAAACCAAAACAAAGAGATGAAAGACGCTAAGAAAGCTAAGTCTACCTCAGAGGAATGGCAGTGTCAGCCGATAATTATCTGAGCCTGTCAGTGTCACCTGTCACATTGCTGCTAGTTGTTTGATCGTTTGTCATACAAGACTACTGTTTATTGCAGCTCCTTCATTAGACTTTTCACTGTTATGGATTATCAATGACTTTAAATGCATCAAATAATTTCTGTTTTTTTAATTACTTTTATGTTTTTGTTTCTCCAATATGCCTTTTTAACAGCAGATATTTTGACATGACATAGTATTACCAGTTCTAGGTTTAAGATATTGTACATGCTGCCACCCTGGCGTGGCCTCCTAGGACATTTATGTATGGAAATAAGCGCTATCACCACCTGGCCTTTTATTTTTACTTTAAAAAGTCTTTATGTCTGATGTGAAAAGGTCTATATCATTCATGCAAATGAGGCACACTTATATTTGAATTTGTATTTGAGACAGAGAATGCAACTATTATGTGTAACAGGAAGGCTAAAGAAGCTCCAGGAGCTTGCAGGTAAGATAAGGATAGTTTCAGTGACAGGGAGATCTGCTAACTCTGTGTGCATGTGTGTGTGTAATAGAAACAGGCATTAGTGACAAAGCATTTTCAAGTACCACAGCTGCCCCTGGAAGAGGCTCTGGACTGCTGACTCCTCTACAATCAGACACTGACTTGAGATTTTAGAGCTTTCCTAAAATTGCACCACCTTGATTTTTGGGAAATTGCAATTTCGCTACTATTTCGATTGCAGCTCTAAATATATACTAGTTTTGTGGCATCGCATTGATAACATCATTATCTTTCTCCTCATCTGAACCCTGTCTAGTTTGGATTATTAGCTGAAAAGCAAATTGCTCACAGTCCTTTCATTATGGAGGAACATAATCTGCACATGACTGAGAGGTTCATACACAATCACTGACAAGTTCAAAAGCTCCCATTACATGATCAAGTGGAAAGAAAGAAAGAAAGAAAGAAAGAAAGAAAGAAAGAACCTATGAATAGTCTGACCATCAAAAGGACCAAAGGTGGAAACTCAACTAGCAAACAAGATTACAGAGGTCTCCAAATAATTAATGAAGCCTGAGCTTTCTAAGAAGATACAATAGCAGGTAGTTTCCATTCAGAGAAAAACACATACTCCTTTCTCTAGCCTTACCCTTGTATTATCATTGTATGTAACGAAGCTTAAAACTTCTTAAAACTCATCTACATTTTTAAGACAGCAACCCTATTGCTATATTGAATTTACTAAAGGTACGATGCGTAAGAATTGGCCACCTATCAAATTCATACTTCAAAAAACTAGAAAGCAGAACATCACCAGCGTACCAGGTAAATGCAGCTGCCGTTAGCTTGTAAGCTGAGTTAACCGTCCAGCTAGTGGTCCTATTGGCTGACTCTGCACAGATTTGGAGCTCAGAGCACTGAGGGAGTGTTGGTCTTGTTTGTGATCAGATTATCACCTCTTCAGGCTAGATGTGCCTAGGGGTGAGCTGGTTAGCATGCTAACTTCACTACATCTATCTGCAACACAAAACATCAATACAATCTTTGACGTAACATAAAATACTTAATGTCTCCCTACGTAATTTTGGTTAAAACTGCAGTATGTAAGAACTGGCCACCTGTCAAATTCATACTCAAAACAAGCAGGCAGCAGAATATCACCAGAGCAACCGCTAACTGCTGCAAAGTAAAGCTGCTGTTCTGTATTTAGCTTGGTTAGCTGTGCATCTAGTGGTCCTGACTAGGAGCTCAGAGCTCCAGGAGAGTGTTAGTATTTACATTGCTAGCACAGAAGCTTTGAACTGGTATGGGCTTGGGCTAGCTGGTCAGCATGCTAACTTCAGTAGAGACTGTATCCGTGAAGCACAATACATACACACCACACTATCATCGTGTTGATAACTTTACTTGACTGTTTGTTCACTGTTGACAGCTATTTTCAACTAAAACTCTTGCATGTCGCACCTTTAAGGAAGCCAGTTGAATGTAATCTAACATGATGAATGAAATCATATTAATGACTGCATGAAGAAAGTGCATGAAGGTGCATTCTGCGAGATTATTTATTATCTATGACAGGCTAGTAAACTGAGTTGGCTCAGTAAACAGAGTTCTGGGTCAAAGTCTGAGAGCACAATTACAAGCGAGGGAAGAGAAACATGAGATGAACTACAGCTTTTGTCCTCCGCTTTCCACTCATCCAGTTCACATGACGGTTCAGATTGTCTTTCGAACACGAACACACACACACACACACACACACACACACACACACACACACAGAAAAGCACCTGCCCCTGACTTTAGCTGCCGCCCTATCATGTTGCTCTATTGATATCTGTATTGATCTGTGTGTTGTTGTCTCTGTGTCTTTTTTTGTTCAGTCTCACTGCCTCACACACACACTGGAATCACATCTGAGAAACGCTGATGTAACCGCTGAGCAGACGCTGACTATCTGGGCTTGTCGGTGACATGTTGGATTGGCCCAGGGGACAAAGGTCAGATCAGCATGATACAGCAAAGAACAACAGATGCAACATTTTAAATGCCCAAAAACAAGTGGATCAAATGCAGACAACACAGCTGTGTACCCTTTGTAAATAAAATGCCTGACTGTGTTGTTCTGACGACAGGAGACACAGTTACCGGCTTTTCCTTGGCCTAATCCCTCAGAGCTGAGACCTCTCCATTCATAAATCCACTACACAGCATGTACATGCAGTGCAGGTATTAACAAAAGAAGCTCATGCGATCATGGGCCATTGTGGTCTGTACTTGCAGCTCCTGGAACAAGACAGCATGCATGTTTCAATAGAAATCTCCAAAATAAAAGCATTTAGAAAGGAGGGGTATTGTTTTGAAGGGAAGACTGGAGGCAGATTCGAGTGGCTATTTATAGAGGTTGGATACATGGCGAACGATGGAGGGAATAAAGGCAGGAATAACATGTGCGTGCTTGTAGCAGGTGTGACACAAGAGCATCTTTGGAGAGGAGGGTCTGCATCCTTACCTCAGGGCGACGCGCACCGAGCTCTCATCCGGCCCGCCGCCGCTCATGTTGTCACCGGCGGGTAGTCCACGCAGTCCGCTTAAAAATAGCTCGATTTCCCTTTTTTCTTGATCCTCTTACAAGACAAGAGAGCGCCGCCCGGGCTGGCCCCCTCCCTCCCAGGAAAGCGCGTCTATCTTGAGCTCCCGCCGCCGTCGCCGCTCTCACCTCCTCCTCCTCCTCGCCCGCTTGGAAATCAATGGAGCCATTTTTGATGAGGTGTGATCTAATTCATTTGTTCTCCATAGCCAGGGCGGACCATGTGTGTCGGGATCCGGCGGTGGTCACCTCTCCAGAGGCATCGTCCCAGCCTCCTCAACCGGGCAGAGGGCGGGTGTGTCGGTGTGTGTGTGTGGAGGAGGAATGATCCAGTCGGCGTGTGGTTCTCCAGGCGGAGGACGAGGCTAAACTCCTCCTCCTGAGCTGGACCAATCCTGACATGTAGGGGGCAACTCCAGTCACAGAATACATGGAGATAATAATAATCTAGTTTAACAACGGCAGGTTTATAGTAATGGTATCATAATAATAAATCTTGCACCATGTCTTAGCAAAATTCTGCGGTAAGCTAACTTTAGTTTTTACATGCATTTTTTTACAAACAGCACAACTTATGATAGCTTTTTAAAAACTTATTTGTAATAAGCAAAAACATGTTATTAAATATCAAATATATCAACTAGGCTAAATTTTACACACTATTAATGGAAATGATCCAAATTGCTCAATTACTGAATTTAAAGCACAGGTGCTTTAACAGGTCTGTTAGCGCTGCCATGTTTTTAGCTAGCTAACTTCCTGTCTGTTTTGTAGTCCCCTCCCTCCTCACCACAGTCGCTGGACTCCTTTCATTTTTTTTTTTTCGAGGCAGCTGTCCTTGCCTCTTTCTTTTCCTCCAGCGTTTTTCTTCACTCGACCTGTTTGGTGGTATAAGTCGTCTCCAGGGTCCAGCGCTGGAATAGCTTGTAGCTTTCCCTGTTCGGCCATTGTCGAAGACAGGAAGTGCCCGCTCACCATCAAACAGACAGGACCATCTCTGTCCTGATTGGATGAAGTGGGCAGGGATACCAGAATATTTATTTTCTATTGAACTGCGTGAGCAGAGGCAGGAGAGATGTGGGCTGCTGACCAAACACTCTGTAACAGCGATAACTGTTGGAATAGACTTATTTTAATAAAAAAATATATCACTCACTGCTGCTTTAAGTACAATTTTGAGGTACTTGTACTTTATCATTTTCTGCTTCTTTATACTTCCGCACCACTACAGGCAAATATTACTCTCCACTACAAACTTCAACTTGACTTTCATGGCATGTGGGTAGCTTGTTAACATGTTACAATGGCGCTACCTGTCTTCAGAATTTTTTGTGACATTCCCCAGCTCTGCATTTTTCTATAACGTCAAACGTGCACTGAGAAAGTCCCAGATCACAAACTAGATCTGGAAGTCATAAAAGCACTGAAAAATCACGAATACAGTCCATCACAATGGACCCAGCTGCATTCTGTTGGAGTGTAATTTGATTGGACCTCTGTGTTTAATGTTGAGAGGACACACTGAAGGTACAAATGTCAGGAATAGCAACTAATGAACATAGGCCATGCTGCCATCTTGTGATCATCTCGTTTTATTGCACTGTTGAGGTGATCGAAGGGATGTCTCTTGATTCCACCAGCAGATGGCTGCACAAACTCACTGGCTGAGCCTCAAGTCTACACTGCTACTTGTGCACAGTATGCTCCATCCCACTTCTTGTATTGTTTTTGCAATAAATTAAGAGACATTTTTATTACTAGGAAAAGACACAAGACAAATCAATCTTAATCTAATCTGAGTTTTTTCACCAGTTTCTTTTAGGCATTTTTATATTTCAAGTTAAAAAGGCTTGAACACTAAACAGAAGAGTCCCAGACTGTGGGGAAAAAAAAACAAAAAAAAAAACCACATGGCATCTATATGAATCTCGTGTTAAGACTGAATCATATTGTTTTCTGGGCCTGACACAGTAAGTCTAAATATCATAGTGAGGAGGTGGCATTGACCTTTGGCTTGCTGAGACAGGTTTATTTTCATGAACCACCTACAAGGGCTATAAATACCATGACGTGGATTCCTCAAAGTCAGGAAACAGAAATGTGTCAAAAAAAAACTGCAGCTGATCCAAACAGTTATTTAAAGGTACTGAAACCTGAAATGGTGCAAATTCTGTTCTGGAAACAGATCGAGAAGAATGAAACACAACACGGCCCGTTCTTCAAGGTTGCAATGTATTTTTTTTTTTTATTTACAAGAAAATACATCTTCATCTTCCAACGTAAAGTGACATCAGCACATGATTTTTGTAACAGATGACCTTTATGCAGATGTACCTCTCTTGGTTCTAAGGTTAAAGAATACAGATTCCTACACATGCACAATGAGATATCAGTAAAGGGAGTCTGGGGTTACTGCTCCAGGAATTCAAAATATAAAATGTACAGTTCCATGTGTGGGTGTTCTGCTTGCAAACGGAGCTGAAGGGGTAAGTACAAAGTGTAGTAAATCCCCAGCTTCGAGGGAGAATCACTGCATGTTGATTCTGAGGTACAGGACAGTCAAATAATACCTCAGAGATAACCTGAACAAGTTAGAAACCAGAGATTTACTGTGCTCATGATCATCCACATTTCTTTCCCGTACCATTCAGTCACTGACACTGTCATAAATATAGATTTGACTGTCCTACACCGCTTGATCGACATGACAATTCAAGTTGAAAATTTAAAAACTGATCCCTGCTCATTATCCTAGCACGCACACGCGTACAGTAAGTCCAAATATTACATGCACTACTAACACAATTATAAAATGATCAATTATCAAACAAAAGGGAAACCGCCATGACCTGACCACATGTATTCATTGCCTTCGTAACCTTCAGAGATGCTTTATCATACATAATGGATACATTCAATCTCTTACTTACAAAAGGGGTGATAGAGTGCGAAACTTTCCATATCAAAGTTTTGTTAGTAAGGATGTCATTACAGTATATAGCAAGGTCATACAGTGTGGCTAGTAGGCCACTAAAGGCCCAACTTCATTGGTAAGTAAGCTATCTTAACGGATTGACTAAAGAGCTGAGAAATGATGAGGTGTCATATTAAAAGAAATGACAATGTAGATGTTTTCCCCTGGAATAAATCCAAGATCAAGTTAACTCAAAGAAACAATACATAGGAACAAAAAGTATAATAACTTTAAATCTGCAATGATTGATGGCTACTCAGGGGAAGCAGAAACAAGCTAACTGTTAGCATATCCTTTTATGGTGAGGTAGGGAACTTGTTAGCTAAAAGTGGCCTATTAATATCCATTTTTAGCCATCCAATATTCACACTATTTTCATCTTTTTGCACAGCTCTGGTGTTCACCAACTATGGAGGAGAATCAGTTGCTAGCTAAATGCTCCACTTTACCCATGTTCACTAACTAGTTGCTAACTTTGTCTGCTTGCACTGTGATGCTAGGCATATATGTATACATATGTATGCGATGTCACACCTATGCAGCCACAGCCCTCAGCCACGTGGTTGTAAAAACCCTCGCAGAGCTTATGTGGGCTGTGCCTACTCAGGCCTGTGAGATCTGACCAATCAGAGCAGACTGGGCTTTTTGACAGGGAGGTCTTAAAGAAGCACTAAAATAAAGCGTTCAGACGGAGGGTGAATGGAGGTGCTGCAGCAATGGGCAGCATGAGAAAAATAATGTGTTTCTTTGAACATTAAAGCATGTTATCCCTTTCTAGCAGACACCCAAAATAGAAGTATGAACCTAGAAATTTGCATAATATTGGACCTTTTAAACAGGTGCCTGCACCAGCCAGAAACCTGTAACGAGAGCAGTGGGTAACCAGCACCGACAAATGCTGCTCTGACCCAAGACTCACTGGGGAGCAAGTGTTTAAAAAGGTAGAGTTTAGTCTCAGTTAGGCTGTTTTATAGTGCGATTGGAGGGCAAAATTCCACTCCTACAAAAATGACACCTCACCATTTTTCATCCCATCGTCTTTAGTGAACTAACAATACTTCTGACTCTTTCTTAGTTAAAGGAAGCTATGGTCATGCCTATGAATTACTGGCACTGTCTGCGCTAGAGCTGACCTCATGTTCCAGTGTCACTTGGCAGACTCTGTGTCATTCAGCGGCTCGTCTGGCCTCCTGTCAACAGAATCTGACCGATGGCACACACGACTTATCTCAGGTCTGAAAATGCTGCTCAAAAAAGGCCTGCCATGCTGGTTTTTCAAGTCCCGCAGTAATGCCTTTAATGCTCTCTCGCGTACCGAATGAAAGCGTAATTATTTTTGTGCAGCACAGATTATAGTACATTATTATTCCTTTAGACATTAAAGGAATGGCATTTCAATTCCTTAATTAGATTTTCTTCTCCAGTTACATTCTTTTGAAGGGTAAAAAAACAAAACAAAATAGTAATAAAATCTTGGTTTTGTCCTTCTGTAACCTAGCAGCCATCATCCTGAGAAGAGGAGGGCTGCATCCAAATGGTCTTAAGTCCTGTACACTAAAAGCATGAAGGGGAGGTTGCAAAGGTTCGAACTCTCAATGGAGATGCACTTTTAGACATCCTGGATGCAGGCCCAGCTTGGTCTAACAGTAGGCCTGAGGGATTTGACAAAACATATTCAACAATTTATGTCATAACGTTCGATAACAACTCAGATGACCCGGGTGCAGATGTGTACCTTAAACCAGCGCCCACTTGCTCATTTCTTTGCAGGTAACAACAAGCCAGTGCGTAGTTTGAATTCTGCTGCTGATGTGACTGATTGTCCATCCCTCTGCGACACAGACATTGTGGTGTGTTAACAAAGCAGAGGCTTAATAAAATATAGTGGTATTCTAACCAGTGACATGACCTGATATTACACTGCACCAGTCACTCAAGCTTGGTAGTGACGTGGATCGAGTCCTGTGTGCAGCACAGTGTGAGAATAGCGTACAGTAGTCCAGTGATTCTCCTGTTGGTGATGGAAGCTGGACCACTCATAGAAAAAAAACACAGATTTCACCCTATATTCCTGTTTGTAAAGTGCTTACACACTTCTCTGTTTACATTTTTTTCATTTTACAGAGCAACTATTGAATTATGGGTGAGCTAAAGACAAAAACAGAAATGTAAAATTGGCTGCGTCCTTTTTTTTGCATCTCAAATGCTGTGATAATTTGTATTGCTTAGTGAGCTCTGGGACCAAATGAATGTGAGAAACGGCAAAAATATGACTCTACGTGCCGAGGGTGGAGTCTGAAAGACTAGAAACTGAATGGAACCAACAACCACGGCTTCTCCACCCGGATTCTCCTCTCCTGCTGCACCACCGTAAACACATAGGGCTGAACCACGAAAAGGAACAAAGTGTAAAAGCAGCCACAACCACAACTCAAAGCCACCACAGGAGAACACAGCGTTCATGACTGTTTCAATAATAATCACTAATTTCACAGTATCACAACTTCCGATGAGTTGCTGGTAAACAAACATGGAGGCTACGTGAGAACTCATTTCTGTTCCTGTATATAGCCAAGATGCATGCCAGCTGTTTATCAAGAGGCAACCGACGTGTTGAAGTGTCCTTGAGCCAAAACTGAAATCCCTTCCAGCGATCTATGAATGAGCCTGACCTCTAACCGTTGTAGTACTGTATAGTAGCCCTATTATGTAATATATAATAAGCACAACCCAATGAGGGCTCATATGTTATAGCTAGGGATGAGCGAGTACATCATTATCTGTAACTGTTCAACCAGCTAATTTATACATAGTGTAATGAGCGGGGCTTCAACTAGAAACTCGTGGTGCTTGTACCACAGATGGGAGGGGCAATCAGAAGGTTGTCAGCAGGATTACACAAAAAATACTGATACTGAATACAAATTTTGTGCAGATCTTGGATGGAGGTTGGGTGTGTGCCCAGAATAGACCCCACTAACATTTGATGCTGATCCAGATAAAGGGACGGATCTAAGAAGCTCCTGTCTCTTTAAGGTCCCCCAGTCTCATCTGATTGGTCAGCTCACACAAGCCTGATCGAGCACCACTAACAACAACAAAGCACCCCTGCCAAATCAGTTTTTATGTGCCAAAATGTCACAAAGTCACAGAATTACAGGCGGGACTGCTGATGAGGCCTTTAAGGTGCAGTGTTTTCTGTGGGAGAGAGGAGCTTCTGTTGGCAGAGACCTTTTTCATTTTCTTTTACTGGCACAATAACTTTTTAACACACTGGAGGAAAGAAAAAAAAACATAATAGGTCTCCTTTTACTCCCTTACTACCTTCCTTTACATATGTTTTATTTGATATTAGGTTTGATCAAATTAAAGGGTACTGTTGGGCCATGGTGGAGGTATGCACGCTCATTCTGTTTAAACCTGAAACTGATATGGGTTGATCCTAAGTTTCTCTACCTTTTAACTATTTACAGGACAGCATCTGAACTGAGCTTCAGATCAATGTTTTAGTTAAAATGCATCATTTACAGCACCCAATAAGAGTTTCACTCATCATGAGTGTGGATATTGACACAACTTACTCAGATGACATTATCTGATAGTCGTTGCAACAGTGTACTCGCTCAAGCCTAATTAAAACATAATAATATGTGGAGTATTATGTCAAATAATAAGAGAATATAACGAAACTTCACGTTATTAAAAGTTTTTTTGTGTGTGTCATCATCAACTTTATTTGAAGTCTCTTTTGACTAAATCAGCATCATGTATTGGCTCAAATGTGACTCCAGATCAGGCTCAAAAGGACCGACAGAGCACGACATGAGTGTTTTTTGTGTCAACACAGGGGAGAGCCTTAACAGCTGTCCTGTGTGCGTACATACATCCAACACTTACACAGTCTGACTGGCTACCTGTTGTAGCACATGTGTGACTGTTCGTAGCCAGAGCAGACTACCGGGGTCAGCTTGCTCTTGAAGAGGGCCTCTTTAGCTCATTGTATTTGTTCAATAAACCAGAAACCTATGTTTTGGAGTCAGACCCGCGTCACTAATGGCTCTAATAATAGACCCCAGATCGTCTCTTTTTTCTTTTCGCCTGCAACTGAGCGATATCAGTGGTTCGCGGGTGTGCGACAACCTAACAAGCGCTAACGATGAGGTATAAGGAGAGGGATTGTACTGCGGCTAGACACACAAACTCAAACAAAGGCATACTGTGACATTTTGAAAAATAGTCTCTTTTGACCTCTCAAAACAGAAGAGGTCTCATTAAGTTCAGTAAAAACTAAAAATCTACTGATAAATTATAACAAACGTGGATCCTGCACAACCCAGTGCACTGGGCGTGGAATACTGCTTTGGACATTATCATTTAGTGGTTCTATATTAAAAAGTTTTCCAGCTAAGATGCAGGTGTCACCGTATTTCACTGTGAGCTACCACGACAAACAGAAACAGCCCTCTAAAAGCAGAGTAAAGTGCTACAAAACAAAACAAACAAAAGTCACCGTCTTAGTTCAAATTTGGATTTACCACTCTCGCCACTTTGAACCCGCGGCGAATTGATCTGGAAAATGATGTGCGCTAAAAGCAAAACGTCTAAAAATCTATGCGGTCGATGTGCGCAACACAACAAGGGGGGGATAATACTTGCGGATCCACTTCACTCTCCCCCTCTTGCGGGGCAGAGATGAAGGAGAAAGGAGGAGAAGGGAGAAACTAACTGGCATTCCTACTTTAAATCTTAAAAAAAAAATAAAAATCTAAGCCTGAAAAAAATACTCACAAACCCCCTACAGATCTCTTTTATTTCTTTCACACTCTCAACTCCTCCTCCCCCCGCATTTTCTTTCCCCGTTTCCCTCTCGTCTCTCTCCCCTCTGGGCCCCTTCCCCTGCTCCCTCCCCCATGCTTTCCCTCTCTCTTTCTCTCTCACTCCTCGGCCGTTTTGAGGACAGAGTCGTCTCCCAGGATCTTGCAGAGCTCGTTGAGGCGATGCTGCATCTCGGGAATGCCGGCCAGCTGGGCCTCCAGCCGCTGCTTCTCCTCGGTGAGTGTGAGGCGCGTCGCAGTGTCCAGCTGCTCGAAGCGCCAGCCTCCCTCCCCGTCGAACTGCAGCAGGTGGGTGTGGTACTTCCTGGAGGTGGAGAGCGAAGAAAAGTGCACTTAATTTGCTGCGTGCAATGAATTTACGGCTTTGTAGTGGATTTGAGAAGTGAGTACATCCTCTGCTACTGCTCTCCAGAGTGATATATCCAGTTATGTATCTCTTTTATTGAATAGGCTGGACAATTTTCTTACCACAGGGAGGGTCTGTGTGTGATGGAGAGCAGAGAGATGCCGGCATCCTTAGCAGTCTGGAAAATCTTTCCCTCCACGTCAATGCTCACGGCGCTGGTGCACTCATCCAACAAGGCATATTTAGGCCTGACAGACACAGGAATGGTTTTCATTAATAACATTCCATACAGTGGGTAACGGATGAGGTTTGTTATGTTGGGAGATCATTTCCGAGTGACAGAAAATCGGGTTTACCATCTTCTACCACCTCAGTTCAATGTGTTAGCATGCAAACATTTGCTAATTAACTCTAGACACAGAACACAACCGAGGCTGATGTAGATGTCCTGCAGCATAAAACACTGGACAACTTGACCTGAAGATGGTGGCCAGTTCAGTCTGGACCAAAGTGCTCGACTGACCAACTGACATTGCCCTCTCCAGCCGCTAGCATGGCTAGAAAAGGCTTGGCTTAAGATGGCAGCTTCCACTCTTGTGTCACATGTTGAGTGTATGAAGCTAAACCGGCCACAGTGTACGGGTGGACAACAACAACGCCGTTTCGCCTTACTTGTGGTAGAACATGCGAGCCATGCCCATCCTCTGCTTCTCGCCCCCTGACAGCACGTCCTTCCAGTCCAGCTCAGCATCCCAGCCTGAGAACCAGAAGACTTCACGTGAGCTTGAAAACACTTGATACCGAAATGTTATGTAAAGACCAAGGTATCTGGGGATTCTAGATGATGAGAGTAAATAGTGCGGAGAGTAGTGCAGAGTGGAGAGCATAAGCGAGTGCATGGACCTATTTCATGGACGTGGAGACACTGGAATACATTAGGCCTTAACATAAAGAGTTCATCAAAAATACATTTTGGACAATGTAATGAATAATTAAAAAGATAAACAGACTGTTACAGTCACTCCAAAGGAAAGGCAGATACATGTTTGCTTAGAGGGTTCAACTGGCAGAGCTGCGCTGTGTAACAAAGGTCACATTTTCTTAAAATAACAGTAAAATCCTTTGCCGTTACATTGCATGTGCACACACATCCATGGTCAAGATGTTTCTCAACATCCTCACAGTGCAGCCATTCATACATTAAACCCTCTTGCAGCTCTCAGCTTTGTACAGTAGTCGGCTCCCAACAATAGTCTGTTTATATGGCAATGAGAGGAGGGTGGCTGCCAATTAGCCACAGACGCAAGTTTAGGCAATACAAGTAATACCAGGTCGCACGAGATCAAGCTTCTGGCCAGTAGATATACATAATCTGTTTGATCTCAAAACACAGGCAAAACTGCACCATGGTGACAATTTTGAAGGTCAAAATGTAGAGACCTTAAACACGATAAGATTATCGATTTGGTAATAACTTTATTTGCAGGTACTCAATCTGATTGACTCATTTCATGGCTAGTGGGCATTTAGTCTAATGCTTTCAAGTTATTTTGTGTAGCTGCTGCTTATTCTGGCTAATGGCTTTTGATTTTCTGTAGTTTGACAACACATTAGTTTAATTATTATTTTCTAGTTATTGCACAGTATATCGAATCCTCCATTTGTTCGTGGAGTTGATGGTTGTCACACACAGATTTGCGACTCCCCCTACCTCCCTCCCTGGTGATTATATGGTTGAGGTTGACTATGTCCAAGATGGCGTCCAGGTCCTTGTCACTGAGGCCTCTTGCAGCCATGTCCTCCACCGAGTCCGGGTAGATCACCTGGTCCCGCAGTGTACCCATGGACATGTATGGCCTGGAGGAAACACACACACACACAGACACACACACACCTTTATCCACTGAGCGTTCCTTTTGTTAACCCGTCAAGTTCTCCGGATATTAAGAGAAAGAAAGCCCTGGTAAAGAGGGTGTGTGTGTACAAAGGAGCACTTCTTTGTCACACTTCAAGAACAATTGCTCAAAGGGAAAGACACCCATTGAGCTGCTGTTGTTTCTTTTAGTGTATTGGTTTCTGTTACAGCTGCCAGGTGCCAGTCTGATCCGATGTATAAAATATTTACCGCTCTGCAGGAGGGAGTCAGCTGAGTCCGCTGCTTTAAGCAGCTCTGGGTAAGATTACATTTGATGGTTTGTATAAGAGTGGCTTCAGCTCACTTTGAGTGCTGGAGTCCTGCTGCCACCTTTTTTGGAAGATCAGCTGGCTATTCTGCATGTCTAGAGTTAAAAGCACCTTGGTTGACACCACATCAGTCACATGTCTTCAATGCACCATGCAACACTGATTAATCTGTAAATGATTCTCTTGATTAACATATGAAACATTTACAACAAACATTTAATTTTTGTACATTTTAAAAACCTCAAATAACGGCATTGAGAATATAACTGAAACTATGGCCTGTTTATATGATTGGAAGATGCAATATTTTGACTGAACAAAGTGAACATTCAATTTTGTTTACATTTTAACATTTTTATAGGGGTTTGTACCAAACAAGCACGTTCCCTTAAATATGGAGAGTACGATTTGTAAGCAGGGCCATCTCTGTAACATAAATCTCCTATTCAGACCTGCCTCAGAATCAGACTTGCCATAAATCTTGCCCAGTGGCCACTTGCAGGAAAAAAGAAAAAAAAGAACAACCCTGGAGCATTTTCCCCCATAGAGCGCCATTATCGTCAAGCCCTTTGTAGAATGGATGAAAAAATTAGTTTTCGAACACATACCTTTATAAGACTTCCTTATTTTAAAAATGATTGTCAGTCTACAGGCCCAGAAAATAGCAGGTGGTGTTTTATTCTTTAAAGGTCAGCTATTAGCTTCAATCACTGAACGGTGAGTTATCACGGATCACTTGAGCCGAAGATGCAGCGTGAAAACGCATTTTTAGTATCCACGCTCAGTCGCACTAATGATTCTCAAATGGCCGCGATAACGAGGGAAGTATAATAAAGAAGTGATTGTAGTTGAAAGTATTTCAAGCCCTGTCTGGGCGGTAAATATTTCACTGCGGCCAGAGCTCTGGTTTCTCTTGTGTGTGTGGCTGAACACACACACTCAAACACACAGGTCCTGTTACAATTGGATTAGATTACCGTTGGGGTTCACCGGTACAATGATCAAACCCTACATTTGCCTCAGTAAAACTCACTGCTGTGGGAATATGTGTGACAGGCTGTGTCTGTGTATACCTCTGAGGGATGTAGAACATATGTTGAGGGGAGGGTTTATGTAGCCGGCCGCCGTAGACGGGCCACAAACCGCTGAGGATCCTGAACAGAGAGCTCTTCCCACAGCCGTTAGGCCCCGTGATTAATAGGTGCATGCTCTCTTCTACCTGAAATGAAACAAGAAATTGTTAATCCCCCTACGCTGAGTCAGTCCTCTGTATAATTATGAAACATCACTAAGATATAAAGCCCTGGAGAGACGGGAGCCGTCAGTGGGTGTTAAGCTTTTGATAGACGGCATAAGACAACACAGCATTAAACACAGGAGATCTACAAAGCCAACATTCCTCCACAAAGATTCCTCGCTTTTTTTTCCCTCTGTCTGTGGAATCAAAGCCCTCCCAGCGACAGCCAGATCAAACTGTTTGGATGTATCACTAAGTGCCTCTAGTTTGCCTGCAGCTAACAGGGTAACAGAGCAGCAGCACGGCATGTATTGACTTTATGTATCTGACAGTGCAGAGGCAATCCAGATAAACAAGAAGAAAAAGTAGTGTTGTTCTGAAACATGGCTCTGAAAAATGACCCACGATGAAAAATCTGGAAAAAAAACAACAGTGTGATATATATCCTGTATGTTCAATGTGTCCAGAACTTTTGAGCATCCATTATATATTACCTTCACCGTAATACACCTGTAATTTCTTATCAGAGCTACATCAAGCCAGGTGTCAAACTATGACAGTATCTGAACAGTGATCCTGTGCTCTTCAGCCTGAGCAGAGCCAGTATGACATTTGCATACAGTCTTAACCTTGTGGGCATAAACACACTGTCAACAGAGTATTCTTGCTCTTCCAGCTCCGTTTCAGCAGCTTGTATTGACCTCAGACCGGAGCTTGATGTAGTCTCGACTGAGGTCTGTAAGTATGAACTGCTATCACTGTTTGAAAGCAAAATGCCTTGAGGAAATGCATTCATCAAAAAAAAAAACGAATTATGTCTTCTCACTTTATATATCTAATTCTTACTTTCAACTCTGACATACTGACGTTTTTTCAATTGGCGCCTCTGTTAATAAACCTACTCCTGCATGTTCAAGTTCAAAGGCGTGTTTCTATGACAACAATTCTTAAATGAACTAAAAGCCAGCTTCGAGGAACTGAGGTAAAGTCCAGGCTCGTGTCAAATTATCATCAAGGCAAGCTCGAGCTAACTTGGTTATCCATACACAAAAGAACACAGCCCTGGGATCAGCAGACCGCCAGCCTCTCTGGAGTTTCGAGGAAACACAAACAGAGCACGCACACAGTGCGACATGGATCAAAATGTTGGCGGTAAAACGTTATCCGTGGAGCTGACCCGGGGTGTTAGTGTCCTAATGGCATCTCAAATGTTCGAAAAGTGCCTTTTTAATCCTTTGTGAGGATTGATCTGTAGTCTTACACGCCCTAACATCCTCTCTGGCTCAAACGCCTTAGGAGGGCAACGCACCACTGACACCCAAAGGGAGTCTCTGTTTCCTAATGAGACCACAGAGGATTCATCAAAATGCTAATTAACAGCGCACAGACCAAAAAAAAAACCTTCGGAGAACATCTGAAACGGAGCACCTCGGATATGTGTCAGTTAATGTTAGTTTAATGTTAGATTAAAGGACCACTCTGATGCTTTTGTATGTTAGTCTACCATGGCTGGCAAAGACGGGTAACACAACAGATGTAAAATGACAAAATACAGAGCATTCAAAGAGGATAGTAGAGCTGTCTCACCTTAAAGTTCAGGCAAGACACCACTACGTCCCCGTTTGGCGTAATAATTGGTACATTCTCACACACGATGCCATTGTCCACGTCTATCACTTCACCTGAAAGACAAAAGAGCGAAGGCAAAAGAGTAAAATGATCTGAAAAACTGAATGACAGTGAGTAAGAGCAGGACTAGAGGATTAGACTGCAGCCATTAAGTATGGATATAAATGGGATAATACCTACATAGAAGGAAATGTGGGGTTAAAACAAAAAAAAATCCCTCTTTATCACTTTACTTATCTCACAGCTTAATGGCGCTCTGCAGCCGGAGATTCATTCTAGGGTCAAAAGGATATGTATGCAATGAATCTGACCTTTTACCTCGATACTGCTGATTGCTTTTAATATCATGTTGGTGATCTCAGAATGTATTCTAGCTCTGAAGATGTAACTGCTTTGAAACAGTACTTATGTTGACTTCATCCTTTGACTCAGGACTGACATTTTCTGTTGATTCTGTATTATTTAGGAGCACACAACGTATTGGGACTAACCAACCAAAGCCCAGAGCTTTTCCCAAATAGCAGAAGTGGTAAACGCTTGCCCAACGTAGCAACAGTAACCAGGCAGGGGTGTAGTTTGTGACTGGCCAATTAGGCTGCTGTCTACCTGTTTTTCTTTTTTTTCCAGTTTATTTCAATACAGAGGGAGGTGTGAGTGTGTGTGCGGAGCAACAGACTCACCCTTTATCTCCAAAGGTCCATCTATGTGCATCTCAGGCTTGCTCTTCTTCTCGGCCCCCTCCGCTGATAGAGAGGAGCGCTTGTAAACACCCCTCTGGACGTCCTCAAACACCACAAACATGTTGTGGACCCGTGCGGTGTAACCTGCCAGTTCTGTGACCTGTCACAACAACATACAGGGGTCAAAGGTCATTGTTGAGTAAAGTGAGAGGAATATCAGCGTGACCGCAAAATGGATCAGATTAAGGCAAAGATCACTGCCATGGCCACTTGCTAATGCAACTCCCTGTGTGTGTGTGTGTGTGTGTGTGTGTGTGTGTGTGTGTGTGTGTGTGTGTGTGTGTGTGTCTGTGTGACACTTGATGACTAAGTGTTGAGAGTATGTGAATATTAGTTAGCAAGCTGAGAGGTCTGAACAGTTAGCTGTTAAGTTAACTTAAACTGTTGGATGGTTAGCTAAAGCAATTGATCAGCTATTGAAATAGCTAAAAGTAATGTACAAATGGTTGCACATTAATAACATGAAGCTAATGGATACATGGAAATAGTTACCCGAAAATAAACAGTTGAAATTGTTAACTAAAAGTGACAGATACATGTTCTAAATAGATAATGCTAATTATCAGTAACAGACATAAGTATGGAACAGTTAGCTAAAAGTAACTGATAAATTGTAGTAATAGATAAGGCTAGCTCACCGTAGTTAGAATACTGCTAAAAGGCATTTTTTTAAATAGCTATCTAAAAGTAATGGATACATATAAATAGTTAGCCTGAAGTAGGCCTATCAAAAAATGATTGAAATAGTTCTCTAACAGCGTAACTAATTAGCTAAAAGACATGGATAACTACTCTGAATAGTTAGCTTAAAGTAATGTATAAATGGTTGAAATAGTTAGCAAAAAGAAAACGGTTGGAATAGTAAACTAAAAGTTATTGATAAATTGTTGAAATTGATCATGCTAGCTGGACAGCCTAAACAGTAACCTAAACGACAATGTTCTGAATAGTTAGCTTGGTTAGCTCAGGGTTAGAACAGTAATGGACGTATGGCTGAAAAAAAAAAAACTACCTGTAAGCAATGAACACATTTAAATATTTAGCTTAAAGTACTGAAAAATAGTTGGCTATAAATGTCAACAGTTCACATAATTAGACAAAAGACAGGTATAACTGGTCGGACCAATATGCTAAAAGTAACAGACATGCTTGAACCAGATAGCTAAAAGTAAACGTTTAAAAAATGGCTGATATACTGTAGACAGCTCAAATGATAAATAGCTAAATCTTAGAATTAATCATTGAAGTTGTTCCAAAAAAAAAGCAGTTAGATAGCTAAAATAATAAGCTACATTCAATTAAAAGAGGTAGCGAAACTACATTAGCATGTGTTAGCGTATATAACATGTCTAGCAGTGTTTATGCAAATATGTAATTTACACTAGAGTCACGCACTGGCTGCTGTTGTCGGTATGCCGTTTGGACTGAATTTCTCTCTTTACTTTTCACAACCCAGAGTAAACTCTTGGACGGGGCCATGTTTACAGCGTGTCGAGTGAGCGCACACATTCACACCCACACGCAGATCTGAAAAGCTGCTGTACATAATGTGTGATTATCGCTGAGAGATGGGCGAATAAAAGGAAGTGTTTTAGAAATGATGTGAACCAAGACCGAACAAACAGCCGGACAGAACACATGTAAAAATATGAGGGAAAAAATGCGACATTTAGTAGATGAACATAACCCAAAATGCATTACAAATATCTATAAGCAACCAGAGGGTGCTCTGCATTCAAACGGAATGAGACTCAAGGTCAAACGAGGACAAAATCAAGAGAGAAATCCCCCTGTTGCTTTGGTCTCAGTGCTGCACCCTGCAGCGAGATCATGCAGGCTGTTGACACAGCTTGATTGTATTAAACAACAAACACAGATTCTGAGAATTCATGGACATCATGTGGGGCTGCAGAGACGTGACACGCTCAAAGAAGAAAGAAACCGGTTGGAGGACTGTGTTCTGCGTGCAAAATGTTCAAAAATTTACATAAGTTCCTTAAAAAAAGAGAAAAAAACAAAAGGTGCTACATTCAAGTTCTAAGCACATGTATGTGTTCTCCTGTGGTTTCTGTACACAGAGTATATGAGTAGAGCCACGATGATGGTCCTCCCCAATTTGTCTAAAAAGTGTTTGAGAGAGAGAGAGAAAAAGTGAGAAAGAGATGCAGAAGTGCGGGCTCAAAGATCAACAGATGGAGGATTATTCACAGCTAGGCTAAGCCCCGAGGGAAGGAGCTCTGGACACACACACACACACACACACACACACACGCACACACACACATGCACATACAAACACAACACCAGCAGGACTCACTGCTGGCTGACCTACACTGACATGAGAGTGGCAGCAGATTCAATCTTGAGGAATTAATGCCTATAAAAGGTTTCTGTGTTCAGTTTTTCTCTCCATGATTTGAGATGTTTCCATGAGATGAGATCTGAGGCGGCGTTGACGCACGTCAGAGGGCCGACTCTGATGTGTCCGATCATCATCATGCAATCCGACAATTGAAAATGAATGACTTACAAATTAAGAGTTCCGCTCTGGTAAAACTGCTATGGATAGCGCCATTTTCGAATTCAGTCTCGAGGTCTTGTTCTGTGTGTGACATTTTTAAAAACAGTCGCACCCCGCGTCTTTCCACATTGATCTCTTAAATGTCTTTTGCGGCATGAGAGTCACTGGAGGAAAGTCTACTTTATCATGAAAAAGCAGATCCTGACATTTACGACGCTGGAACCAGCAAATGTTTGACATTTCTAATTAGAAAGATGACTTTTGATTCTTCCTTCCGACTGACTGACTAAATAATTGACTAATCGTCGCAGCTAAACAGACAACAACAACCCCGGCGGGCCAGCAGGGCGAGCAAAATTCCTGGAGAGAGCAGAGAGGACGAGAACAAAAGGGAACAAACAAAACAGAGTCTACAAGATGAGTAACAAACTGACACGAGCTGGGACGTGTCATTGGGACCATCTGACCACTCACATTGTACTGTACACTGTCATATTAACCAGGCAGAGTGTGTGTGTGTGTGTGTGTGTGTGTGTGTGGGGGGGGGGGGGGCATGGCATAATGCCTGAGGAATGTGCCTGTTAAGTTGCACACACACTTGCACATCTCTTGGCCTTGCGTGCAGCTGCTTGCTGCGGCATGTTCAACAACACCTTTGCACAAAACTCGTGTCCTCTGGGGAAGTGTTTTGAGCTGCAGCCGTGCTACAACACGCCAGTCAGAAAGACAGTCTGTTCTGTCACAGCATCAGAAATTATAAAACAATTCACTTGGAGCTTTCTGTGCGATCGTAAAACTGGAGCTGTGTGTGTCTAGCCCTGAGTGTCTGCGCTTTGACGTGAGTGCAAGTGGTGTACAGTGGGAAGTTTTTTTGAGAGGAGGTGACTCACGCTCAAAGAGGCAGACAACAACCCACTCGCACTTTTAGGAGAGTTTCAATTCCTCCACTTCAGCACAAGCGTGCTCTGGAAGTGCACCCAACCTTTGCTGAAATGGCGAGGAGGTGACAAGCGCTGAAAAAAACGCTGGTGCGCGTATGATCGCAAGCAGACGGGCACGAACCGGCTTGTGCTGCGGCCCGGGCTTCGCCACAAAAGTGCTGCAGCCAAATCCTCTTATGGTCCTCAAAATGCAGCCCCGAGTGAGAGAATGCATGAATGGGTCTTGCTATTTTTTGGGGGATTAAAATGCAACGAGAGATCAGGGATTTGGCCCTTGATGAACAAGGCCTTTCATTCACTGATTTCTTTCTTCAGGACTCAGTATAAAGTCCGGCGCATGCACGGTGAACTTCACAGGGGCGTAAAAGCAAAGAGAGGTTGACGCGGCGGCGTGTACAGCCAATCTGTGCGTTCATCCGTCCCACCCGCCCATCTGTTGGACCGCTTGTCCTTCAAACCCCCGGGCCAATGAGATGACGCGGCTGAATCATGAATCTGTCCATCATCGGGACCATCTGAAACTGTAGCCTGACCAATCAGATCAAATTCAATGAGAAACTAGATGAAAGATTATGGGCTAATTGTGGCTAATGGGTTATCAAATATGTTGTTTTACCTCGTGTAACCCACAGATTTTAAACCCTCCGTCATATTTTCAGTTGCTGGTAATCAGGAAGCGGTTCAATTACTCCAGCGTGTGGTGACTCACCTCTTTGTAGGAGGACATGATCCTCTCGATGGCGTCGGCCCCTGAGGCCAAGAGGTTCCGGGCGGTGGTGAAAGCCTCCGTCCTCTCGCTCACCATCACGTGCGTCTGCCCGTCTGCCGTTTCTAGAGGAGCGAAAGGGAGATCACAGAGCAGGGCGTAAGAAACTGCCATACTACAGACGTGTTTATTCAAACAAGACCGCTTTCCATCTCTGCCTTCTGTTATCTGCCTGAAGTTCTACATGCTGTGAGCCTCCTCGCTGCACATCCACACACTTGTACCTGAGAGCATTAGAACAGCATGGAAATGAGTTATTTAAATAAAAGCACTGACAATGGAGCATTAGCACGCTCGTGGTGCCCGGCAGCAAACAAAGGGACTCAGTCACAGCTTTTATTTTGGATGCAACTGAAATGTCAGCGGGGATGTGTGGGAGGCAGCTACTGCTTTCACACGTGCTAATCAGCTCCTGCTTGAGGAGGAAGGTGTAGCTGCTGGTTTGGAGATGCTAATGATCCTCTTGTGTACTGTGAAATGTTACGAGTGAAGCACAAAACTATTACGGTGGTGCTTAAAAAGAGGTTTACAGCACACAAGACACTTTCAATCACACACTCATAGCCTCAGACGTGTTTAATTTGGAGTCTGGGGAAATAAAGGGTTCGGGGCACCTCGAGGCCTCCTTACCGTTGTCAGCGAAGCCCGTCGCCGTGATGATCGGCACAGCGACCATGACCAGCCCGCTGCTGCTCCACACGTACTTCATGAGGAACTGCTCGATCATGATGTACCAGAGACGCTTGGACAGGATCAGGTTCATCTGATCCGCAAGGGCCCTGTAGCACTTCTGCAGCTGCCGCATCTCCACCTGCAATGGACAGCATATACACCTGTTACTGACTGACATCACTGTCATAACAAACTTGCATGTTCTCCCGTAAGGCAGCAATGATTGGTCAATTAATTGATAAGTAATTAGAAAGAAAAGTAGTTATAATATATTAGTTGTTTCAGCTGTTTTTCAAGCAAAGATGCCAAACATTTGCTCCTTAAATGACAGAACCTGGTGCTTTTCTTTGTCATTTATGATGGTAAATGGAGAGTCTTTGGGTGTTGGACTGATGGTTGGACAAAGGGAGCGAGTGTTTGTCATTATTTTGGAAATTTTAACAGATTAATATTGCAATATTTCAACTAAAACCATTAACAAACCTACATGTTGTGTTGCAGAGATATCTGCAAAAAGCAGGCATGCTAACCAGCTAGCCTCGTCCCATCCCCGTCCTACTGGTGTAAGAACCAGTGGTTGTGCCAAACACTCCTAATTTGGACCACTAGATGCACTGCTAACTGAGCTAACTAGCTAATTGTGATAATTAAGGTAAGCGGTTGCTATGGTGATTTGCTGCCCCTGTTGGAGTATGAAATCAACAGGTGGCCATTTCTTAAATATTGCACCTTTAATCTCCAATCTAAATAATTGCTGCAGCCCTATTCATGTATATTTAATGACACATTATTTACTTTGTTATCATGTATGCTCAAAGATGATAATAAACAAAAACTCCTGTTTAAAAATGTTGTCTATAACTGGAGTTTCCCTGCAGAAATGGACAATTACACTATATGTAATACTAAGTAACATGTGGTCTATTAATGATCTACTAATGTGGATTATGGATTTACTTCTGAGGTTGAATTCTACACGGATTATAACTGAATAATGTCTGTAACACAGCTGCATGTCTGCCACAACATTATGATCAACACACACCTTGTGTCCCCTGTAGAAAGCTATCTCCTCCGCGTTCGCAATAATCCTGGAGTGCACGTAGCGCAGGTAGCCTTTCCTGTGCGCCTCCTCGGCCACCAGCTTGCCGAATTTGGGCGAGCAGGCACGCAGGACCTTCGCCGTGGCAAAGACCACGAGCCCGGCCAGCAGGGTCGGCCCGGAGGCGTTGGCCCCTCTGGACCTGGCGGTCTGAATCAGCGTGTAGGAGGTCAGCATCACATCCAGTATCGGCTTGGTGAGGTTGGAGTAGAGGTGGGCCACCGACTGGGAAAACATCATGACGTCCTCGGTGAGAGACTGGTCCGGGTTGGCGAGCCTCCCGTCCATGTTGCTGACTTTGTAATAGGTCTGATCGGTGAAGTAGGTCCGGTAGGCATGGTTCACCAGCCGGGTGCGGAAGGCCAGGGCCAGTTTGCACTCCAGGTACCGGATGGCGCTGTTGACGAACGTGGCCGGGATGGCAATGAGGAGCCATTTGACCAGCTGGATAATGAAGCTCTTGGGTTTCTTCTCCACGATCGTTTTGACAATCTTACCGTCCAAGCTGGCCACGTATATAGAGAGAAACGTCCGGGATATCAGCGCCACCGAGTGCAAGGAGAGCAAACCGAGCTCTTTGGACACGAGCCTGGGGAAGAGGATTTTAGCAAGTTCGAGGATCTGCTTAAAAAATTCCGCATTTACCCCCGGCGACGTCTTCCGATAAGTCGCCACATCTACCTGTGTCTTTGCCGAACAAGTGGAGCCGTTCTCCGCCTTCGAAACCCGGCCATTATTCCTGGGATCTTTGTTTTTGCAGAGCTGCTTGCAGATGATGGGGTACAGGGTTTTGACACCGTAAGCAGCCGCCGCAAGAAACACGGCTCGCTTCGCCGCAGCCGTCCGGTCCCATTTCACCCTGGACGCCGCATCGAGGATGTTGGACATGTTTTCAAGCGTTAGTCGACTCTGCTGACAATCCTTGCAACACCCATCCCCCAAACCTGGCTCACCGCGTCGATATAAAAAGAGCGAAGGACTTCTGATGGCTGGATTGATGTGAGGCGAGCCCGATACATGTACCGCTACATCCTGCTCTTTTGCTCGTCAAGCCAAACAAACCGCTATGGGCGCACTTCCGGTTACAGTTGTCAGAATAAAAACTTACGGTCAACTTCGCCTCACACTCAAAGGACAAATAAACCGCACCACCCAGTTTGTGGTTTTATTTTTTGAAGGTAATTCGCAGGAACTTCCTGACTTGTTGTGTACTCTTCCGCTTTCCGTTAACTTGACGCAACTGATTTCCGCCCTACGCTGTTGCGGTGGCTTTTTTCATTGGTCGCGCCCCCCGGCAAGAGGTGATTGGCTGCGTGATGGACGCGCACATCCATCCAACTGCACATTATGGTGCCCTTGTAATTAAAGTTTAGGCAGAAATATGTCACGCAATAATTTCCTATCCATGAAAATATATTGTTGTCAGCAATATTAACGACTTAGAGCGTTTGAAACACATTTATATACGTTTATAAGCAGCTCTGAGTGGCGCGTGAGATGATTGTGGCTGCTCCTCGCGCATCTTTACATATTTGAACAGTTTTAGCAGTTAACGTTGGGTAGAGACCAGGCTAACTACCAGTGACTTTTAATACTCACATTATCCATACCTGTGCTGTTGTCACACTCACGATATTTAAGTTTTCGTTACTTTTCTGGTAGTTGCAGTCACTTGAGATGAATTGGACTGGGGGTTCAAGGTAAGAGAGGGAGGAGTGTTTTGGTAAACAGCCAACGTGCTAATACTAACATTAGCTTTTAAACGTTAGCTTAGCCAGATAACTTGTAACTGTGACGACTCTTGTTGCAGGAACCGGTTAGTAATGAAAAACGACGCCAGAAAGCAGAAGGTTATACGCCTAAATACATATTCAGTGACCTTACGAGACAAGTAAGACCTACAGTATTATTTGCATACGTTTAGCTTAATATGTTGGTGTTGTTTTTCTTCCCCCAGGAGTATTTCGAGAGGAGGAAAATGCAACAGAGATTGAGGAAAATGGGAGTTGCTCTGCCAACGACTCCTGGAGACACCAGTTCTAGTAGTATGGACCTGGTGACCTTGTTCATAGTAAACCAGATTGCTGCTAAGAAGGAAAACAAAGGTGGGAAATAACAGCTAGTACATGCAGATATATTAAACATAGGTTACAACAACCAAATGCAGTCAACAATCATGTTTTCATGTTGTGTAATTAATCAGACTTTTCTAAATACTAACAGAAAAAATAACATTATTTTGCAAAGAGCAACATGCTATGTTTGTTAATCCCTGAGTATGGCATTTCAGTAAACCATGTGCGTGTGTTGTTTTTCAGATCCTCCTAAAGTCGCGGTCCTTGGCAGCTGTAAAGGAAGATCTCAGCACAAGAGAAATGAGCCCCTGGTACTCCCAATGAGCCCCTGCTCTCCGTCACAGCTGGATTTTGTTGAGAGCCACCCTCAGTACAGGTAGAGCTGGAGTTTGATCTGTTTATGCGTCCACAATCACATTCAATATTAATCCAATTCTGGCTGTTGACATGTTTAGAAATATTGTCACAATCCGTTATTATAGAATCAAATACATTCTGTAACTGGTAAAACTAAAGTGACTCTGTAATGTGTTATCAAAGTCTAACCTCTGGCTTGGGAAATTAAGATCCAGCCACTGGGTTTTGTCTATATCAAGTAAGTCAGTAGTAATAGTAACACCTATTTCAGAGAACATTCATTGTGTATATTCATGTATATTCTCTTAAAATGTCTAGTGTCCAAACAACAGGAAAGAACAAGCATGTTATTCCACAAGGGTTCAGGTGTCAACAGGTCAGTCACTTTGCAGCTATTCATCATGTATTTTTTAAGACAAGTCTTATCTTTGTTTAACATGACTACGTGATTTTTGCCCGTTAGCTGTCACCAGTGCTGGAGTCAGCTTTCTCAGACAACAGTGCATCTGACTACCTGCCACCCATAACTGACCCCCTCAGCCCCTTCTCCTCCACGTCATCAGCTTCCTCAGGACAAGGTGGTGTAACAAAGTATTTCATAGGACAGACTGATTGATTAAATCACACCATGGTTAACTTTGCATTTTTGCTCCATGAGTATATTACATTGCACTATACAATCAGTCAATTAAGGTCAAATCAAACCTGTTCACTTAGGAATCTTCCCCCTGCTGAATCTGCAGCAGAGAAGCCAGATGCAGGCGCAGCTACCTCCTCACTGCTCCCCTCCACCCTGGGACACCTCAGGGCTGGAGCAGACCAAGGTAGTGAAACATTTATTTATTTATTTTATGGAAATTCTCCCATTAAAATGATGACATTAAAGAAAGAAACATAGAACAGCAGGGGTCGAGCAAAAGTATATTCCCAAATGGGATGCTACTGTAAACTTTATCTGAGGTGTATTTTGTTAGTTTCAGCCTTTCTCCCAGCCCAGAGGTATGACAGACAGTGTCCCCTGGTCTTATGGATCTAACACAACCCTCTACCAACTTGAGACACCCACAGCAGCCAGTGTCCTGTTTGGAAGTTCAGAGCCAGAGTGAGAACAACACTAGAATTTAATGGATTTTTTCTATCCTTGAATTAACTCCTCCTTTTGTAAACACTTAAACCATATGTGTTATTGCAGAAAGACAGACAGTAGGAACCATGCAAGACAGGAGGTCACCTTCTCTCTCGACCAACCAGAGGACAGGGAGCAAATGCTGGACTTCACTTTCAACCGATCAGAAACTCAGCAGCAGATTGAGGAGGATGTCTTTAGGGGCTTCAGCACTGAAGACAGTGAACCAGGTGAATACAGCTTGAAACTTCTGTACATTCACAATGATTTTCTTCCTGAGGGTAACATTAAATTTGATTTCAGCTTCTCAATTTGGGAGAGTGACATCAAAGATACATCTCAAAGATGAAACACCGGTAAAATCCTCAACACCACAGTAGGTTATTATGCAGATAATATCATCAAACAAGATGTTATCATTGATAGATAATGTGCGCTATTTTTACACTGAATTTACTTTCTGTGTTGCCAGAAGTGTCCTGGACTCACAGTGCATGAGAGTGGAGGTAAGCGATCCTCATGTGAGTCTGTTCATTTAAGGCTTTTTATTGCCACCAAGTGGTGGAGCGTGTAACTGTCTGGAACTTAAAATGGAAAGAAAAGAAAAATCTTTGCAGAGGAGACGATTAAAAAAATGTAACCCTCTATCCAATCATTATCAACAGTCCTAAAATGTTATTTTATCTTGACAGATGACAGGTGGTATATGAATGAGAGTATGTATGGTGCACTTTTGATGTGGGTAGTTGCAGTCTTACATGTTAAATCTGTTTTATTCACAGCTCTCCAACTGCACTGACACAAACTTTTGTAAGTGTCTTAAGCATCTCCAATTAAGCCACTCATGTATTGTGTATATGCTGGAGAATAGACAATAAATTGAATGGCTGTTTTTTTTCAATCCCACAGCATTTCTTGAACACAACAGTGGCCCGATGAATGGCTGCAACTGCTCGCCAAGTTACTCTTGTAGCGGAGGTTACCTCAGTTCAGATTCAAATGATGTAAGTTTAGTTAAACCCAGGAGTTTTGTCCATTTTGATGTTGTACTGTGACTGCACAAGCACTTAAGAAATACTTCACTTTATTTATAACACATGTTACATTGGGTAAGCACAGGTTTAGGTATTGTTTGATGTCCAAATACATCACTTCGGTTAATTTCTGGTATTTTACAGCCTCGGTAGTAACATTTTAGTAAAATCCAGCACAAATATTGTTTCCTTTTTCTGACTGTATTTTAGGAAGAAGAATACTGTCCGCCAAGCCACCAGGCTGCCTCTTTGTATGTGGACCAACCCTGTTATGTAGATAAGCTAAACCCAAACCGGAGCTTGCAGGAGAATCCAAATCAAAGTCACACTCAGCCCAAGCTTCTCACCCCAGTCCTAAAACCCCAAATTAACCTCAGAGATGATCGGAAAGTTATGGAGAACAGGGCTTGCCCAGATACAATTTCAGGAAGTAATAACCAACAAATGGGAAGCCACGTGGCTCAGTTGAACTCTCATCAGGCTCTTGCTGAGACTCTGAGCTCAGAGTTGTGCAAATGCAAGAAAACACCCACTGAAACTCGAGATGCAGGAACTCAAACTGCTGACAACCCCACGGCTGAGACATGTGATGCATCTACTCAGTACAGCTTTGTTGGAGACGGTGCAACCAAAGTCACTGGGTTTAACTTGTGCCTGCCACCTGTTGGTGTGTCAGTGCAGCATACAGCCACAGGGAGGCAGACTGACACTGCCGCAGAGCCAGATACACACACACCCTCACCAGGCGAGGTGAGTAGCAGAGGGAAGTACACGCCCTGGAACAAGAAGAAATCCCAGGCTGATTCCCTGTCAGCCGGCAGCTTTACAACCAAATTCAGTGCTGACAACAGTGACAGAAAATTGATCCTGCAGAGACCCATAAACCCCTTTCAGGATGCTCTGAGCATGATCAAGCAGAGGTATAAAAATAAAAGTTAAAGTGAAACATTATGTGTATAAACTTGAGCTTCATATTTCCGTATTTTAAATTAGACATTTTATTGAATGGACATGTTTTCTGCTCTTGTTTGTGATGAGAGCGGGCAGAGATGAGAGAGGGCAAGAAGAAAATGGCCGTCTGATGAAAGACCCCTCCAGTGAAGCGAGGGAAGTGGTCACAGCTGCCACCAAAGTTAGCAGATACTCAGAAGAGGCCGCAACACTTCAGGAAATAGCTAACATTTTGCTCCTGCTCAAACAGAGGGAGAAGTAGGGATGGTAAGAGGAAGGAAGTGTGACGGATGAAGGCAGCAGGGAATAAAAACATACCTGTTCTGTGCGTTTTTTTAAATTGAAAATATTATTTGATAGTTGGGTTAAAAACATAAAAAACTACATACAATATGCATAGTGTTTGTTTACACTGTGATGATAGAGACACAAAGAAATAAAGTCCAAAAGCATTGCTCTGACTCATTAGTTTATTTCTTTCGCCATATACATATTCAAGTGTTTAAGATTTCATGAAGATATTCATTTTTTTATACAATATAAACTCTAGCAAAACATTTACAGCTTGAACATTAATCAAATATACTATAGTTTTTTTAATTTGTACTTTTGTAGTTCCCCGTAAACTGTAGAAACACATGTAGCTGGTTCACATTGAAAAAAATTGCAACCATAGTCACCATAAGTACACAGTAAATGTCCCCCACTGGGGTAGAGGGTAGCGTCAACACAAGTGGACGTTAACGGCACACGATCGTCGACGAGGTGCAGCCTGAAACAATCACGTTAAATATTTGGTCAACACATGTTTCAATCTGTGTTATGGAGCTTCACGGGTGTTTTTTTTTAATTTTTTTTTTTTACCTGTAGTAATACTTTCAGTACAAAACTAGTTTGTGTGGTTTTAAAACTGCTCATCCTGGACCAAATGAAAATCTAACATTGAACAACACCTCAACATTTTGAATTATAGTCAAGCTCTTCTCCTCCTACTCTAAACTAGTCTCCATCTGGATGAAAAGGTTAACAAGCCCATTTTGGGAAATTGAAGAATAAGGTAAGACCTTTTTCCCTCACTACAATTCCCTAATTGCAGAAAACAGGTTTCCAAAAATGATGCTGCTGGATTTACATTATTAGCCTCAGGTATCATACACAGATACAGATTTTGCACGTTTTAGGCCCATAATACAAAATCATAAATGCGTTACAGTGTTGTTGATCACAAAAGCATACCATGAGATACCATGTCTTGTACTGAATTATTTCAAACCTGGTACTGTTCTGCATTAATCAAAGTTGGACTGCAAGTTTGTTTTCATTGCATATTGATGTGAATAGAGACATGTGACTTCTCGCAAGGTAAATAAATCTGTCTAAAAAGGTATAACATGCTTTGGAAAAAGATCACCAAAATATGATTTGCTGAAAAGAGTCCTTTTACTGCTGCTGCTTTTGGGAAATCAACATTTATGTTAGAAATGTTCATTTTTATAGGCATGTGTATGGCACTTTATTACTGTCTTGCCATTTATGAGTGGTGTGACTGTAATTATATTGATTAACCATTTCTATTGGCATCTATATGTAAATGTGACACCTTAACAATACCAAAAATATGTAAATACTTATGGATACCTAATTCAACTTTTAGAGGTCAGTTAAAATGTCCTTTCATTGTGCCACGACAAAACATTTTTTAAAAAGAGGTATGTTTCATTAATTATAATGGGTCAAGACTCAATGGGTCAAGGCTCAAAATGTATAGACAGTCCCTCACTTTACATCGTCTGCTTTGAGAAACCTATTCATTGGACAGGGTAACGTCGTAGAGCGCTAGTGCCTCATTTACCTGTTTTGTTTAGTTACACAAAGTCACTCCGTAGTCTACCTTTTAACAGTTTTTGCTACACAGAAACCTATGTGTGTTTGACTAACAAGGTGTAACCTCACACAGTTTTACAATTTTACAAAACAACATCGGCAAATTACGCTAAAGTCTACTCCTCAACTTTTGTCACAAGAACCACATAAATGATATGCTCTGCTATTTGTACATAAGGCTATGGAGGAAGACACAAATTAAAATAAATGAAATGATAGAAAAAAAATCATATTCCATCACAGGTGAAATACAAATATGTACATATAAATAAAAAAATAACATAACATATATGTTATAATAATCTAATCCACGTCGGGGGGGGGGTGGACTGAAAAACCATTAGGCATCTTAACAATACACAGGCACTAATATTATGATGCTAAAGATCGGACGAAATACATGTGAAGTCTCAATCATAAAGTCGTGGTTTCAGTCTTAGACTTCCTTTGCTAGACAATACATGTTGAAAACCCAACAATAACAACCTTAGTTCATGACATAAGTGGGTTTATAACACGGGTCCATAGTGTGGGGTCAAGCAGCCCAGTGGGGACGTGATGCGAGAGGCTGGTAAGCAACAGAATTGGAAAAAAATAAACTATGCCAAAGCAATTAGTTGTGTTGCAAAGCTGATGGAAAAAATATTTAAATTAATTAATTAATACAAACTAAACCATATCAACAAAAAACGATTCCTCTCAGTGCTACTAGAGTTTTGTTTAGGCACCAACTGACAATACAAGTTTTCTAAACTTGAACAATATACTGTACATCTCTGGTGTTTGCTTTTCATTAAAAAAAAAAAAAATCTCAGAACAACCACAACCTAAGACTGCCATCAGATGAGGAACTGACATTATTGTGCTACGCTACAAGCTTCAACAACATTTAACTGAGACGTGTTCCATATAGAAAGGCATAATGGTACTACAGCTCAACAATAACTTACAACTGCTGTCATGTTAACGAAAGTTTGGTGAACGCACAAACCTGAGACCACATTTACCGTACCTTAAGATGGGGTTCTCTATAGAAACGTGTGCTGTAGGGTGGCTGTGTCGTGATTTACTTTTTATACTGTATGTACAACGTATATATAAACCATAAATGATATTTTGTCCGAAATTGTAGAAAATATTAGGGACGTTTACTGATACTGAGCTACAGCCTCTTTCGTCAAGTACTTCGTGAGAGAGGGAGTGTCCCTTATATTTTGCACGTACATTGTCTTTACAACAGTCATGTTTCCTGCCCAAGTGTCCATGACAAAACATACTGAACCTCTGTCTGTTATGTGTGTTTTAGCCTTTCATTAATCAGATATTTTGGGGTTTAACTCCAGCTCTGTCGTCAGTTAACCCTCAATTCAGAGAATAATAAACATACTCGTACTAACTGTGAAAGCGTCATCTTTGATTTTTGGATTCCTGAACTGACTGAATTGAAAGAGAACTCACTCACATTACTGATACAAGCAAAAGGCTTTTTGAACTGATTCTCAACCTCATAGCGAGAGTTACCAGTGGCTCCTCAGCTCACACAGAAAAAGAAAATATCACAGACCCAGCCACTGCGTGTCTCAACAATCATGCCACTCAAACTCTCCCTAGTCCACGTCGGATGCATCGTTGTCCGATAGATGGTAGTTTGAACCTTTGACTCGGATGTATTCGACCTGCCGACCCTCGTCTGAATCAGAGGCACCGCAGGAGCAGAGCTGGTTTTCAAACAATGCTTCGATCTCCTCCAGACGGCGGCCTTTGGTCTCCGGCAGGCAGCCGTAGCAGAAGAAGAAACCAAGCAATGCCAGGCTGGAGTAGAGGAAAAATGCTCCTGGGAGGGGCGAAACAAAAGAACACTGTCACCAAGGACAGCCACCCACAAACACACTGTGCAGCTCTTCGAGAGCTTTGTCACTTTTAGCAAATAACTGCTTGTTCTCATTCATCGACGGAAAAAGAAACACTGGTGGTGACAGCAGATCTTGAGGGCAGCTAAGAGCGGCTGCCCACGGACTTCTCCAAAGATGTGTGTGTGTTAACAAATAAAAATGCAGCTTTCAGACCGCTGGCCGCCATACAATAACTTTAAAGTAGAATTAACATGCCATCGTCGAACAGAGGAAGGCAACACTAATGCGCCCAGAACCAACACCAGTGATACAGCAACACTGTGACAGGAGTTTAATGAGATTTCCATGCCACTGTGATCTCTATTTTCTCCTTGTCAGAGCAGAATGACATTTTGAAGCTACAACAGGGCGTGCATTACGCTAAATACCATTACTGTTTCTATGGCGACCTTATTATATTTTTTCCGCTCCTGGAGAATTATTGTTGTAAGTCGGATGAACAATTCACATCGATCTTTAACCCACTGTATCTCAGGAAGCTTCAACAATCAGCCCTGATGGATCGATCGCCGGCTCCCACGAAAGGTCACGTCCTTCCTGTCTGAGGGAGAAACCTGCTGTTGAGACACATGACTGAGGAGGTATAGGCTACTGTTGGGGGGGTGGGGTGTGCAGGTTGGAGCCATAAGTCAGCTCTACCTCCTTGCTGCTCTTGACGTAGGGTATGGATGGCTGCATGTTACACATTTTATAACAAGAAGATGAACCTGATGGACTTTCCCTACTTTGTCTCCACTAACATAGAAAACAAAAGCTCTGAAGGTAAAATCCCCAGTGCAGAAACTGACCGTAGTAGGTGAAGTACTGAGCCAGGTGGAGGAAGGTGAGGGACACCAGGACGTTGAAGGTCCAGTTGACTCCGGCTGCGCAGGCGTTCCCTGTGCTCCTCGCCCACAGAGGGTAGATCTCTGAGTTGATGGTCCAGGGCATGGGACCCATCCCTGAGAGAAAAGTGGAGACAAGTCCAAACAGAAGGCTCAGTGGAGAGGTACAGTCCAACTCGGGTTACTCTTAACATTGGGGGCTTTCCCGTCGAAAAATTGGCCCTGCTGAAACCAAAAAGTAGTAGATTTAGGCAACAACAATGTTTGGTTAGGTTTAAAAAAACATGCATTAGCATAAAATAGCCCCATTTACGACCTTTTTCAGAGTAGCATAGCTGTAATATTAAAAAAATGTGATTGGTCAGTTGCAGTGACAATCACTGAAGCAAAATTAATTAATTGATGTTCCAGGAAAAACACCACCATGGTCATATCAGATTGTAAAGTTCGCTAGCTAGCACCAAGGTTTGAAGGATGTTGAAGGCTACTGTTTCAAGAACCGAAGCTAATTTGGAGGAAAAAGAGGAGACTTGATGAGATGTGATGCATCATTTTAACATTAAAACAACATAAAAGAAGACAAGGTCATCAGACACAGTAGGGGCGTTAACACAGGTGGCTTTCATTCAGTAACTGTTTTGGCACTTTCCTCAGTAAATGAGTTGTCCCGTTGTAGATCAAGTTATTGCTCAACTCTCCAATTTTCTGTAAGATGTCTATTAAGTTCTGCCATCTCTTAGGACAAGACTGACATTTCCATCTCCTTACAGTGCTAACCAAGATTGAAAAATCTTCCTCTGCTGAGAAAGATGTGAGATGACTGAAAGCTCCAGAACAGCTTCCTTAATGGACTGTGTGGTGAGCCTGATGTCTTCAAGGTGTAAAAAGCACTGCCATCCCCCCCCTTACATATTGTGGCTATAAGTGAGTTACACAAACACAACACAATAATTGGTGTGAAATTCAATATAGCAATGTCAAGGAAACCTGATTTCAGGTGACCTAACATCATTTAGGGGCTCTTGGCATGGCTTCAGGGGGAAAAAAAAAAAAAAAAGCGAAAACAGTGAGACTGCAACCAAACAGAAGAATTGAATCATACACAGTATAATGAATCTCAGACAACCCAGGTTTGATCTCCTACCTGGAGCGAAAGCAGCCAGGTAGAGCACCAGACCCAGTAAAACCAGCCAGGAGAAGGAGGTGGGACAGTAGTTGTAGGCCCAGTAGGTCTGATCTCTCATCAGGCTGGAGTTGGAGCACCTGGGGGAAGGAGGCACACTCGTTAGCCTTGCTCCCAACTAAGCCTGAAACGTGTCATTTCACATTAGGCCGTTGGATGTGATCAAACTGTGAATATATATTCTAAGCATATGTTCAATGCCCCCCCTCCACGCTGCCACGCATCCTGACACTCACCTGCCCCACGCTGCGTGCTCGGTGGAGGCCTTATTGACAGGCACGCAGGAGGAGGCGAGGAGCGACGAGGCGTTCTCACGGTAACAGAATCCACATCCAGGGTCCAGCATGCACGGCTCGCACAGTCTGAAAGTCAAACGGCGACATCAGCTATAGTGTCACTGAGCTCAATCAATCAAGGTTTTTTTTTTTTTGCGGAATACTGATGACTCATTTTGGACAGAGTCGAGTTGGTGCTGCGTCAGTCACACGATGGGACTGCGACAGAAAGCAGCAGTCCACCCCCTCCAATTAAGACTCTAACTGAGACTTGCCTCATTACCCAAATCAAATTAATGTATGGACCACTCCCCACATACAGGAACTGATTCATCAAAATTATTCTTCATCATTATGCCTTCGTCCTGTCCTATCCCTCTGTATTGTCTTTGTTTATTAAAAGTGCATCTCATCATGCGCCACAGTCGGTTATGTGATTAGCCACATCACATGTAAGACAGTCTGAAGCGCTGACTTGGAGACAAATTCAATTTTGTTGTTGTGGTGCCCGACTGGAAGTGCACGAAATGGGTGCTTTGTTTCAGAAGGTCTATTTTTGCAGCGTGCAGACTCCCTGAGTGCAGGGCACCTTGCTCTAATTACACGCTGAGGTCGGATGGGCTCAAATAAAACCAGGTATTAGTGTCAGTGGGAAGCGCAGGTAAATACTGCGGGAAGGTGAGTAGAGACGAGCATCAGCTTGAACCGTGAAACGTGTATCTATTAATTCTGTAGTAGTATATTAGCAAATAACATCTGATTCATTACTACATGTCAGGATTCTCCCAAACCATGACTATGCTAGGCTGTCACGGGTCTTTGATTTTGGCCATGTGGTCAAATGTAAATCATTTATTTAAAATGTGATATCAATATGAGCCAGTTTTCTACCAACTACATAACATTAGTTTAATTACCTCACTAGCAATGGCAAAATTTTAAAAACTTCTAACAGCAGTTGATGTTTCAATATCAGTGGTCAGCAAGAAATAAGAATCCTGCTTTTGTACAACTTTGGTAGTCAGTCTGTAAACTATATACGTGCCACACCAGGATGATGATTATCAACAGGAAGAGCAACAATATTTGTCAAACAACATGTCCAAGGGATTGTATGATCGCCCGGGCACGTAACCTACAGCCAGATCCAACTGGACACACCTCAAGGATGCATCCTTAATGGGACATCTCGTCCATAATGAGCGGAGACGCCTGCGGTGGCTCCGGTGCTCCTCTGTCGTGGCCGTGGTCGGCGAGTGGGCTCGGATGCAGTAAAGTGAACCCGATGAAGCCGCTGCAGTGTGGTGAAAGCACTCATCTCTTCAAATTACCACTGCGTTTGTGTTGCTCCGTTGTGTGTTGCAGTGTGTGGCTGCCGGACGGCGGGTCCATTAAGGCGCTGTTTGTTGTTATGATGAAAGAGCGTCGTTACACACGAGTTTCATCTTGTGTCCGTGTAAGTGAGAGTAAATTGGAACACAGAGGCAACTGATCCCCGGCTCACATGAGAACACACCCAGCTCCTCCATCTCTGTGTGTGTTTGCCTTTTTTTTGCCAATGGCGACAATGAAGTGCAGTCTAGTTTAAGCTTAATATTTGGGGGAAAAGTCGAGAGCAATGTTTGGAAAGCATTCACAGAGAATTGTTGTCCCGCTGTTTCATTTGGTTTTTTAATAAGTCAGTCTGAGGAAACAGGAAGGATGTCACACAGTTCAGTGTGACTTCGGCCAGACTCTGCATATAAGAGCTGAAACTAATCTTAAATTCAAGTCTGAGTGCTGAGAAATACCTTTCACACATCCATTTTGACTAATGCATGTGTGAAAACCTGCAATAACTTCAACACAAATATCCTCTCAGAAGGTTTTTACCCTCTGAAGCTCTCCACCGCTGAGAGTGCTCTCCTGCACGCCGGACTCGCATCCCGACAAAGTTCTGAGTGCTTTTACAGAGAGCAGGAGTGCTCCACGCTGAACAGCAGTCTTGGTTTTGCTTTGCGTTCTCATCCGTACATGTGCATAATGCGAACAGAGTGTGAATAATGGCACTTAATATCAACCCCCGGTGAAGAGCTCAGAGAGTACTCTTGAAATCCCCCCACGAGTCTTCCTTTAGGGTGCTTAAAGGATAAGTTCACCCAAACATTAAAATGCAGTCATTATATACTAACCCTCAGACAAAACATTTCTGGAGAGTCACGGCAAGATGACACTTCTCTAATCTAATTATCGAATAAACATGTTACATGTGAACACCTTAAGTCTCAGAAGAGCCTCTGAATATTGAATTCCCCTAAACATTTTACTTTTGGAGGGCCGCAAGCAGTCCGAGTGGTTCCAGGGCTCAAACCAATACTGAGTCCTGAGCTGTAACTGCTGGTTAATTTTTGCTTATGGTTGTTAATGAAGGGAGATCATAAAGGTTGGTGTTTTATAGCAGAGGAGCCAGTTTTACCTTGTAACCAAATGAACCCTTGAGGTTTGCACTTACTGGTATTTGGAGCAGGTGGAGTTGGCCATAGATGGGTCCAGCGGGTGAAAGGTGACAGGAGGGCTGTGCTGGGCTGACATCAGAAAACCGATGGCCAACAGGCCCAGACTCAAACTCGTACCTGTCCAAAAAAAACATGACGCACGCAACATTAAAAACAGATCATAAGTGTCTGTGGACGTCACTGCCGGAAGAGGACAGCTGGACTTGCTTACCTATGATGCTGCCCAGGGTGAGCTTCCTGCGCCCCACTCTCTCCACCAGCCACACTCCCAGCAGGGTGAACAGGAAGTTGGTGAGGGTGGTGAGTCCGGCCAGCCAGATGGCCAGCCGGTCGTCCCGCACTCCCGACATCTGCAGGATGGTGGCGCTGTAGTACCTGTTGGACACAGAGGCGGAAGGAAAAAACAATCAGTTCCAGTAGCAAAATCGTCCATTCATATGCCAGGTGAGAGATCTACATCACAAACTCAAAAGCTGGGCCCTCTCAAAGATAACAGACATGTCTTATATCGATATAGCATCTGATCTTCTTAGATGCAGACATTTTTTTATTCAGTGATCATGGAATTCGCAGACGGACATGACGTACTGGATCTTCTCGTCCAGCTCGCTGCTAAAAAATGCTCATCGCATGTCTCCAAATTTCTCACACTAAAGCTCTAAAGCACAAGTTGAAATTAAAAGTGGGCCCACCAAAAAAACAGAAGCAGTGATAATCTTTCATAGCACAGAAAAATGTGAACTACAACAACAAGATCCAAGTTGTAATAAGCCAGAATTGCCCTTATTATATAAACATGTTCTGAGTTATACTACATGTCTCAAAAAATATTCCTAAAAATTGATATATGAGATGATCAGCCCAGACAAGTCAACAAACCAACCCAAGCCTCTTCTTCTTGAGTGCCAACCACCCGTCCACCAATCACTGCCTCTCTACTTTGAGCACCAGCCACTCATCCGGAGACGATTAACGATCAACTATAAATAGCCTCTCAACCGATCCCTTTCACTGCCCCCGCCCCCCTCTGTCTGTTCTCCTGGAGTATAATTATACTCGCAACCCTGGCACCGTGTTGCTCCATGTGGGCAGATTACCTCCAATCATCATCAACAATGCTCCGAAAACAGGTCTGCGGTCAACAATGCGCACACCTGCATGGGGTCTGTTTCCCACTTCAATTATGATCTGATGTGATGGAGGCCTGGAACGCATTGGGACGGCCGCACAAACACGCACACCTGCGAGGACTCAATGTATAGCGTCATTACGGCGATTATATTCCTGAATGAGGCAGGAAACACATATTCTCAGCCCACGGAGGTATGTATACAAGCTGTGTGAACCCCTCGGAGAGCACGGCGCAAATACCAAGAAGGTGATACTCATTAAAGAAGGAGCCAAAATAAAAACGTCTCCAGTATTGTCTGCCTCTCCGTGTCTCTACAGGCAGCCCCGAATTAGCATTCCGCTTTTCATCTCTTCAAAAGAATTATCATCATCCCTCTCTTGCTCTCCCTCTTTGGCAAAAGAAAACAAAAGAAAACAAAGACGTTCAATTGAGGGATTTGCATAATAACTCTTTACTTTCCTGCCGCCGAATCCAGCCGGTCAGAACGAGGCCGGAGACGCGGCGATTCTGGTTCTGAAAGCTTGACCTGCGCTAAAAGTTACAGATGGCCTTTTCTTTTTTCCTTTTTTTTTTTAAAGCCATCTGTGGAGTTCAGATATGGGCCGGTAAATGAATGTGCTGAGCAAAGTTGTGAATACATGCACGCAGGCTCAAAAAGCACACAAGAGAAATGGGTTGGTTCTGGGAGCAGCAGCGGGAGCAAAAACACCATTTCTGCTCTCAGCAGTGCAGCCCGCTGTGTTCCATCTCCAGCCCTGCATTTTACTGATTACAGCTCTCACGCACACACACATGCAGTATGTCCTGACTTAAAACTACTGTGAATAACAGCCTGCTCAAACAAAGCGATCATTTTCCCGACCACTTTGCCAAGAAGTGCATCTCGTGTTAAAAGCTTCTCGGGAAGAAAGGAAGCTCAGACTCCACGTGCCTCCAGCAGACACTCGAGGCGTTGAACTTGAGCCCGGCTAATTTCTGATTGCTGTCATTATTCGCCCTCTGCACCCTCACTGTACACTCTCCTGAATCCTCCTGTGGAAAGTGCTGCTATTTTCGGTTACAGGTGAGCGAGTTCTTTTGCTCGTCGTCTCGCGGTGTCGAGGGAAAGAAAGTTGGAGAGAAACAAATCAGCGGATGAAGAAGCGCTGCTGCTCAGTAGTCTCGTGGAAATGTTCCCCCACCATTATAATGGGTACACACGGAAAGGTTTGGCTCAATATTTGTTGGGTTTTTTTTTTCCTGCCAAAAATGTCCACTTTAATGAGACAAATTCTTTTTGATATGTGGAAATATGACAAAAGTTACATTCTAAAGCAAAAACAAACTCTATACAGAACATGTAGTGGTATTTATCCATCTAAATCATTTTGTATATATCATATATATTTAGGAAAAATATATATTCTTTCCATTTATGCTTTCATAAATTGGCAAGAACAGTTGAAATTCCCACCATTTTTATTTATGGAGCTTTTGATAATATTCATGATCTTAAAGTGTTTTCCTGCAGTGCTTCGAGCCTGGATGGGACACGTTCAAGCTGTCATGCCTGATAGAAAGTGACACCTCTCAGGCTGAAACACCCACTACTTGTCAACTATTAACACAAATCACAAAGTGACAAGAAACACTCCCAGGCAGTCAAGCAGGTCCTGCATGAAAACAGACCTCCGAGGTAGTTCCAGATGTCTTATAAGCGGCCCTAAAATATATATCTTTATTCTCGCATTTCATTTTGATCCTCTAAGACACAGAGTGGTCTTTGATGCTAAAAGTAAATCAGCACCTCATTGCTCAGATTTCCGTCTTCCACCACTCATCTGTGAGTTGAGGAGGAAGGTAATATCTTTTATTACACAGTGACAATTCTGTTCACGCTGGGAGCTGGCTCTTAATAAGAGGGTGTCTGAGGGGGTCACGGGTCAGGCAGGACTGGATCTGGTCCTCAGGGAGCTGTAGTGAACGCTTTCTGCCTGGTAGGGATGGTAAAAATGGAAAAATGCTGCCATTCAGAGCCTTTAAATTCTGAGGATTACCTGAATTACTACCTGAAGCATTTGACATTATTTATTTTTTTAAATGACCTCTAGCAAGATTGTTGGGAACGTTTTTTTTTCTTGGCTTCGCCTGAGTGAATGAAATGCCAGGGAAAGTTAAAAGAACGGTCGAGGGGAAAAAAGAAAAAAAGATGTATTGGTCGGGTCGGCATTTTCACACGGACAAACAAATGTCCCTTTGTGTTGTGACGCCCCACATAAAGCTTACATCTCACTTGGTTCCAACTGCACGCAGACTATGAGGACCAAGCCCCCACATTTTTTCAGTTTATAAAAGCAAGCAATCATAATCAGGAGCCATTCACAGTGAGAAGAATAAGCCTTCAATCCCAATTTTCCCACAGCAGTCAGTAATAACACGTTAAAAGGTCGGAGCCACAGATCTCTGGTAATAACCCACGATCATCAGAGTGCACTGAAGTCATTTCGTTTGATTGGTGAGAACTCCAGAGTAATCATCTTTTACCTGCGCTGATAAAAAAAAAAAAAAAACACACACACACACATTAGAGAGGATGAATTTCACACTCATTTCTTACACAAACATAAACACACACACGCACACTCCGAACAACGGAGATGCCATCTCTCTCCTCCCCACAGACACACACACAAACACACCCACTGGGTTTTACATAAGAGGCCCCGCCGAGTGTCGGTGTGAAGCAAACACAGGGAGAGGTGTGATCTGGCCCCGACCCCGCTCTAAAAACAGAAACGAGGATCCGCCCAGCTCCTGTCACGCTCGCATCCCAGACCTCTCATTCAGCGCGTTAGAGGTGAAGTGACAACGCCGACGTCGGCCAGGGGAGGAAAGACAGATGCGAGAGGAGAGGAGCAGAAGGAGGGACCGAGCTAACGACGGCCGCGGGGAGCGCACGGGTGACGGGTGGAGGAAAAAAATAGACTTGCACTAATATGGTTCACAGGCACTTTAATGTATCCACTCGAGCTCGTTTCACATGTCACCAACTTATCAAGTTGTCATTTACACCTATCGCCCTCTGAAAGAGGGACAAATCAAATCACTGCAACCAGACTCCAGCCAAATACTGCCGTGTTTTGAGGTGGTTGGTAAGCCTGTCAGTATCTTTCCGTCTGTACTTCACTTTTCCACAGCGATCAGACGTGTTTTCCCTCTACTCTCTCTCTCTCCTTCTTACATTCAATCGCTCCCTGCTGTCCTTTGCCTGTTTCACATGGGTGGTGGTGAAAGGATCCGCTGACTCACGGCTGACATTTACTGACACATTACAGGATCGTCTCGGAGGCGGCTGACTCTTGGGAGCGCGCGACATGGCGTCTTAAAGGACCCCGCTGGTGGCTTTTTAGTATTGTGTCGCAAATTAGCCACAAAATGACCTATGCTTCATATGTCTGGAAACCAATTTCTTAAGTATCCCATAAGTTTTGTTGCTGTTATGGCATCATAAGCAATTCCAGAGTATCCTGTAACTGAAAAACACAGCTTAGCAGCACTTCATCAACACAGTGTATAGTCATAAAAACATAAATGTCATACCAATGCTCATGAAGCCTTATGAGCATGTGACTTATGTGTAATTCCAAAAAAAAAAAAAAAACATCAGATCTTCTTCAATGAATATATGAAACACATACTTCCATCATGTTTTCTATGTGAGTTTCCATCATTGATTATATGATCTAATTTTGTCCTCCTCTTCTGCAGTTGTTTACTGGCACCTGATTGGTTATCTCTGTTGTCAGTAATAAAAAACTTCACCACTGGGTGTGACATCAGCACTACAGTCCATCATGTCAACTGTGACTTCTTCAACTCAATACAACAATTCACACCAACAATTTACGATCACAGATGCAACATTTCAAGTCTCTCTGTTCATTGTCATTGAGGTTTTCAGATGCTTCACAATAAAAGCCTGGAGGGTTTTAATATGAAACAGATACAGGGAGTGTTAAGTTTGCCAGTCCAGAATGGTGGACTTGTTCAAAACTGTTGTGACATCTGAGACCAAACTTTGAGTTATTTTGAATCATGCTGACAAACTTTTTGACCATGAGCTTTCTCTAACCCGCTACTTAACTGTGGAGTTGTGACACCAGACAATGCTGATAGGCTAAAACACATGTCATAAATCATTGGTATGATTATTTCAAAATCTACCAAAAGCTTTCTTTGTATTCCAGAGTTAACAAAGGATACGGGTCTTGACTGACAGAGAAGGTCATGAAGCTGCTGGAGTGGTTAACAGTGACTGATGACACACCTGTGTGTGTGTGTGTGTGTGTGTGTGTGTGTGTGTGTGTGTGTGTGTGTGTGTGTGAGGGTGTGAAATAGACCAACGGGAGGTTTCCTTTGTCTATAAGAGGGAAACGCTCTAACAGAGTGCTACTTATTGACGGAGCGCTGATCTAATTATGTAACTTAATACTATGGATTTATAGGAGCTGGAGACAGATGGAAGGATCTCTGTAAGGCTACAGTGGGAGAGAGAGTGTGTGTGTGTGTGTGTGTGTGTGAAAGAAGTGTGTGAGTAGGCAAGTAGCGAGTGAGTGGGTGTAAATGAACAAGCTAGTGTTTGCGTGAGAGTGAGTGGATGACACACAGAGAGTAAGGAAGAGAGGGAAAGCAGGAAGTAAGTAAGTGAGAAAATGATCGAGAGGCGATGAGAAGGAGAATGAATGGTTGGAGAAAATAAAGAAGGGGAGAGTGTAGGCGCGAAGAAGCGAATGATAAATGGACGGACGGGATGGGACGTGGCTGGAGAGGCAGCAAGAGAGAGACACACACGGGGAGGTGGAGGGAGATGGAGAGTCTCGTGGGAACTGGCCTATTTTTCAAATGAATGCATACGAACACAGAGCTGCGTCACATTGATGCCCTGGAACAAAAGCGCTTTGCCCAAATAGGTACGCCGCAGACTTCTGATCCACGACTACACACACACACACAGCGCAAAGTGTAGCATCTGCAGCTGTCTGTCATCATCACAGAATGAAAACACAGTTTGTTTTCCCTGCCTGACCCCCAAGACGTGACAAAATGAGCAGGGGTTTATATCACCACTAAACACGAGGCAGGGATAATGCAGCAGCAGCATCAAACAGCACATTCACTGCTGTAAATAACTGGACCTACCAACGAGTGCTACACAAAGCTCTGAAGAGTCTCACACACAACGCATTTTTGATGTTGTGAAAAGTTAAGTCAAGCGCTGTTGACCGACAGCAGTGTGTTAAGCTTTGAGGAGACGGAGAGCTGGACTATCTGAAATTTTAAAAAAAACCTTATGAATCTCAGCACAATCTGTTTCTCGGTCAACCTTCCAGGGTAATCTGCCGTTATAGTTTGCGGTTTAGTCATTTCCGGTTTATTTTGAAGCTCGATCCTCCTGTGTCTTGCCTCGCACTCTACTTCCTCCCTTTGTCTGCTTTCCCGCCTTTGTGATTGCCTGCCCCTCCCTGATCTGCTTCACCTGTGTCCAATTATTCCCGCCTGCCTTGTGTATACAGTCTGTGTGCTCCCTGCCTTCTTTGCCAGTTTGTCCGATGAGTGTAACTGTGTATATCTGTGGTTTGCAAAAATGAACACTGCCAACATTCAATGTGGCGACTGAGTTGGCAGTTTTTGCGCCCTAGCCCCTTTAATTAACCATGTCGAAAAAAATGTGCCAAAAATTCTCGCTGTGCCATTTTCTGGTGTGTTTTCTGGTGCGTGGTGAAAATCACAAGAGATCGGTTGATTTTCATTGTTCCAAATCATAAGCAAACCACTTATCTAAGTGCAGTTTTCAATTTGGGATTTTAGCACTGTGGACCAAATTCAATTCTAAGATTCAACTCACTGTGAATTTGCAAACAGTGGGCTGACTTCACTGTTGACTCGCTGGGCAATGCACATGAGCACAGGTGCTTTCACTATCCTTTCACTGTCCTCACTAAAATCCAGTGACAGCACTAAACTCGTGGACTTATACAAGTGATAAAGGTGTGAGCTGACCTGCCTTTAACAAAACGCACAAGGGACCGAGGGGGGTGTCAGTGAAGCACAGTGGGCACAGACACCCACAGTCCTGAGAGGAGGTCTACTCAGGAAACACAAGTGAAAACACTTGTGTGGGTGAATACAAACTAGCTCAGGATGACTCTCTCAGCCTGGACACTCTGTTGATCAATTTGCTCTGTTTTTATGGCTTTTCTCTTTGTGACTTTGTGCATAATCTGCATTTTAGTTAAACGTGTATTTTGCACGTTGTAAACACCGCTCCATCTACAGAATCAACGTGCCTCACAAATTACATCTTACTGTGCATTAAGCAAATGAGTGGTTTGTGCTACAGTGAGGGGTGTACAAGCGCAATGTGTTTTGGTGTGCTTTTGATTAGAGGGATAATTAGAATATTTCTCATTAAAAGAGGATCTTGATGCGACCCCGCTGGAGACAGTGGAGGAGGTTGGCGTGATTAAGCTGCTTTTGAACGCTCGAAAACATACAAGCACACACGGGAACGCATTAAAAAAAAAAAAAAAAACAAGGCTGATTTGGGCAATTCTCCCACAATGTGCACAGCACACACACACACACACACACACACACACACACACACACACACAGTTGGCTGTGCCAGCTCCTTGTAGGCTTGCCAGCAGTGTGACCATGTAAAAACTGGCGTCTAGTGACATTTCCAACATGACATTTGTCTGTGGGACCATCTGCGAGGGCCAACTGGCCTGTGTCACCGACAATACATCTAACTGCCCACTGACGACATCAAACACTTATCATATCATATCATATCACATCAAAGATGTGTACTATATAACACCAAAATGTCTCGTTTCTCAAGGCATCTGTGGATTTTTTTTTTGTTTCCCCCGTTTTGGTTGATTCTAAAACTATAGAATTGAATTAATAACGTACCATATTTGCTAGACAGTGGTGTAAAGTAACTAGGTACTTTTACTCAAGTCCACTTAGTTTATAGTTTATTTAAGTACAAATTCAAGTATATCTTTTTAAATTTCATGTTACTTTACATGTCTACTCCATTATAATTCAGAGGGAAAGATTGCAGGTTAACTTTGATTCCATTACATTTATTTGTTACTCATGTTACTAGTTAGGTTACGATGTCAGAGTTCTTCATAGAAAACACTGGTAGTTATATATTAAACTCCCCTCAAGTATATAAAATTAGAGCTAAAATAGTTGCTCAACTAATTGAATGAAAATTAAAATGATTTCCAAAAATGTCTGAGTCTTAAGCAAATAACTTTGCAGTCAATATCATTTTGTACCAGAGACAATCTATATTTCAGTGAGCGCTTATTATATATTAAATCATTAATCGGATGTGGGCTTTTTCCTGCTCCAAATTATCATGTTTACGTCTTCCTTTAGAAATCCACCGTCAGTCGACCTCTACGTCATCTTGTCCAGTAAACTCTGACGACTTCCTGTAGAGCTGTGCGAGAGAAAGGTGGCCAGTGTGTGAGCGATCCACAAATGTTTTTGTCACACTTGGACTTTTCCCCAGTTACTTCCCCGTTCCTCCGCTCTGCTGACGCGATTTCAGACCACAAACAGCAGCTACACAAGAACAGACATGAAGCTGACTGAGGCAAATAAAAAGAAATGTCGACTGCTACTTTTTTTTGTCATTTTGAGGACATATTTTTTTTGTGATAGGACTTTCTTCTTAGCTGTAAGCAACTGATACTACTTCTTGTAAACCCTGAACTCAGGAGCACAAACCTATTCAAAGTGCTTTTCACAAAATATATCAAAAGGACAGAAAAACTAAATGAAATAACACAGGGTTTTTCCTTCCACGGCTCCACTGTACTCGATATATCTCGTCCCCTTTTCTTCTGTCTCCATTTATAAACCCATCTTCCCCTCGCTCTGCCTGTCAGCGGCCCTTCCTCCCCGTCCACGCCTTCCTCCACCTCATCATCATCAATGTCATCTCTCTCTGTCCTCTTCTTCTACTTTCCTCCTTTATCTCTCTTATTTCTTCCTCTCCCCTGCTCGATCCGTCTCTCTCCATCTTCTTTCCCCCCGCCGCTTTGTCAACACAGTCCGCTGACACACACACACACGCGCACACACACACACACACACACACACACACACACACACACACACACACACAGCAGTCGCCACCAGCCCACAGTGACCTTTACATGCTAGATTATGTGGCTAATTGAACCAAAATGATCCAGTGGGGAAGGTATCTAATTTGACCCACTGCTGTACCACATTTTTTTGCATTTACGACTGAACAATGGCGAGCGAAAGGTGGACAGAGAAGAAGAAATTTATTTATCTATAATCATCAGTATAGCTGTCCGGCCCCTTCATCCATCAGCACAGTCAGGCGGGGAGGCGTTCAGGGACACAAACCCACGCGGGCAGAAAGACTAGCCGACCAGACACAACACCTGACACGTCTTTGGTTCCAGAGAGATGTATTATTGACAAACACATCTCTCATCACACAGCCGTCCCTGACAGGGCCGCGGTGTGTGTGTGTGTGTGTGTGTGTGTGTGTGTGTGTGTGTGTGTTTGTGTGTGTGTGAGGGCTGAGAGGTTATTCATATAACAAGCGGGAGTCCAGAGAGAATGTGCCTGACACATGAGTTCAAATCAACAGTCTTATGTGTGTGACCGAGAGCACATACTGCACTCACATACCTGTCGTGCTGCATATCATTTCCCAGATTTGACCTTCCTACTGAAACTGCTGTGGTTTTTGTGCCTGAGCCTCACCAGCGTGGCATTATCGCAACATAACATTTAAGAAATTACATTTTTGTGTCAGTGTGAATTAACAAAGTTTCGCTGAAACGTACATCGCCAACATGTACTCAACATGTGCTTATGACTGCTTTGAAACTCTAGTGCCATTATCAGGTCAAACTTCCAATTCATCCAATACTTTACACACGAAACATTTCAATCAGCTCTTATCTGTATGTGTTGTCCACCACTGAGCAGCAAACCGCCAGTGTAAAGCCTGGCTGTGATCTCTTAGCCCGTGATTCCACTGGGCGCGTCTCTGTTTAACGGCATGTGCAACTTTATTTTGTTCCTCCTTCCATGCGACTTCATATCCCACCGGGAGTGTTTCAGAAACAGAGCGTCACTCCCGCCTGATGTTGTTGAGTTGCTCAGATTTTGTTTATTTTGTAATTTCTCGATTTTTGTGCCCCCACTGTGGTTGCGTAGGCTGCGTGGTTACAGTTCTTACGTCAGGCTCGATCCGCTCCGTACAGATAGACGATACATCAGAATTGGACCCAGTGACAGGCATAAAGGTAAACGACGTTGATTATCTATGGAATAGAAGCCAGTCTTCTTGATGATGATCTTGTTTGTGCATGTAAATCACAAAAAAGCACCCATGTGTTACATTATGACTCTTTCGTAGCCAGTTAAAAGTTCCTTGTTGTGTGTTTAAATAACATTAATACTGTTCTACGTAATAAATATGCTCTGCTCACAACAACACCTCTCTTTAGAGAAAACCGTTGCAGTCTAATGATAGCATCACACAACTCTTGATTGGATGCAGGGATTGCTTATATAACAATACTGAGTGATGCTATACTGTATGTATTTTGGTTTGAATGTGTTTACTAAGTGGGAGCTGTTCTTTGTTTACTAAGTAATATACTGCAGGTCTATCAAAAGTAATGATGCCCAAAGGAGACAGTGTTTGTAACTCACATGGAGATCTGTATAGATATATATAACCTGGAACACTCAGCGTTGTACGGAATATATTCAGATGAGTGTTTTCTGCCGCCACTGAGGGAACTAATTAGCGTGCAGTTTGTCATGTGGACCTGCACCAAGTCAGCTGAAAAAGCAGCGATCATCCAACAAGCATCTTTGAGGGAATTCGCTGTTAATCAAACGATGGTGGAAAAAAAATCTCCTTGAACTGATGATACTCGTGTTTGGCAGAACTTCAGGTTCTGTATGAGCTGTAAGTTAGTCACATAGAGAGTGAGTAAAGGAAAAGGAAAGATCTTTGGGGGGGGGGGGGGTCGTCTGTATGATCACAGGAGTCACACCATTCCAATGAAAGTGGGCTGGATCCATGACATCCCTGCTCTCTCAGCCGCTCTGTCACATTTATTTTATCTTCTGACAGTGTGTCAGCCTCCCTGTGCCCCCGCTCTGTTTCTACGCACCTGAGCCACCCAATTAAAAACTGTCTGACCGAACGGGGAATGAAGGAGAAGACAAGATCACTTAACTTTTGATCCAGGTCAAATTCTTCATTTTTCAATCATTAACACGGGAATTTTATAACATGTTGTTTTATGCTTTAAAGGGGTCATACTGTATTTTGTTTTGGGGAATTTTTGCCATTCCTTTATTGTGTTATTTTTGTGCATGCAAAAGGTCTGCAAAGTGAAAAAGGCCAAAGTCCATGCTGCAAGGAGTTACTTTCTCCCACAGAAAACACTGTTCCTGTACTCCCTGAAACACCTGGTTTGGAGTCGAACCTTTACTCCCATAACTTATGTGCGTCACTGTGTAATAGGCTTTACTTAAATATATATATTTTTTATATTGATTATAAAATATACACACTCCAGTCTGTCAGTAGACATACAGTTGCTACGGCTGTAGCAACGTTATTTTAGATCACACTACCTTGCTCAGCATGACGAGCCCTACTCTGCCTTTGATTGGCTACGTCCTGCCCGTTCAGTAATGCAAATGTGCAATTCTCACTGACGACTGATCAGAAGTGAGATGTGTCGCTATGTAGCCAAAACGGAGCTGCAACAGTGCTCCATTTGCGAAAAATAATGTGAGATAATGTGATAAAAAACAAAAAAAAATCAAATTCAGGAACGTAATATTCAACTAGGACCTCCAAATAAAAGTATTAACCTAAAAATTAGCATAATAAGACCTCCTAAATAATGATAGAGTAGATATTGTAACCCCAGTTGAGGCTCCGAAATTTGAGGTCACAGGGTTGGCAGTATTACAGCAACACTTTTAAATATTTAAAAATAAAACTAACTCAAAGAATCAAAAGCCTCAACCACGACACCTGTAAATGAACTATATGATATACATGCTCGTGTCTGGTGGTTGATTACTGGTTGTCCTGGTTATAGGGCAAGATTTCAACCACTACCTTCTGGAAATCTATTCTAATGGGAAAGGGGGCATTTGAACACAAGTAGGGGGTCAGAACTGGAAATGGGACTGAGCCCATATGTACCATAAACTGAAACGTCTGGAATTTGAAAGTCTCATATGTTTTGGTGTATTTGTTGGACGAAGAGTTGGAACAAACAGGACATCGTCGTGAATACAGTATCTGGTTCTCATAATCCATCACTGGCGAGATTCAGAGCCTTCTGCTGTTTTGACTTCATAATGTCAGACAGAACAAATTGCTACTGAGATCAAAGTGACATACTGTATTTGGAGTCATCTCCATTATCTGTGGCATTTGACAGACTGGGATTCAGATATACAAACATTTCTCAGAGTCTGCAAGTGAGTCAGATCCGAAAGGGCAGATCTGTGTGAAACGTGTCAGCTAACTAAACCATTGGTTGAGCTGGCTGTTAGATTCCACCTTCGGCCGATCCGTTGCCCTTATTCCCCTGCTGAAGTCCGGAGATGCTCAGTGCTGGTCGGAACCTTTTTCCTTCGAGGCTCACTGGAAGGAGGACTTCAAGTGGCACAATGTGCTAATGTAACTCAAACCCTTTGTATGAGCATATTTGATGAGAAAAAAAAAAAAAATCTGTGAACTCCATGAATTAGCTCCTGTCGAGTTCCAATCTTGGGAGAACGGACTGTCAGAGCAGAGTGACGGACAATATGTCCTGCTCTCGATGATTTGCATTTTTTTTTCCCTTTTCTTTTCTTTTTTTTTCCAAAACAGTCTGCCAGCTCCTCTCGCTGCCCTTTTCTTTCTCTCTCTGTGCCAGCCCGGTGGTTTAATCAGGGAAAGCAGCTGGGGACAGGGAGAGTGGAGCTTGTCTCTAAGCCCGGCTGATTTACTGGCTCCCCAGACCCCTTTTATATCTCAGCGGCTAATAGGGCAAGCCTGGCAGCTTCGCATGGGAACAAAAAAGACGGGTGGTAAACAGACAGGCTGGCAAAGTACACAGAGGTAAGAAGCGCACAGGATGAGTGACATCAATGCCGGGAAAGAAGCAGCAAACTCTCTGGATTGGCTAAAGCATACAGTAAAGACACAGATCGGTACAAATCACCATACAGACCAGAACAGAGACCAAGCGAAACAATCTGGCTATCCGTTGATAAGATGAGTTCAAGATTTAGTTATTTAATATGTTTTTACTTGACATATGGTTAGAAAACACTTGTGGACTCAATGTATATTCATTCAATCCTAAATTGTGATATATTTTCTCCATTTTTAATACATGATATAAAAAAAACGGCCTATAATTACTGTAAGCTACAACAATCCTCCTATCCAGCACAGCTGTACCTCGATGTCCTGGTGTTCCTGCTGTTCCCTTCTTGTTGTGCTGTTGTCTGTGTGCTGCTTTCAGCCTGTATTGATTCTGAGATTATCTGTAAGGAAAGTCTCCATCAATCGCACGTGTCAAGTCTCTGCTTTCTACACTCTGCTAAAGATTCTGGCTCTCCACATTACTACCATGATGTGATGTTTTTTTTTCTCCACAAGGTTTTTTTTGGGGGGAAATAATGCTCAAAACCTGTCCTGAAGACAGACAGTCGTATTTTAACCTATAGTCCAGGTGAGACCTATGTCATTTTTTTCACTTTTTCATAAAAGCATGAAACTTGGTACTGTTGTTCAGTGTGGCGCCCTGCACATTTTCAGATATGGAGCCATCAAAAAAATGCGTTGCGGTGGCCAGTTTAATAACTGAATTATGTGTTTTGCATTTCCTCCTTCCCTGAACCAAACATGATAACACAGAAAAGGGGATGTCTACCCTCAGATCCATTTGGAATTAACATAGCTTGGTTGAGCTGATAGTAGAAAGACTCTGATGAAATGCATCCTGGATGGATTTCAAATGACACTGCACAAACCACCATCTATGTTCCCAGGGTCCTGTTACCCAAATGAGTTTTGTTCCCGATGTCCTGTGTTCCTAGGGCCCTATTTTCCCACAGTTCGATGTTCATTCGGTGCTATGTTTCCATTGCTGTAAGTTCCCAAATTCGCAGAGTCCAATGTTCCTCTGGATCTACTGTATGTTAGCTGCTCTACATTTCTGCTCTCCTAGGGTCTCATGTTCCCAGGGTGCTGCAGTTCCATGGTTCTATGTTCCCAAGCCCCTAGAAACATAGGACACTTTGTCATGTCCCCATTATGCGTCATACAATTCTGGAGAACACAGCAGCCTGGGAACAAGGTAGTCTGAGACTTCCTTTATGGTCCCTGATAAAGCCTACATTGATAGCCACAGATGTTCTGACTTCTCTTCCTTGATAACACACCTCCTCATTCATTTTTTATGTTACTTCCGGATGAATAGGAATGATGTGAATGATTCTGACAGCCGAGACTTTTGAAGTCAAAAACTCAACTTGACATGGATGCAGCACCAGCACTGTGTGGGCAGGCAAGGACTGTACTTGTCTAAAGTTTTCCTCACTTTCCAATTATTTTTGCTGTGTCTGTTAAAAAAGGTATCACAACTACTACTACTACCTTCAACCTGACTAGAGAGCTAATTTTCCAAATATGTTAATGGCTGTGTAAGTGTGCAGCCTCTGTAACATTGCTTTGATGTATCTAGTTCACCTTGTCTACATGAGTAGATTTGAATTTTTTCCAAGCAGCAAATGGTGGCAAGCAGACAAAGCGCAAACAAGTCAAACTGAGACAGTATTGTCAAAAATTGATTGTCAGCAGGATGAGGCCTTTAATGTCAGTTCTGAAGGATGTAATTATCACCCAAGGAAGCCACAGCGGGTATTTTTGAGAATGAAAGGGTAATCAGTTTTCAATTTGTGTACCCACAGACACATTTTAATGTGGCAGGTGTAAACATAACACAATGCTCGGTGAAAATGGGCCACTGCTAGCACAGATAAACTGGTGGATACGCGAGTCAGAGAGACAGAAAGGAGGATACGGACAGAGCTGTGATAGATTTAGTTTGTTCCCTCCGGTGTTCAGTCTGTTAGCAGGAGGTGAAGATGAAGATACAGCAGGGGAGGCAGGCAGTCTATCGACAGATATTCGGTGAGAGGCACACAAGCAGTGTTTTCAAGAGATGTGCGACAGATGCCTCTGCTAACCACACCTGAATCTCAACATGCAAGCACACATATGTGATATCCATACCTTCAGTCACACACACATCCAGGAGAGTGTACAAGTCACACACATACACACACACACACACACACTCGTCACACAGATTCACATGTGCAGACTCCAAAGTCCGTAGTGTCACATTTTGTGCATCAAAATCACACATGCGTGCAAACACACACACACAAACACAGTCGTAAGGGCGCACGCTTGTCCTATTGCTCTCACCTCCGAGGGTTGCTAAGCAACAGCACATATCCACAGATTGTTTACAGAGCTTGTAATATAGTTCATCTCAAAGGGGAGGTGAGACAGAGACAGATGACACAATCTCTTCGGATGGAGAGATGAAAAAGAATAAAAGAGGAGAGGTGATCCGTCCCTTCACAGGCAAGTGGGCAGTAATGCGATGAGGCGACGGCTCCCCGGTGTACGATGTGTTATGTAAGATGAAAGAAGTGTTTTGTGATTTCATATGTTGCTGCTAAACCAAATACATCTGTCTGGATCGCTCTGGTGTTTAAAATGGACAGCTGCCTCAGTGTTATGTATCATCATAGTTTTGATTAACTCTGAGGGCCAAGGAGATAAAAACACACTGTGACTCTCTTTTTCAACCGTGATACAGTCTGGTAACAGGGCAGACTGTACAGATGGATCAATGGTACGGATAAATGACAAAGTCACGCAACCTCAAGAGGCAAAGTGCACACACTGTCAAAAAAAAAACAAAACACTCAACTAACCAATCAGTCTTCGACCAGTCAAATCAACAAACCATGTAGTAGGTGGGCGTCCTCAAACTCCGAAACCAATAAAGAAAGAAAACTTCTTGAATAGACTGTGAATAGCGTTCAGTGGTGTTCTTTGCTCTTCTTTTATATATATAATAAATATAAGTTCGAAATAATCAATGCTGTTGTGGCTTCTGTGCTAAGCACCGTTGCTGCTTTCAAAACGATCAGTCGCTTCTCTCCCCATTGTCAGATCTGAACCGCACTTGTAGCCCACAGAGTCGAGGTCAGAGCCCTGACATCCTGGTGCCAGGACAACAATCTTCATCTGAACCTCGGCAAGAGTCAAATTCATAATGGATTGGTTGAACTCACATGACCGTGTTCATCCCTGAAACCTGCTGGAACATCTGAAGACCGCAGCCCACCAGGAGGGCCCGTCGAGTCGGGGGGTAGGTCAGCATCCGCCAGATCACAGGGCCATCTGGAGACACAAGCCAAGGCACAGCAGAAATTAATTTCATACTCCACATGACTTCACCGGGAAAATCACACAGGCATTAATAGAGTTTCGCTCCAAAATAAGAACAAGACCTCTGACTGATGTAAGTGACTAACGAAGATTGTTGCAACAAAGCCTCCACGAGCCCAACGGGAGGCAAGGCTGGCACGATATCTTTACAGTACACATGAGGCTGTTTATGACTCTGAAAATGCATGAAATGAATATCTGAATTGAATGAATTTCGCATAACAAGTGACACTGTCCCTACATTAGAAGGATTAGGTTCAAGTCTGTGTGACAGCATCCACCTTCCCGACTGATATTTCTTCACACAGCAGACTTTGTTTGCTCGAGGGAAGCTACCCTGCTCTTTTGACCTCTGACCTCTCTAAGGTGCCGAAAAACCTCTCTCTCTCTCTTGAGGATCTGATGCACAGTCGCTGCATTTTGTTTTACTTTCAGATGGTGGGTATCTCAGTTTTTGATGATACAAATATTTGACCATCGCTGAGTCCTACTTGGCTCAGCAGCAGAGCCAGACTGTGATCTCCAGCACACGGACAAGCAGATCCCTCGGGAGGAGAAGTCTTAATAAGATGAGAGAGCGGCCGGATAGGCATGGAGCTGTCGGATGAAGAGGGAAAAAAACACACACACACACACACACACACACACAGGGTGCCAAATGATCAGATACACAAGCCTGAACACTCACATAAAAACACAAGTAACATATACGACAATGTGCTGGGAATGGACAAACACAGACACGAACAAACTCATCATGAACAAGGATTCATGAGTCTGCACATATGAAATCACACACACACACACACACACACACACACACACACGTGCAGGCTGACTATTTGGGCGCAGCTGTGTGTGGGAGGACTCTGGGCCAGTGAACGTCTCCTTTAGCTGTTTGACAAGCAGAGCAGACTCTGTAAAGGAGGCTCCTGCTGACACACAAACACACTTAAGCCTTGTTTTGATGGTCGGGAATTCTTACAGCGACGTTTTCATCTTTTTATTCCTTTCCATTCTTTCACCTATTAGTCCACGTTCTCCCCGCGAAAGCCACTTCTCGTCCTTTTAATAAGATGAAAGGCAATTTTCACAACAAACTCTGAAGCAGTCAAATAGATGACTCCAGCATCAGCTGCAATTTTTCATAAAATATGGCACAATTATCCTCAATTTATGAGACTAGAGAGTCATATCTAAGGCAGACAATATTCATTTATATTTCTGATGAGTACAACGCCCCCTCAACAACTTTGTGGGAAATGGAAGTTGCTCAGTCTGTGTGGAACTTGGCTCGGGGACCAGAGGGTGGCTGGTTCAAGTCCAGCACAGACCTGTCAAAACAGAGTAAGGACCGGTAGCTGGAGAGCTGCCCCGAGGCTCAAGGTGAAGGACTGTTGAAGCTGTTTTTCTCTCGGTTATTGATTTTGGTGATGTGATTTATAGGTGTGCCTCTGACTCTACTCTTAAGGCCGTAGATGCTGTTTATCATTCTGCGGTTAGACTGATTGCTGGTGATGTTCACTGCGCACGTTGTTGCATCCCGCACAAATATGCCGGGCGGTCTCCTTTGTCTGATAATGTGATAAGTCTATGTATTTGTTTGGGAAGTCGCAACTTTATATCACAGCCATGCTATATTGGTCCTCAGAACCATATCAGACTTGGTCTAAAGAGTCGGGCCACACCAAGATCCATAACTACAATGAAAACTACCCACAGATATGTTAAAAATTGTATATAATGTGGTTCCTCATTAAGCTACTGTATATTTCTGTTTCAGTTCTCAGAGCAAAGGTTTGATGTGAGGCAGAGCTCTAAAACCTCAGACAGGGAACAGGAAGTGATGTGTTTATGGGCTCAGCCATTACCATGGCGCTAACCTGGTGGAGTGAGATTGGTTGATCCCTCGAGACCAGAGAAGAGGACTGTTATCTGATTAGCCGACAGGGAAATCAGGATTCATGGGCCGGTGTCTACTATCAAGAGAGTGGAGACCCGATGGCCGCCCTGAATGGCTAACTTCATTCGACCGAACACACACAATCACAATCGAATGTCATCAATCATACAGACGCGATATCTTTTTTTTTTTTGTTTGGGGTTAACCAACGCAGCACGTGTATCGTTTTTTTTATCTCTGAAAGTACTGCTCGCAAATGCTCTCACACACAGAGGCTTCATTTCCTCAGCTGAACACCACCCAGCTGTAATGTAATCAGACGAGATACTGCAAAAGAAGGATGGCGGTGAAACACAAGTCGGAGTGCTACCAGCAAGCCACGAGCACAGTGGTTTAGCCTCACAGCTCTGCAGTAACTGTACTTTGCAATTCCACATCGGACCTTTTCAACTTCACTTTTATCTTGTATATTTCTGTATTTTATTCAATCTATACTGCAGTACCACTAACTCAACATTTGACCAATTACATGCTCAAAACAGAAACAGTAGTTTCCGCCGTCTGTCCAGTAATGCAGCACCATATTCCCTGTCTCTTTAAGGCCCCGCCCATCTAGTCGGCTCTGATTGGTCAACTTACTCGTGGCTGATCCAGCGAACTCCAAGTCTGGCTGCTAGCTGGATGGCTAACGGAGCAAACTAGGTAACTGCAGCTACAGTTAGCAGCAGTTAGCTAGCACCCCTTTTGCTTTTAACTCAACAGGTGGTCCAGTCATTACATATTGACGCTTTAAGACAGAACTTCTGACGAGGCGTTTAAGGAGCAGTGTTTCCTGTGGGAGGGAGGCGCTTCTGTTTGTGCGTACTTTGACCTTTACAAACCTTTATATAAAACACTGAAGATACGCCATCGTCAAATCAAGGCTGGATGTACAAAATTGTAAGGCAACAAAGCACCAGCTCTTATGAGAGATTAATGTGACTGTTTAATACACAAAACTCTGACGTAGAGAGCACAACACACACACACGAAGCTCCCTACAAATCTATCCACACGAGCGCTGTGATCACTCTCCATCATCGCCATTTTAGTTTTTCGTCAGCATTCAATCCAGAAAATACTAAAAGCGTCACTCTCAGACCATTATACCGTTTGATTGCACAGTAAGGAGGGAAAGCCTGGGGTGCGTTTTTTTTTTTTTTTACGAGGCCAAGTTCCGTCTTCTTCTCCTCTTTGATAGTCACTGAAGGAATCGCCAATTAGCTCCCCTTCCTCGGCTACCTGCTTTGAGGAAACACCCCAACTTCTCCTCACAACAACAACCGCCAACAGCCAATTAGAGAGCCCATTTAGCATTGCGAGCCCTGTCAGATGTTTTCCTTTTTACTGGCGCTTCAAACGCGTGCCACCGTCGGCCTAATGAAGCGCACAGCGAGGCGAGAAAATAAGGAGGAGAGGAGGGAGTCGGATGGCGGCTTGCTTTCCAGGAACATTGGCAGGCGTCCATCCACGGGACGTACGATCACTGATATCGATTTGTAAATCCTCTGCAAATCGGCCAAATGTATTTCCATCCAAAAGGCCGATGCACGGTCGAGAGTATCAATGGGGGAGAGGCTAGTGCTTGAACAATGGCCAATCAAGGAAACAAAGAGGAGCAGTGAGGCGGTTGATGGAAGCACGGGAGGGATGATGAAGATGTCTCAGTGTGTAAAAGGATAGCTCTTTCTATCCATCCAATCCTCGGGAAGTAAGTGGCTGAAATGGAGCTTCCCTCATGCAGCCGAGCAGGGTTGCAATCAAGGACCGAAGCCCGAACACTCAGTCTACAGCACTCCCACCTCAGCCCCCCACCCCCACCCCATCTCCCCCTCTAATTATTCCTTCGACATACTTCCCCCTCTTCCGCCTCTCCTCCACTTCCTCATCACAGCGGGATCACGGCACCTCACACTCCACGCGGCGAAGATCAGCGCAGAAGGTCAGGACTAATAGGGAAGAGAAATTAGGTCTGCCCCGTTTCCAAAATGCCCCTTGTTAAACTAAATGGCGACCCTGTAATACAGCTACATTTCTCCTAAAAGCTTCTTTATTTTTGCGCCAAAATACTGTCATGTTAAAGAACAAGATTAGAAGTCTGTGAGCTAAGTATGAGGGTACGGACAAGAGGATGTTTGCTTAGATTAGCGTAAAGACAGGACACAGGTGGAAACAGCTAGTTTGACTCTGAACTGAATGTAAAAACAACAAATTGGGGTTTCATGGCGGCTGACTGTAGAAGGTTAAAACAACAAGTGTAATTTTTCCATCCATTGCAAATTAGTCCTAACACATTAAGCGTCAAGGGTACCGCTCTTTGTTACCACTAGACCGAGCCAAGCTAGTTGTTTCCCTATTTACAGTCTTTAAGCTAAGCTAAGCTAACATCTCAAGGCTGTTGGCGAGTTCATGTCACATTGTTAACTATAATTACGAACAACCAAGCCAGAATAGCAGTTCACAGTTGCCTCAGAGTTGACTACAACATGAGCTCGCTGGGTGCATTCTTTTTTCAAAACAGAAAGATGTCAGTCATTATATTCTTTTAAACACGATATAACATCTTAATCAATAAGTTTTTATTGTGTATTTGGTTACCTTTGGACAGAGCTAGGCTAGCTGTTTCCCCTGTTTCAGTCTAAAGGCTAGGCTAAGCTAAGCTAATGCTGACTTGAAACCCTGACTTGAAAAAAAAAAAGATAGTATTCCTTTAATCTGGGTAAACGATATTTTTTCCGTTATATCATTTTGCCAAAATCATTTCTATCGTGATTCGTTTTTGCCTCCACAGTGACTCAGTTAATTAGACTGAAAGCTCTGTAGCCTGAATTCCTTAAAAGATCGTTAACACAAAAACAGTTGACAAGGAATTTGATTACACTCACACTGTGTTAATTAAACTGTTACCAGAGCATATCCTTGTTCACACTGGCCCCCTACTATACCTCATGTTAGTCATTTTTACAGACTGCAGGCTGTAGATTTTGCCTTCATTATTCGACTTTGTTTAATTTACTGCGCAGTGAGATTATGGCACCGTGAACCTTTGTCCTCAAGCTTTTCACAAACAGTCTGTGATTTCCAGAAGATTGGGAGCCTTCGAATCGGATGCCGTCGGCGGGGGGGAAATAAATCCTAGGAGATTCAAAATCTAAAAGTAATGTCACGTTTTTGAAGAGCGGGCATGTTTTCCTGGCTCTCTCCCGGGTAATTGACAATCGCTCTGGACCTGCAGCATTAGGGAGAAACAGCATTTTAAGTGGAGCTGATCATATCTTATCAGGAGCCGAGAGTCCTGTCTGCAGATGCAGTGGGAGCAGCTGTGTTTATCTAAGGGCACAGAGCGAGGGGCGAGCGGTTGCCAGGAGCTGAGCACCAGACAGACTTACGGATGGATGGATGGATGGATGGATGGATAGATAGATAACTACACAATAGTGGCACTGGAGCTCATACTAATCTGACATTATTATATATTTTCAAAAGGGATAAGTAGTGAGAGCTCGTCTCTACAATCTCATATCTGTACGTTAATTCTGAATTTGTCCTTTTCCCTCTTGGTAAATCTTCCAAAACGCTTCTGTGGTCTACACATGTTTTAATAAATTCATTTTAAGATACTTACTAAAAGTATCCTAAAAAGGATCAAATAGATGTATCAGAACCAGATTTCATCTTTCTTTTTTTTTAATGCTCATCTTCCTCTTCATAACCTGGAGCCTACATTACCAATAATGCAACTTAACTGCTGACTGGGGAATGTTATGCTGGTAGCTGCTAATGTAGCCTCGATCTACTAGGCTCAGGGTACAAAAGTCTGCTGAGCTCACGTCTTTTTAAATCCACAACCAAATATCCACATTTTTTTCTTTTTCAAACTTTAAGTCTTCAACTGACTCTGCCTCAAGAGACACCACTTCATCAGATTTCACAGAGCTCCCACTGGAGACACAATAGCGCCAGTGTGACCATATTTTGATGTGTTAAATCCCTTTAGGTGTGTCTTTTTAGTTGCTGGTTCAGGTTTGAACACACATACAGCTACAGCAAAAAAATGGGAATAAACAATTGCAATCAAAGTTTCCAACCACCGTGTCCAACCACCTCCCATGATGTCACAAGGGCTTTGTCGTCATTCAGAGATAAATGATAGCTTCCTCTTCCACTTCCACCTCCATTTCATCACATTGTGTCCATCTTAAAAGCAACAAGTGGCGGACGCTGTCAGCAGAGCTAAAAGAGGGTCTCGTCTTCAACATCCCCACCCCCAGACAAGTGCGTCATCAAGTACAAAACACATTTTCAAGCAGGTAATGGAGATTTGGTTCCTCGCGTCGCTGGGCTCAGGTGCAGTGTCAAACTGAGTCAAGCATATTAATTAAAATTTAAAATGTATCACAGATAGCAGTGAAGCGAGGCCCCAGTGGAATAGCAAAGAGAGAAGAAGAATTTCAATCAAGGCCAGTCGGCGCCTCTACCGAAGCTGGCAGTGTTTGCGAGCGTCAAAAAAAAACAACAAAGATCTCTTCAGTCTGAAACTAATCACATCAAGGGAATCGATCAATAGAGCGCGGGAGGATGCCTGTCAGGTTTTTCTGTCAGTCTGTTGTGTCGGTTCTGTCCATCTCTGTAGCACGGTGGCTGAAGAGGGTCACGCAATGGCAGGGAAAGAAATGGAAAGACTCTCCGCTTTGGTCTGAGAAGTGTTGAGAAGCCACTGCCTGCTTATGTAACCCAGAATCAGATTATAGCAGCCGGCGCAGGGCGCTACCTGAAGTTGAGATCAGGACACGACACAGAGGCGCATTCATATTTAAACTCCGTCTGATTTTCCTACTGAGAGCTGTATTATTCAGCGGCGACACAGATTTCCCCCACCGACACACTTTAATGACACTGTCATTTGATGTAAAGTAATACAGCGGAAGGAGGCGCAAGGATGAGAAGTTAGACGAGAGCTCGGACGGTAAACTCCGCGCATGTTTAGACAAACTGAACGTTATGCAAGAATAAGCTGCTGTTGCCAGTTTGACCCAAAACTGGTGGGTAGTTCAGCCCTGAGGCGAGGAAGAGCGTGTGAGACAGAACGAAGTATTCTGATGGCCTTAAGGAAATAAGTCCACGTACAGAAATAGACAAATATGTACACACCATTTCAGATCTTGTTGTTCTGCAGTAGACACACACAAAGACACACACACCCACAAACACACACTGCGATATGCATTTTTTAATAGCTCTATGACACATGAGGGATGCACCATTGCGCCTTCGAGCTAAATATGCACACAGATTACACATTCAAACGCTGCGTTCCTCTTGTTCTTCACACTTCCCGTCTTATCTGCCATGTGGGGATTTTCTCCTCCAGTCCACAGGCCAACTTCTGCAGCAGAAATTCATTATCACATGTCTAAACGGTGAAATAATGCAGCCAGCACCCCCAAAACACACCGTGTGAGCGAGTGTGAAAAAGGGCGCTTCAGTATCCATCTACCCATGCAGGGCTTGTGGCAGGCGTGGGGATGGGGGATCATGATGGATCCGCCATTGCACAACTCTCCACGCTCAATTATTAATAAGCTGCTTAAAACCTACCGCGGAGCAGAGGAGTGGAGAAAAGACGCTCTTTTGTTCCGTATTTGTCACTGTTGCTTTTTTCCCCCCGCTGCTTATTCTGCGACGCGGTGACCCACGCACACTCATCAGAGCTGGTTTTAAGACTGCTGACACATGTTTTAAGAAGGCAGTGACTCAAGCTAAAAAAAAAAAAAACACTGTTATTCATCATCTTTTCTATCACTGCACAGTCTCTAAACAAAATGCCACGGCTCATGGACGCAGTTTGAACCCAGTGAGCGAGACGAGTGCATTCAGTAGATTTTCAGCATTTTTCCTCAAAATATCAAACGATGCCTGACAGAACAGGAACGAGGACCTTTTCTCTACCCTTTCTATGCATACAGGACTGCAGGAATGTTGGATTTTTACATGCACCCTGCTATCCCAGCATTTAGTATTCTAGCAGTTTAGTACACTCACTGGCTGCCAGGGCTGCCTGTCTGCATACCCTACGTTATGATTTGATTCCAGCATGCAGATCACCATTACATCACTCATGAGCCTAACATTCGTATCACTGACTCACTAATGTGGACCTTGAGTGTCCGTTAGTTGGTTGGTTGGTTGGTTTGTCTGCAGGATTACACAAAAGCTACTGAACGGATTCCCAAACAAACTTGAACAGACCCCATTAACTTTTGGTGCCGATCCAGATGAAGGGATGGATCCAGAACATTTTTTTTCGCTTTCTTTAAAATGGAGATATCATTTCAACATTTTTTTGCATTCCTTAGGGAGTAAGAAGGGAGGTGGCCCCTGGGAAAGCCACATCATGGATTATTAATATACGATATGAGAACGTTTTCTGATTTCAGCTTCCATCCTTCTGGACTTCTACATATTATACTGACTACCGACTGTCCTCAAGATAACTGTACATCCGCTGAGTTATTTGCATGCTGAGTTTTATGTAAATGAAGCTGGGTACAAGTGAATAAAACTCAATATAACTGAAACTGAATCGAATACAACCTAAATGATAATACTGGCGATGCTTTCTTAGAGTCAGTTCTACAAAGGAGGATGTGATTGCTCAGTCGCATTCCACTCAAGTCAAGAGTCAATCACCAAACAGATGGCACGTAGTTTGAATGCAGACAGCGAGTCCAATCTGCGCACCAATCTGTGGAAGAAGACGAGTGATACCAAACACGACTCACACAAGTGGAGTGATTGGCGACATCGGCGCTTCTATGAGACTCATTGGTAAAAGAGTCTGTTGAGCTGCAGGGGAGCTGAGTGTGTTCTGCATTTCAAAAGGTGCAGGGATGACCTTCGTGTTTTTCTGCCCGGCGTGACGTGTGATCCGAATGTGATCAGCTTCTTCTGCGGAGTCCGGTTAATTGGTCAAAAATGTAGACATTTAGAAATGAAAGAGGGGAGGATGTGAGGGGAGAGGAGGAAATAAGGGGAGAGAAATGGAAAGAAGGAAAATGGTAAGGAAAATAAATGGAGAGGAAAGGAAAGGGAAGGAAAGGAGATAACAAGGTGGATAAGGAAATGAGAAAGAAGGAGAGGAAATTAATAAAGGGGACTGGAAAGGAGAGAAAATGGAAGGAAATGACGGAAAACAAAGGGAAGGAAATTAAAGGAAATGAAGGGGAATGAAAGTGAGAAAGAGAGTAGTAGATGGAGAAAAAAGCAAGGAGAGGAGAGGAGAGGAAAGGAAAGGAAAGAAAAGGAAAGGAAAGGCAGGGAAAGGCAGGGAAAGGAAAGGCAGGGGACTGGTAAGGAAATGAAGGATAGGAAAAGAGGGAAGGATATAAATGGGAAGGAAATGCAGGGGGCAGGAAATGAGAGGAAAGGAGAAACAGCGAGAGGAAATGAGCTTCTGTCACAAAGCTGCGACTTAAGAGGAGGTGAGTGGAGACCCAAAGGGAGAAAAAAGGGGGATCTGTTGTCATTGGAAACAGCAGCCAGCCTGCTTTTATCCACATCTAACCCGCTGGCATTTTAATTGCCACAGCATCTTCATATGCTGTTTAACATCAAACACATCAACAGATGGAGTCACTCCGTCTGTTATTGCACCAACGCATACTGTAAATAGCAGAGCAATGCTGAATCGCTAAACAAGCATCCATGAAAACTAAAGGCAGCGAAGACGGTGATGATGACCCTCTAAAAAAAGTTCTCAGAGTGAAACTTTGATATGAGGGCTGTTCTAGACGTACTCTTCAATGACTCTGAGCCTATTACAGATTTCACAGCCTCTTCAAATGTTCACCGGGGGGGGCGATTGGAGTTTTGGTGGCACAGAACTTCTCAAATCTGTTGTTATCAAAAATCCTTTCTAAACGCTGTCTCCTCTCTCCATGAGTCACTCACACCTATTGTTTCAGCAGCCTCGAGACAAACTGAGTGGGATCAGGTAAGTCGTGTACTGAACAATTGTACTACACGGCGGAGAGAGGCAGCGGGTTCGCTGACGTGCCGAGACAGATTTTCCCAAAACAAAGCCTCTCAAAGAAGACTGGGTAAACAAATCGATGTCTGATTGATCCACTCAATAATCTGCGTGAAAGGCAAAGTCGCAAACAGAAACGGACGAGGAGGATAAAAAAAAAAAAACATTCAAGGAGAAACGCCAGAAAAGTTAGTTCCAGGGGAGAGATAAGAGCCAGCAACAGCGAGATAGAGGCTGAATGAAACACTCCTTTGAAACTCCTTATCGTTCCTGTAAAGTGCTGGCTCAGTGATTTGAGAGGGCCCGATGCATTTTAAAACGTGGAAGCAGGACACAAATGTGTGCTGAAGAGACAAGAGAGATCTTAAAGTGATTTGTCTCCTGAAGGTGATCAGCAAACTGCGCTGCTGTGATGGAAACAGCGAACAACTATTAGACGCATACAAAGACAGACAGTAAATCAGAGAGGAAAATGCTCCTCTGTAGAGTTTCCGTAGTTAATTTTTTTGTGGAGCACAGTGTGGCTTAGGGAAGTCTCTGATGTTATCCTTCTTTATGCACCTTATGTTTCCCAGCTGAAAGGCAGACCCACCCTGCCATGGACCAAGTGGGAGGCAAACTTACGGCTGAATTTTGGCAAGTAATACAATGTAACATAAAGTGGTACATGTGTAATTTGTAAGAAATGGCTAGAGTTCACAGGTACCTCCAGAGCTCCAGCGGGCAGCATAACTGCATACCATTGTTCATTATCCCTTGCTGTAGCATCCTTTGGCTGTAGTGACTAGCTGTTGTCACAAGTATCTCAGTTTGCCATGGAGCTAAATGGGCCTTTTAGCTGCCTGCACTGCAACCTCAGATGTAGTGGGGAGTACCCCAGGTCAATGGGGCTCAGCTGACTTCAAGTGAACACACCTGGACACCAAACTGGAAAAAGACACAGCCTCGGGAAGCAACAGATTCCAGCTTGAAAACAAGGGGATAAAGTATGGAGGTGATTTACAGCAGCTCTGACCAGGACTAAGAAGTGGCAACGGGACAAGAGAGAGTCGGGCATCAGTATGGAACATTTTCTTCCAGTGTGGAATATTTTCACATCTTAATCCAACTTGAATGGAGGGTGGTTTATGATTAAAAATTAATGATTTCAAATGAAAAAAAAGAGTCTAAAATCTTAGTTCTAAAGTGAACCTGAAAAAGCCCTCTGAAGAACAATCATCGTACATGAAGATTCCAATGGTGCTTGGTGCATTTATGCTTCAGGTAAAGGAGAATGCGTGTTGTTAGGTTACAACAATGTTGAGCTTCCATAAAACACTGAGGAAATCTTTTCTGATGACTTGGTTTTATCAGGTTTGTTCTAAGCAGGTGAAATGAACCTGTCAAAATGAATACATGCTCCATTTTTGCTGCAAATGTGGCCTCGTGGGAGGCTCCAGCTTTCACAGCTGCATTCACAAACACACGCACGCACGCACGCACGCACGCAGAACGCACGCACACCCTCATCCATCTATCCCTTCCCACTGGCCAGTAACAAAATCTCTAGAGCCATTTTGATGTCAGCTAGTAATCAATCTACAGACATATTGAGATTCATGACTTCCCAGCTGCACACCTGCCCTAATGCAAATGACAAGGGTCCTCCTCAGGGGCGCGCACACACACAGAAATAAGAGAGTGTGAGTCAGAGAGGCTTGTGGCAAACAGCATTCCATAAGCACGATTATCTATATCTCCAGAATTTCTCATTTCTCCTTTTAAAGCCTATTTAGATAATAATTTTCTCAAAGATAATTTACTGGCCTAATAAACCCTCAATTACAGATGGAACATTTGAGTCATAACCATTATCATGCTTGTTAATATCACTCAGGGCACACTGGCTCCTTTGTACCCAAAACATATCAATTCAACAAGCGTATTTTAATCGAATAACGCATCTCTGGATGAGTCACAGGTCCACTGCTGTCATTATATATGGAGAGTGGGACCGTGGAGTAGCATCCTTGGAGGAACACTGCTGCATGTTAGAGTAGCCTTCATTTCAATCACATTGCTCGCCGCAATTCGAATAAGTGAACAGCTCCAGTAGCGCCATAACAATCTCCTTTCGTTGCTCCTCAATTGTGAGCTGACAAGAGTAATGATTTCCGGAAAAAAAATAAATAAAAATTGCAGTACACTGCAAACCCACCACAAAGATTCAGATGCAGACAAGTCAAACTCCTTAACTTATTCCTCCCTACGAGCAGCGGAACTGTGTTCAAATCCATGTTCTGACTATGTATAAAAATTGAAATTGGCACCTTTAGGGTCTCTTGTATATTTGAAGGGTTCTGGAAAGCCTCATTTCAGTTGAGAAATGCGTATAATATCATTCGCATTCGTACAGTCTGTCCTCAAAGGCGTTCACCCTGTCCTGGCTAACGGCTGCATGAAACGGATGCTCTTGTGGGATTGGTATAGAGAGCTGGAAGAATTCTTAGATTTAGACCCTCTCATATCTGAAAGGTGTGAGTGTATGTGGGGGGGGGGTGAGGCTTTTGGAGACTGCCTGCCATTCTAATAAGAACTTCATGTGAAGCATTATGAAGCCTTTGTGCTGGTTGGCCGAAATCAATCGTTTTGATGTGGGGTATTGATTATCTCGAGGATTATGCTGACACAAATGTTACTGGTGATTTGGAAAATTCACTGTGCAACATTTTAAAATATGGCTTAACCTTTAGTCAATACAAATATTTCTATTTCTGCAAATTTACCCTTGTTTTGGTTCCATTGATCATTCTGGTCCATTTTGTCATACAGCCATAAATTCTTACTATTAAAAGAATACTTTGACAGTTGTTGGATATGGTGATTGATACCACTGTCATATGTGTCTGACTTTATGAATCCACCTCATAAGTGAGGAGGTGAGAGACTGTTGGAAAATAATAGAAAGAACTGGAGTTTTTCAGGAGTCATAGGCTGAACTGAACACAAACACACACAGGGATATATCTTTACAGATGTAGTGCATAGCAAGCTTTTTGTGGACAGTATAATGGCTTTTCACATGAATGATTCTAGATTAAATAATTGCTTTGCTTTCTGTCTGACTGCACTTTTACAAGCACCACTTTAGGTGGACTTTTTTGGTTTTCTTCTATCGCAGGACAGAGAAAGACTACTTAGTTGCCAAAATTTCCAGAAAAAGGCTCTACTTCTTAACAAACTTAGAGGGTTAAATTCAAAGTTCTTGTCAAGGGCTCATGCACAGCCCAAGACAGCGATGATTAAAAGTGAGATGTCTGCACAGAACCCAAAGGATACTAAAAGACAACACTTACCCAGACACAGTCTGTTCACACTGCTGCCATCTGGCAACAGATACAGCAGTATCCACTCCAGTACTACCAGACTACAGAGCAGCTTCTTTCCTCAGGCTGAGGCTCCTGAACTCATCCTCAACGCTCCAATCTAAAAGATATTTTGAAATTCAGGTTGTAGTCCCTTTATGCTAAGCTAAGATAACCTGCATCTGGCTCAGCAAATATAGGAGTGGTGCTATATTGATCCTCTCATCAAACGCTATGCAAGAAAATTATGAGGCATATTTCCAAAAATGCTGCCAAGACTTCAGGCTCAAACAATATTTTTCATTTGGCTTTGTTTTTGTTTTTATTAAACATACTGCACCAGAGGTATCCAGTCTGTATGTATAATAGGCAACTTATTTCAGACTATTGACTTTCAAATTTGTGTGTTTACTCCAATCTATCCTCTTCTGCAGGAAATAAAAAACAATCCCCCTCTCCTCACCGCGTATCCAAAGTATAGATTTTTTTTTTTACAAGAACTAATGAACACTGTGAACACCTACAGATAACTGCTGATTAGTGAAAGTCACTACACATATTAGACGGCGTGAAGGAGTTACATTCATACTTTTGTCTTTTGGACTTCGGCAGGCCTCGGAAGGAGCCAATTACTGAAGCAGAGACAAAGCTTTCATCAGGAGCAGCTCGCCCTGCTTTGCATCCTCCGCTAATGCAGCCTCCAGAATAATTTCCCAACAGGGACTTTGGTTTTATTGCGCTGCCCCCTCCACCCTGAAACTCCCACCATCAGCTCATTGTTGCTCGAACGGATGACAACAAGGGCAGAATTGTGTCATTTCAAATTGTCTCACAATCCAAATATTTGTTCACATTACCCTTGAGGATGTATTTGCCATTCTGCCCCTTTTTTTGGGGGGGATTTGTTAACGCACAAGCACAAGAGGTGGGAGAGGGAGTGGGAATGAAAAGCACTGGAGCAGAAAGCATATTTATTGAAAAGTAGATTAGTAGAGAAGACATTGCCTCTAGCATGTTTAGATTCAATTAAGTTTTATTTGCAACCGGAGCAGAGAACCAAGATCACGTCAGTACATAGTGATGCTTGGCTGAGCTACTGTGACACCATTTGAATTTAGCAATTAAAGGTTTTCAAATCATTAAACGACAGCGACGGTGATTCATTTTGACCAAAAAGAAGAAGAAGGCTATAAACTTGATTTTCTTAACACACAGGTAACGCTGTCATTTGAGACGCTGGAGAGGCTATTGCTTGGTGTCTCCAAACACTTTTTTTCTCCTGAGTATGAAGCCCTGGTTACATAACGATTTCCTTGTGGATTTAAACAGACCCAAAGCAACAGCGGCGTTTCATGAAATCTTCAAATACCCTGCATTATTAATCACCAGTGGGAGAACCGCGATTGGAGGCAGAAAACTCCCTCAGACATCTATCAGGTGTGTCTGCCGCCTTTTTGCGCCTGTGTGTTCATATGAAGAAGTGGCAATTATAATGGCATAAAATTAATAATTTAGAGGTGCGCCACGGGAACATAAATGCAGCACGCTTTTTGTTGATCGCTCACACAGTGTACCATTCAATTACCTGGAAACAGATGGTTGAAAATAGGCATGAGCCAAACAGAACAGCAGGTTAAAGAGATTGGCTTTGTACCACGAATAAATACAGGGAAAAACAATTGTCTTCAAACCGATATGAACACATAAATATGAAACAGGCTCTACATAAGACTTATTCATTTCCTGACGCGACTGATGTTGCAACTGAGCATGTAATGTTACAGGGTTTCTATTTTAAATCTGCCTGAACATTATCTGCTTTTAAAGCTATCACATTTGTTTTAATTTGATTTATTTATTTACTTTTAAGACAATAAAACCAATTAATCCTGATAACTCTCTGTGCTTGTTTGCCCACCAAGAATGTGTTATGTAATGCAGTGACTGCAGTGTGCTGAACTGATGTCCAAAGTACTTGGCCACGAGCGAATTCCTTCAACTCTTCTTCTTAATTCAAGGCTGCTTCGCTCAGACTGGATGAGCAGAATAGAGGCAACTTTTTTTTCTGTTGTTTCAAGTTAGCAACGTATTTACCCCTACATACTGTCACTCAAGTTATGGCTATAAGTTAAGTTAGACAAGTGACTTTCTTATTTTAATCCAAACAACCATATTTTCCTAAAAAAATGCAGACAGACACAGAAGTGATTACCTGGTGAACAGAGAGAACCATTAAGCGGCTAAAGGAGCTAAAGGACCACATACAACTTTCTCTTGAGATGGTGGAGACTAAAACAGAGTTACAACGAAATGAAATACTGGACTTAAACTTAATAAGTGGACAGAAACATGATGGGATATAACAGAAAAGAGCTCATCTGTGCAACAGAAGGGAAGAAAACAAGATGACAAAAAGTGACATGGGTCAGAAGTCTGCCAAACTGCTTGGTGCCTCGTCAACATCATCAACACCAGGAGATTGTACCAGCAAGGGAGCGCTGCACAACCCTGCACTAAACGCCAAAATACCTGATATGTTCCGAAGAAAGCCTTGGAGTGCTTTTAGAATATATTTTGCCTGACAGGGCTGGTGGCCACTATTACCACCAGCTGACCACAGCCATGAGGAAGCTAGAAACTCAATTTTCTCCGTAACCTTGGGAGTCCAAAGAGGTGTCTCACACTCAGAGGAGGGTGGCCTATCACTTTGAAAGGAACCATTTGTTTGACATAGAAAACAGATTGTAGCCACCAATAATATTCTCACCACAGTGAAACAGAATGTAGGACTTTTATTGGCTTTTGCTTTAACCCTGACTGCTATAGAATATAAAAATACCCTTTCCCATGGCTCTGTATTAAAAGTAATGAATATTATATTAAAAGAAAAGTGATGTATTGCTTGATACTGCCTCCACTGCTCAGTGTCCATTCATGACCTTTGTTTTTGTAGGGGAACATCTGAGACTGCTCAGCGCTGCTTGGAACAAGAATTGTTATGAACAGGCCTTCTAAAGAAATCAATGTGCTCAATACAGTTCGCTATGAAGTTCTTCATGAGAAATGGCAATATACAGGCTGACAGAACTGGCCTGCAATATTGCCACAGTATTGCTTCTCCATCATAATTGCTGCCCCGACACCTCCACTTTCCACTTCACTCTCTCTTTGTCAATAGCATCTCTTCACCTCTCTTCCTATTAATCTGAGCTCACTGGGGGTGACAACACACCATTATCACATCTCTGGTCTCATCTCGATGAAGAGTTTCTATAGCCTTCCCTCCATATTAGCCTGATGTTCAAGTACCAGAAATACAACAAGCCAATAATAAATACAGTATCTCCTGTTGAAAATAACCATCTTTGGCAAGGAGCTCAAATGATCCATCCATCCAGCCATCCGTTAGCTTTTCGTTTATCCAGGGTCGGATCGTGGTGGCAGGGCCCCAGTGCATTTTGGGTACAGAGCAATGAAGCCAACAGAACCACGTCATCTGCGAAAATCAGAGATGCAATTCTGAGGGTTCCCAAACTGAAAACTCTCCACACTGCAGCTGGGTCTTAAGATCCTTCCCAGGAAAATCACAAACAGGAGACAAGGGACAACCCCGGTGGTGTCCAAAACTCCCTGGCACCCCGAACTCTGGCAGAACGCCTCACATAACACAGGTAGAGTGGAAGAAACTGCAATGATCTCGCCAACAAGTCTGCAAGGAATCTGCATTGTTCCTTCTAAAGCCAAGGTTCGACAAATCAATGAAGCCCACATATTTACATGAGCGACAACACTGAGATTTTAGAGACTTTCCACATCCCAGTGGAATCATTTGGTTAGGCTGAATAATTGGCATTGTTAATCAATTTCAAGAAGAAAGGGAAGCAACATTAGAGGACCTTTGTATTGAATTTACAGATTAAACTCCTGTTAAGTGGATTGTTATCTCAAGTGCTCCTTTAAATATGACACTGACTCGACTTTGACAGGAGGTGATGATAGCGGCGCGGTGATGGCTCTGTGCACTGCTGTTCGTTCTATAATAATCCTTCAGTCATTATCAGCTTTTTGACCACTGCGCCTTTTGACACCTTTGGAGATTTGTGATGTGTTTTGACACAAGTGCGTGTGTGCGCACACTCGTGTGTGTGTGTGTGCATGCGTAAGAAAAAAAAGAGGGAGGATAGGACAGTTACACACACACTATAATCGCTGTTACATCCGAGGTGAGAGGAAAAGGGAAGTGAGAAGTGTTGTTTCCATGGTAACCGAAATGTCAGCGAAGGGGCACGGTACGCCTTTGTTTTTCCAGGTGAGAGAGCGCACACACGCATGCACAATCACACACACATACACGCTACAAACCTCGAGGTAAACAACTATATCTTTGCGGGAGTCACTGACCACGAGTTAGAAGGGCCAAGGGACAATCACAGTGGAGTATTTCGAACCAAAGGACCAGATCTTTCAGGATGGAAAAAAGGTTTTTTTTTGTGTTTTTTTTTTTTCCCGGGTATATTCTTCAGCTGCAGTGGAACAGCAGACCTAATGAGTACTCTAAAGGGCAATAAAGAGACAAATTGATGGAACGCCTGCTACTCTTTAAACCCCGGCCTTCACATTGCCTTAAATGTTTATTACAGTAATGTTGAACACAAACGGCTTTGCAATTCACGTACAGAGATCCATCACTCACATTCGACCTTGTGTGTTTAACTGTTGATGGTGCTGGAGACAGAATCGCTTAAGCCTTCTTTACAACCCTGTTTCCCAAATGTATCTTAAAGCTGATGTTAAAGTGCCATCTTACAAACCATCTGAGGCTGAATAGGTACCCCCCCCCCCCCTTTCCTCCAGGCCTTCCTCCAGGCCTTCCTCCAAAGCCACTTCAGCAGATACAAGACGCACGACCTGACCTCATCACCTGCCCCCGTAGCTCTCGCTGGCCAACTGGGAAATATGTATGAACAGCTTGTTTCGCTCGTTCCGCAGGCGCTAGCTTTATGGGTCTAATGACCTCACAAATAAACACCTGTGTTAAATGCCACAATCACACAAACACAAGGAAAATGGCCGCCATGAATGTACCTCAGCCTGAGACGGCCACCGTGTTTGGCAGTTACCGCTCGCTGCTGTGGGTGTGTGCTCTGTGCTACGGGGTTAGACAGTCTGTCATTGCATCTGGGCTTATTAGACACCAGACTACAATTCAAAAGGACAAGCGGACTGGTAGCTGAGAAGGTGCGAGTTCACTTCCTGGGTTACTGCTGAGGTGCCCTTGAGCAAGGCACCAACCCCCCCCCATTTGCTCCCCGGGGCGTTGACATGGCAGCCCACTGCTCCTAGCTTGCAGTGTGTGTGTGCATGTATGTGTCTACTTACAATGTGCAGCTAGTGATGGGTTAAATGCAGAGGACTCATTTCAGGTGTGTTTGCATGTTGCATGTAAAATATAACTGACAAAATAAAGATTCTTCAAATTGTAAAAGTTGTACTTTTTGTCTCCTGTTACAATTACACTTATTTCAATTCTTTTCCAGGTATTGACTTCTGAGATTGATAGTTATCTGGAAATAAAGAGCCGAGGATCGTCCTTAACTGCATATAAAATAAACCTGCCTGTCAGTTACAACCAACTTCTCCTTATGTCAAAGGCTTAATGCTGTGAGAGCGTGTCTTTTGCTAACGTGACTGAGTTAGCTGTTGTCTGAGTCTGCCGCACTTGTTCTTTGGCTCAGTGCTTAGTGACTGTTTTCTTTACTTCTTCTGACTTCTGTATTTCACCACATCTTTCCTTGACCTCGTTTTCCATCACGGGAATAAAAGGTAAAAAGGACATTTTCACACTCCTCAGACACAGCGACAGCATCCAGCCTCTGATGCTCTGACCTCAATCTGCTCCTGGCTCAGTCGAGCGCATGCTGATGTCACCTGACCACGACCGAGCTAATCAGGAGACTCGGCAACCAAATAAGCGGTTTTGAACCTGTAAGACTGTGTTTTTTGTTTTTTTTTCTCCATCCGTCTATCTGTCTGTCTGGTTGCTAGGCGACAGCTTGTCTCGAGGTCGCAGGTTATAAAAAGAGCATGTAAATTGCGAACGTACTCGCGGTGCGGGTGCGAAATGATGTGGCACAGATGGTGCTCGCACATTAAAAGATTCTTCAACACCAAACACAGAGCTGTTTTTCATCCAGTAGTGCCACGACGGGTTTCGAAATGGAGCGCTCGAACACATGTGCGCTTACACGAGCAAAACAAGAAGAGGACTAAGTTGAATTTGGAGGAGAGGACAAGGGCAGACATGAGCAAAGTCTGTTTTGCTGGAAAGTGGAAGCAAATTGTAAAGGTCACATCATGTTGTGTCGTGTAGCGTCTGCCCTCTCTGCCCGATTTCCCACGAAGTTGTATCTGTTAAAAGTTTCAAAAAACTCATAGCTGGAAGACCTTGTTGAAGAGTTCCTGCGTGGTTGAACTCAAAAGCTGAAGAGAGATTAAAACATCTTTGTCTGATGACTCAAGGTCAGCCTTCACTTCGGTATGTTGTTTTTTTATTCTGTATAGATCTGTTTTCATCTTGACAAGCTGCTCCTTAATCAAAAGAAAACTTATTTTTCAGACAGCAAATCCTCAAAAACCTTTTCAGTCAGATGCATTAATGTCACAACTCGTTTCAATAAAATACCTTGGTATCATTATTGATTTGAGCGTTCTTCAAACCTCAACAGGCAATGTGAAGTTATTGAAAGTAAATCCTGCTCCGGGCATTCCAAACACAGTTTTGCTTTTAATGTCATGGGTAAAGATTTGCCACCAAATTGTTGCTACCCATTCTGGATTGTGCTGTTATAATACAATATCTGTGCTGATATAATACCAAATCAATTATTATACCCTCTGGTGTTATTTACAAGAGATGTTGGAATGATTCAAAAAAAAAAAAACCTGTGTAGACCAGCGAATTTTGGTGGAAAAGCGGTATTAGATAGTAAAGCTCAGGCAGAGTCAGCTCATAGACAGCTTGCTGAATAACTACATGAGTTACAAGTTACTCAGTGTTGACTTTTGTGATAACTTTGTTAACTATAATGACATGGCTTGTATATACGAGTCTATTTCTGTATATACAAGTCTATTTGTATTTCGTACCGCTTTATTATATATCATTTATTTTTACTATTATTATTGTTTATTGTTAAATTGAACTGTCCTTTGGCTGCTGTAACACAGAAATTTCCCCGTTTGCGGGACCAGTAAAGGAATTCTGATTCTGATGACTTATTTTCTTTCTTTGTTATTTGTCAAATGTTTCCCGCTGTGTTTCTGTGCTTGTTTCAACGCACATACTGTCCAATAATAGGTGTCATGAGGTGTAACACATGTTGCACATGCTGATTTGGATTTGGCTCGAGATCATCGAGATAGCAAGGGCGTCACTTTGTGTCGCAAACTGGTGGGGACATTACACAAGCTTCAACACATGCGTTTTTTAGGCAATGTAATAAAGGATCAGTTTAAAGTCAGAGCAGATTATTACAGAGAAAAACAATGTGCATGAAATGAAAACATAAAAAAGGCGCAACATGAGTGAGCGCACAATATATTGCAATATTTTTTACAAACTGGGGCTATTCTTGTCAGCTAGCTAGCTTTTCATTTCAGTTAATTTAATGTATCACACTCTGAATTTATGGTGCATACTGATAGTAAAGTATAATATAGTATAGTTAAGCAATATCACACGAGAGGGAGTGCGGTTGTACTGTATAACAGCACTGGTGTGATTTGGTCGTAGATAATCACACCAGCGCGAAATATGTCCATCTTTGCGGTGCAAAGCCACAATCCAAGACAATTTGGCAACTGATGTAACGTTAATTAACGGTAATTAAAACGCCTGCGCAGTGGAGTGATATGTCTGTAAAAAGTCCCAGTGTGGTTGTCCTCTATATCAGCACTCATGGAATGCCTCTTATCCAATCAAATTACGTAGTCGGAACTAACTGTTGTATAATACAGTATATAGTATAATAATAATAATAATAATAATAATAATAATAATAATAATAATAATAATCAGAAGCTTCAACAGTTTCAGCTACAGATGCTTTTTTTGGCACATAATTAATAAATGATGTTTCTATAAAGTGTTGGGGACAAAATCAGCCATTTTAAAAAAAGAGGTTGGGACACGTCTGCTCAGTCTTGCCCTGATCATTGAGTGGTGAGCCCTTAATTCCGCATCACGTGACTCTCAAAGTTGAGGCAGCATTAACGTGTGGAAACATGGCTGCAGGGTGCTCAAGACATTTCATTGACAGAAACAGCCGGCCAAGTGTGAGGCTTTAGTGTGCAGTGGCTTGTTAGTCAGTTCAGTAGAAAGCGGCTGTCACTGTGGAACCCATTTGGTAAGTTTTGGATCATAGTACCCTGGGAAATTCAATCTTCCAATCAGCATCCAGACCAAAACCCAATGGCAGATGCACTGTATACAGCATAATGGCGACATATCTAGAGAATTTTACACTTTTACACTTTTTATAGAGAAGACAAACTCAAGCGAAACAACAACATTCCTAGAATCTGTATACAGAGTCCAGTCCTCAAACTACACACCGTATCAAAGTGTTAACCACTGGCTACTATATAACAAGCCGGCAGTGTGAGGAACCGTCCTGCTGTGCTTCTGCTCTCGCACTGTAACTGATGATGACTGCAGGGACAAGTTACCGTCAAATGAAAGAGAAAGAGTCGGACACACGCTGAGTCCGATAAAAGGGACACTCCACTGTTTGTTCTGGTGTTTGTTTTTTATGTGCTGTGCGTTCTTATATGTGAGTAAATGCTCCTCTTCACCGCAGGACCTGCGTGGACCCGGGGGATCTGAGATGCCACTCCGTCCAGAGACATGGCGTTCTCTGTTGTCAAGGTTGATTAGCTGCAGGATGAATCCAATTTACTCTCCTCTCTCCCCGCTCCTGTTCCCTCATCCTCCTCTTCCTCCGTTCACTGTTCTTCCTGTCTTTTGCCCGACTGTCCTCTCCTGCCTGTTAATCGACTCTCCTATCTCCACTCTCGTCCCCGCCGTCACTCTCCCAGCTCTGCTCTTGCACACCGGCTCAGACTAACAATAAGCTCTACAGACAAAAGTTACACAAACAAAAAAACACTAGCAGGCAAGCGTCGCACTCGGTGTTTACGCTCCGCAGGCATGGTAGTCACTGCCAATTAGCACTTTCACAATTTATACGACGTTACGAAATAAGAATATCTGGAACATATTCATATTCATATTTAGAAACACCGTCCAACTTCATCTAAGTCATGACTCTGCTCCAGAAAACAACACTACATGCTTTGACAGAAACTACTTTTCGTGTTAACGATGATTCCGTGCATTGCTGATACTGTGCTGAAAGACAGAGGCTGAAGCAAACAGGTCCTAGAGGCAGAAAGTGACTATTCTTAACACCTGATGATCCACATAGGAGACACAGACACAACATGCTGGATTGTCACACATAAGTGAGGAAAGCATCTGTAGCAGAGGGTTCACTCATACATTAGCCCGTCTGGCTGCTTAACTTAGAAATACTTTATTTTAAACTCGACAAAAGCTTTTACAGTGAGGACTAATATTATATTAATCAAAAATAAGATGAATAATGCTCATTTTGACCTCAAGCTTAAATACAAACAATAAATACAATACATATATATTACAAATAACATTTGATTAGGTTGCTACTAGTACCTGTTTTTTTTTTTAAACCCTAGCACTGTAAAAAAATCACAAATACATATATCTTGTAACTTGTACTGACTACATGCATAAGCTAACATTTACAGCTAACACTAAAACTGATCAATTTCAATATTAGAAAGACCAAAAAAACCCACAACTCCAAATATTTCTAAACATGTCGGTTTCCCTACTCCTTACAGCACTTCTTTCCTAATCCTAACCAAGTGTTTTTTATGCCTAAACCTTACCAGAGCATGGGTGCAATGTTGGAAAAAACCTATCGTTGCAACATAAAGAAAATGTAAATTTTCAACATTTACCAGAAACGTACATTGCCAACATTTCTTCTACTGATTGGGTTAAGTTTCGATGGCTCGATGTAGAGAAACAGCTGTTGCAAGGTGTGGAAGCAGCACAAAGGCAGATTTGGGGATTGGATTCAAATTCACATCACTGCGGTGATTACGACCCCATATGCTCGGCGCATGTGCATGTGCATGATGTCTCTTTTGTGGATTTAACCAAACTTCGCTTTTGCTCTCTCACTCACACACACGAGCACAAGCAGATGGCGCATGAAGAGCATGATAAAATTTGGATGAATACGAGTGCGTGCATGTGCGCTTGAATCTTTGACAGAATGCCACCTTTGACTGGTTTGAGCGAGCATTGAAAAGAGATTAGAGGGAAAGGCAACGTTCTGCAGGATCGGACCAGAGCGTACCTTGGAAGCAGAGAGCATTTCATAATTGTCAAAAGCGATGTTATGAAGCCATGATATTAGCTCGTAAAGCTCAGTCAGCCGTCCACCTGACAACCTCGTTCGATACTGTCTGCTGGCAGAGCCTCATAACAAACAACAGCCTCCGTGTGGTCAAGCAAAGGTCAGCTCACACAGTAATAGACCAAGAAGTAGCGTCTTCTATCTACTCCGCCACATTCGCCTCCTCCGCCTTCTTTTTTGGTTACCCTCTAACCCCCCCGTGAGTCAAAACTGAAAAGACTTACGCCGATAGGATTCAACAAAGCCCCTAACACCTGCGCTGCATGGGGGAAACATTCACCGTCGTGCAGGAAATTATGTGCCGAATGTTTCTGGCAGCGGCAGGTTATTTTCTGATTGAACAGAAGAACTGCAAAGTCATCCTGAGACGGACAAAACAGCTCCATGTGGGAACCATATCAACAGACAATGAAGAGAATGGATGCTTGTGCTGTTTGACTGGTAGGTCGCCATCATGGCCCTGGAAGCTGAGGGAAGGCAACGGAGCTACTGATAGACTTATTGTTGTTTCAATAGGAATCAGGCAGCGGGGGGCGGGGGGGCGCGTGAACTGACTAATCAGCCTCCTAGTGAAGGACATTGAAGTGAATGAAAGGGAGGCTGCTGCCCTCGAGGTGGTCGTGACTCCGTCAGCTGTGAGGTGTTAATAATGTGAGCCCGAGCGTTAGCCGTCTCTTTAAAAACATGTTGGCAATCATCCCCCGACTCCCACTGCTCTCTGGGCTGAGCGTGCACACTGAGCGCATTTAATTTAGACGACCAGCAACTTGGTTTATATTTTCTTGGAGGGTTGGTGGTTTAATCCCCGGACCGTCTGGCTCCACATCCTTTGGCAAGAAAGTGAACCCCAAATTCCTCCGATGGCTGTTCCACCGGTGTGCCAGTGTGTGTGAATGACTAAGCATTAAAATATCCTTGGCGCCTTTGTCGGCCATGATGCCGTGCCATCATGCGTGTGAACGGGTGAATGTGACAAGTCTTGTTCCATTCTGTAGCTGTTAATATCAACAGATAATAGAAATTTGACGACATTTTCAGTATCAAGCTGCAAAACTCATTCAATAATTGTTTCTTGCTTTAAGGATTTCAAATGTTGCAGGTCTGACATTCAAGTATTAAAAATACCATACGATGTTTTCTCATAAACCATCTCACCACAATACTTGGTGGGTATTGACACCAAAATTTAAGGAGGAACTTAGTTCAAGTTAGTTCTCTTGCCACAATCCCCCGCCTTACCTCCTCCACCCTCCTCCTCGTCGAGGCTGTTCTTGATGCTGTCGTACTCCTCATCGATGTTCTGGTTGCCTCGGATCTGACTGAGCACACGGCGGGCCTTCTGGGTCAGCCCGCGCTGGATTAACCAGCGAGGGCTCTCCGGCAGGAACAGAAATCCGACGAACTGGAGCACAGCGGGAACTACCGACAGGCCCAACATGTACCTGGAGACAGCGGGAGGGAAGGAGTGAGGAATCTGATTATAAAACTACATAACTGTAGTGTTGGTTCAGTTTTTTTTTTGGGCTGACGGTGAATTCATTCAACATACAGAAATAGTCTGCAGTAAGGGTGCCCCTGCATTCAGTGTATGCTGCTGATTTCACCAGTGTGAATAAGGTTAACACAGAGATTTTCTTTTAATTTGTGAATTATTGCTCATACAAACACACATTTTGTTTAACTTCTGCATCTGACAGCAAAAAAAAAAACAAAAAAAACTTTACCCAAATGAAACCTATGCTGGACTATCATATTGAGAGGAAAATAGCTTTCTCTTCTCCTTGTATCAACTCATGCACACTATCAGGGTTCAACACAGTTGTGCTGTGTGGTAGGAAAGCAAAGAATAAAAAGGCACAAGAGAGGAGAGTGAGCAAGGAAGAGACTGTGATGATTATGAAATATTGGAGACAGTTTTCTTGAGAGGTAGAAGAGGAGGAGATGCAGCAGCTCATTGTTTCGTAGAACTTCAAAAAAAATCCATGCTTCTGCTGCGCAGGCAAAGACGTCAATCAGACAACACTCATACAGTGTCTCCGGAAAATCCATTATCACGTATGAATCACACCAATCAAGCTGCTTCTAAACCATCTCCGCCATCTCCGTCGGAACCGTGGTTGGAGAAAATCCCTGTAAAACGGCTGATTTAATCTGCAGTACTTCACAGCTCGACATCCCAATACTCAGGGGACTGTGAACCTCCGCTCAGTGTGACGGCAAGTAAAGGATGCAAACAGAAGCGAAGGAGAGGAAAGATGGTAACAGATACAAGAACAGAAGGACAGAGAATCAGGCGTAATGTATGTTATAAACATACAGGACGGCTGCTCCCGGGAAATGTTAAGGGCTGACCTCTGCATGTGCTGACATTTGGAGTGACGGTCTGAGCCAGTCCGACTTTTACTGGCATTTGATGCAAGAACCCAAAGAAAAGATGCTAATATCATATTTGACTATATGATCATCTATCATCACACAGGCAGATAGGCCTTCCTTCAGCTTCACAGTGTATTTATGCAGACATGTATCATGCAGTTTTTTTGCGTGTGTGTCTCTTCGCCTGACCTCCAGCCGTCGCGCTGCAAGTAGCTGAAAGCGCCGTCGATGAGGCTGGCAGTGAACTGTCCGGCGGTGATGAAGAGGGTGTTAACCGTCACCAGCTGCCCCCTGAGGTGGGGCGGAGAGGCCTCGGCGATGTACACCGGAACTGTCATAGAGGCGATACCTGCGCAGCGGGAGGGAGAGAGAGGGAGAGGAGACGGTTAGTGGGAGGCGCTGCTCAGGAAATGGCTCTTAAGCCTACAGCAGATGTTGCTCGTTCTCAAAGGAAGTGCAGGTTTTTATGAGAGCGAGTTGGCAGTACTTGTCTGCCACACAGTATAGGACCAACCATGGATCTTTTTTTTTTCCTTTTCTTAAAGCTAAACTATGACCAAAACCTTACACCAACATTAACTGACCTTAACTTGAACTAAAATATAACAAATTACCAAAATTTGTCCTCAAAATCTAATCCTTAGATTTCACTAAATGTCCGTCACAACAACTATCAGCTCTGTGAGGCTGCAAGCAACATCAGCATGTTAAGTGCTTGATGACAATGCTGACATGCTGATGTATAATAGTTATGATGTTGATCTTCTTAGTGTGTTAGCATGCTAGTGTTTGTTAATTAGCACTAAATACAACAGCAAATAGTGCTAATGTCAATGGTTTTGCTGGTAGTTACATGGACTCTTGGAGAGCTAAACATGTATTGGCTAACATACAATATAAACCTTTTAAATCACGTATTTATTTCTAGCCATAGACTCACTTCAAACAGTTACCAACTGACTCTCAAGTTCCACTAAGCTTTTGGCATTTTAGCATCTTTTGGCTCGTAGGTTTGATTTTACGGAGGACAACTTTTGGGCTAGCAGCCAACTATTTTTAAGCAAAAAAACCCCTCTGACAAACTGACTGTACACTACCTGCCCAGCTCCAAATGACTCACAATTAGCCTCTAGAGTAGTTGAGCATTTGGCTGCCTGAGAGCCAGATATTTTCTCTGGGAGTTGGTGGAGACCAAAACAGAGCTAAAAGACTGAGACTTAGGATTTTTTAATTGTCATATAGACCAAATCAAATTCACCTGGCAAAACTTATCATGCTGTCCGAGAGGAATTTAAAAAGAAATCAATTCTGCGTTGCAATTATTTCAATCATTGCTGTTGTCAGTGACAGACTGCTTATTTCAAATGACTGTGACCTTCGACCCTGACGTCAACAGTGATAACACCGACGTCATGTGGATGTGGGTGAACTCAGGAGACACAACCAAATACCGTAGTCCATCTCAGTAATGGACTCTGCACTACTCTGATCTGAAAATACATCCACTCACACACACACACACACACACTGTATACATTTTCAAAACAACACACACACAGTCAGATGTAGGCCTCAGTACTGATATACACAGAACTGTGTGTGTGTGTGTGTGTGTGTGTGTGTGTCCATGACGTATCTGACGAGGTGCCATTAGACCGCAGCTTTCTGCAGCTGGCTCCTGATAAGCTCTATTAATAGTCCACCACTGCTTTCTCTCTACCCCCCACCCCTCCCGACGGCCACCACCCTGCCCTCGATGGCCGCTATGGCTACCTGTTGCTATGGCAACCACTTGCCGGGAAAAGCAGCCGCGCTATCTCCAAGCGGGCACCACACTGTGGCAACTCTGGGGAAGGAAAATCGATAACAGGGAGGATTTTCTTTTCTTTTTTTTTTTTTTATGAGGAACTACACAGAGCAGAGTGGGGTGCTCTGGGAAAGGAAACAACGATCATCAACATTTCAAAGGACTGCTCAATTTCTCGGAGGAGCAGAACGACATCACAACACACTTCTGTAGCTACTACAGGAGAAGTTAACAGTTATGGTTCGAAGTCCTGTGCTCAAGTCTCAGCTTGGCCTCTTGCTCAGTGTTTTTAACTAGCGCAGTCGAGGCACTTACAGACTGTTCGGTTCTCCAGCCGGCTGTTACACCCAGAGACATCAGGCTCGTCTCTGCTGACGTTTTGATAAGAATTGATTTCTTGACCGTGCAAACACACCCCGAGGAGTTAGAGACAAGTCTTTATCTTAGTTATGGCTTAGGAAAGGATTATCATCTGATGCCGGAAATCCAAAGATCCAGATCACTGCCCAAATCTAATCAACTGCTCTTTGGCATGGGGTCTGTCTGCTCGGGCCAATTTGATCGAAATCCATTCATAAGCTTCAGAGGGAGGCTGCCGAAAGAGAGACACTGGAAAAAGCTGACCTTTTTACTGAAGCAAGACATGGTCAGTGTGTCGATGACAATCTTACGAAAGTTCAACTTCAGCCTGCATCTGCACGTTCTCTTTTTTTTTTTAGCTGTGACCTGTACCTCTACAGGTCATTCTGTTGGTACTAGGAGGATGAAATTAGGCACGGAGGTCGACTTTGTGTGTGTGGATGTTCATGCCAAAAGGGAGCTTGGCAATGGGAAGAGCATAATCACAAATAGGCGTGGTGTGGGCAAGGCATCGGGGCCGACACACACACACTCAAACCATTTTGCCAGGTCCGCTTTTCGTGACTCATGTCATGAAAACTTGTGGGAGGGATCATTAGACGTACCAGAGTTCGGTTCCCTAATCTACGAACCACTTCCTGCACATTGGTCCACAAAGCTATGCCAACCCTTAGCAACCTCAACGTTCTAACGTCGGTCAAATGTTTGTGGGGTTGTGTGCTTCTGCATGGCCGCGAGGTATTAACCCTGCAGCTGCTCTGGCCTACTGTGGAAGTGTAGTCATAGTGCATGTCTGTAACCTGTCAAACACGTCACTTTCAAAAATCTCCACAGAAAGATCTGCCCCAGGCCCTCAGGTGTCCAACCACTGGCCTATTGGTTCCCCTTTTTTGGGGGAGAATAAAATGCTCACAAACATGTTTTTATCCTCAAAAAGCTTGGTAATTTAAATGACTAAATGTTAATGCTCACTCAAACAGGAATATATGTGTTGAGGGTTAGTTGAAGACTATTTTCAGTGGCAAATGTAATACACATCTGGTGCATTAGTGAGTTAATGACTCAAAATGAACTATGATGCCTTTGTAACAGCTTCAGATGATGGCGTTCACTCAGTTTTCATGGAGTTGGCACAACTGTTATTATCTGACCATTCAGGTGTTAGGTCGGGTTAAAGGGGGAAAGCTAAAAGGCTAGGAAGTGGACCCAAATGCAGTTACTCAATTGACAAGGATATGGGGGAAACAAAGGCGAACTTTATTTAAAGCTGAATACAAAAACCAAGGGAGCCAGATACAAAAAACTGTCAAAAAAGGCAAAGTAGCAAAAAAACAGCAAGACAAATTAGGAGCAAAAAACAGTTCAACAAAGTGCAAAGAAAAAGTACAAATCAAACATGGAAAACTCAAAACCAAAACATACCACAAGGGGACTGGAAACAGGCAGGAACATGGGCAGGAACATGGGCAGACAGAGGCAATGACCAGACAAGGAGTGCAGGGAAGACACAGACTAATTACACAGACACTAACGACAAGACGAGGAACAGGTGAGGTGGACCAACAGGTGAGATAAAGAGGGGGAGGAGCACAGAGGAGACAACATGGAGGGAACAGTACTACAGACAGAGGGAAGAACACAGGAGACACAGTGGGGCATGGAAAATCAAAACATACAACACAACAAGACACGATACAAAGACATGGAAATCAAATACAACAAACCACAAGACAAAACCAGACACAAGAACACAACACAAAGAACACAAATCCAGAGTCACGACACCTGGCAACTAAGCAAACTCCTTAGGTAAGGCAGATACTGCCTTAGAATAAGTATGACGTTTAAATGTCAGGATTCAAGGTACACGGAGCAGCAAACACCAAAAGCCATGAAATCAGTTTTTGTCGTCTTTCTACCTGACAGCTTTGGCGTGTGTCAGCGCTGAGCGTTTGCATCTTCATTATGCAGATGCACGCACAGACAGAAAAACTGCATGGAAAGGATCTGAGCACAGTTAAAATCCTGAAGATCCTTATCTGCTGTGATGTCTGTCTGTTTTCCTTGGGTAACAAAGGGAAGTGCCTGAGATGATTAATTCAAATGTTTTGCTGCATGCATTACTCACATCTCCCATACCCAGAGTGATAACAACTATTAAAAAAAACACCTACAATGTCTAAAATTTGTCATGGTATCTAACGCTGACTCTTGTGACAAACCTAAAGCTGTAGTGTTTAACTTTCTGTGTGCTTCTGTCCGAATTTGCCTAAGAAAGACCTGCTTGGTGGTGAGGGCGCATAGACGCAAACCGGATTTGCATTGAGTAGCTCTTGTCACGTATCCGTAAGCACCACTGCATAGAGGACATATCTTGATCAAGTGACATTATTTTGATACGTGTATCTGAAGAATTCGTGTCCCCCTGAGGGTCTCACTTGAGCTGAAACAGCCTCACCTCCGCCACGGCCCTGATTCCATCCTCCTGCTTGAATATGAATCCTTTACAAACACAGTCGCAGTGTGTTCCCTCTCTCGTTAATGAGCTCTCCTTTCAGCACAAGGGACAGCTCTCAGTACTCCCTTCAACACGCACGCACGCGCACACTATCTAAAGTCATCGTCTGGCCAGGCTCAGCCTCAAAGCAGCGCAGCACACTTGAACAAAGGATCTGTCTGGACTTGTGAAGGCAGCCTCTAGGCACATAGTACAAAGCTCGGGCCTGACTCGCTCGATCAGAGTATGAGGGAGATACTTCCCTAGACCCTCCGTCACTGCTTTTCGGTACAGGGACGGGCAGGACTGGTGCGAAGGGAGCTGGTTTTGATGGAGGAACCTAATTAGAGGATTGGAAATGCAGCGAGAAGTGAAGAGAAGAGAAAAGTCCCCCAGATAAAGCTGTTGTTTACTTTTAAATGGGTAAGTGCTGGGAGTGGTGATTACATTCAGAGTAAAAAAGCAGGACAAGTTGTCCCCTTTGTTAATTAAATTCAGTTAAGTGTGCCTAATTTCATATTGGACATTGCGAGGACAGATTTGTCTGTTTAAAGGCAAATGAAAGCTTAATATACCATGAAACTTTACAATTCCATTACGCGTTCTCATAAAAGCATTTTATTATTGATTTCATGATCACCTTACCCTTAAGAATTCTGCTGGGGGCCTTTGTAGATCATCTTATCTTTGGCACAAGTAAGACTATGTGTGATAATCTGTACACGTGGGTTGGACCACACATGTCTCGAACTCTGCCTTCCTTTTGATCTCAACAACACACCTATGAAAGTGTCACGACTGCATCTCGGTCAGTCGTTTTGCCATCTGGTTTACAAAGTTTGTGCACAGACGAACAGACATACAAAAACTTGGCAGAGTGTTCAAAGCCGCTTCTGTGGCCATTCCCACTACAATAGGTGTCTCAAGTAACATATATTCATGTAAAGACCAGGGGCGTAAAGTGAAGAAGGTGGGGGGGGGCCTCGCTCAGATTACACCTTTCTTGGCCTATTTTTTTAACTACACGCCTGCTGAAATATGTGAAAGCAAAACCAGCCTACAATAGAGTGGACAGTTGACTGGAACTGAGTTACAGACAAACAAAACAAATTTGGGCCAGGGGAGTAAATAGCCTCTTTCCTACTTCCTGCCTCTCTAGTTCATGCCCCATTCATTGGACAACATCCAACTTTGGCGATCACTTTGATCTCAACTACACAACTGTACTTTCGCGACTATATCCTCCAGGCGGACAAACTCTGTCCACAGGCAGACATATAAACCTAAATGCTGAATACCCAAAGGTATACAGGCAGCACACACACACATCTTGTACATCTATGTTTCCACTGAGTGTGAATATCCAATAAGGTGCAAGTTCCCGCCACTGAAGCTGTCTCCGGGAGTCCTTTTTGCCTTGACGACACACAAACATAGACTCGCACACCGACAGCATTACCAGTCAACGCTGTGGCGCCTCGTAATTAAATCAAAACGCACAAATGTCAAGCCAAAAACAGCAAACTTTCTGGAAACATGACATTTTAGCGATGTGATTGCCGCATTACAACAATAATACGCATAAAAAAACAAACAAACTCCTCATTAAGTGTACACGCAGCTTCCACCTAATTAGGAGGAGAAAAGTGACTTAATTACATAAACCAACCAATTAATTATCAAGCCTCCGGGTAGTAATTAAACACTATCACAAAGTAATTAACAGCACTATTTTTGCGCGGTCCATTCATCTACTGTTTCCAAGGACAAAATAATTTGACATTTCCTAACCGCTGGATGATTTAGCCAGAACACACGATTACACAAACGCTCAGAAGGACGCCTGTGTGCGTGCTCATGCATTCGCGTGTCTGTGTGTGAGGAAACGGATCATGACTAAGTGAGGCTGAAGGCATCAGAGCAGATTTATTTTACCGAAAACATTTTGATGGTTCCTTTTTGAGCCGCTGAATCTGACTGTCGGCACTGAGAGCGCACACGAAAAAACAACATTTCAGAGGGAGACTCTTGAGGCGCCACTAAGATCTGCACCGTTGGAAAATGGCGAATGTTGATAGCAGTCGTTGTGCAACTGCCCTTGAGAATGTTGTATGTACATGACACAATTTCTTATTGAAAGAGGCTTCAATCAATATTTCTTTATTAACAATTGATCACATGCCTGGTTGTATGTGAAAGGAGTCGCTCCCATTTTCACCAGACTGAAGCCTTCAGTTTTACTCTCTCTCTCTCACAGTCTCGTTTCCAGCCACGTCTTTTTAGTGACGTAAACACAACACAAATTCGCAGAATGTTCTGTTTTCTAGAGTGAATATTGTGAGTGTGAGTCAATAGTGAGTCAGTAGCGGGCTTACATTCATCAGGTTACCAGAAACGCAATTCTAAATGAAAGAACAAGCAGTGCCCGACCGACAAAAGGGTTGGGGCGATGCCATTATCGATCACTGCGGGCCACTGAATATTAAGCCCTCTAGCACTGTAAAACCAGCTCAGTCAGGCGAAACCGAGATGCTCTGCCACATCGGTGAACGGCGGTGTTGCTTTTTCGTGTTTTTCTTTCAGTTTTGCCTTTGATATTTGCGTTTTCTTTCCTCAGCTAGTGAGCTAACTTTGTTTCAAGACAAAGACACTTTAAAATGTCTGAAACGTAAATAAGACGCTCGCCCGGCAGGGATGTGGGAGTGGGTCTGTCTGCTCACACTAGAAGGATCGCCTCGCTCGTGGTCGTGCTATCTCAGCTATCCCCGGCTGTCCCTCAGGGCTCTTCCCTGGTTTGGTTCGGAGGAAATCATTAAGCAATGTGTGTGTAGAAAAATTGATATGAGTTAATTACAATGCTGGATCATGAATGAACTCTCAAACACAACACAAATCACATATCCGAGCGAGCTCACGAGGGTAGGCTTCTTCCCCCAAGATTAAGACATCAAGTGCAGCAAGAAAACCTCTTAATTTCATTGAGATTGCCACGTTGAGGAATAATTCCTTGTCAGTCCTGACAGTCTGGTCTGTTTGCTCAGACTAACAATGGCTTCGTATCGCACAGCAGTCCACGTGCCGAGGCAAAGGTCAGATCAGCAATAACCGGCCGGGAGCAGACAAACCTGAGGCTTCTGTGTAGAAACGGAGGCAGGGATTGGCAGGGCCTGGCCTTTTCTGGGATCGACAAATGGCCCCGATGACCTTTCTGGCGAGTTCAGTTCAGACATGCAAAGTCTTTCCTGAGAACCGGCGGTCATGTTAATGCGAGTGCGCAGGTGACAGGCGCAGTCGGAATAATTGCACGGTATGAAAAATGTTGCCATATTAGCATCTCCGTGGGTTAATTGGGATGCCAGAATGTGTTTCATTATTTCTCCGAGGCCAGCTCGAGCACATTTTGTTTAATGAAGACCGTATGGGAAAAGATTGTGACGGCAGAGGGGGGAGGGGGACACCTGTAATGTACCAGCCAAGTGATTAGTTCCTATTAATAATCAGAGCGCGTGTTTGTGAGTTGGCTGCATTTTTAATCTTCGTTTCACATGTTCATTTGGGAAAGCAGATTATTTCCTGACCTACTATTCTTATAATTTCCACATTTCAAATATCATTCATATCTTTTCCAAACACCTTTTATTATTGGTGGTTGATGACTTTCCATTTTAAAATTCAAAATATTAAAAATTACTGATTTCGGGAAACTTAGCAGTAGGAAAAAAATGTCTGTTAATTTCCACCAGCAACAGGTATCTGACCCCACAAAGATGGTGAGAGCAGCAACTAACAAATATTTTCATCTGTCAAGTACTTTTTCAGTTAATTAGTCGATTAATTGTTTGGTCCATAAATAGTCAGATAATAGAGAAAAATGGCATAAAAGACATCTTCAAATGTCTTGTTTGGTCCACAACGCAAAGACATTCAGTCTTCTGACATAGGGGAGTACAGAAACCAGAAAATATTCACATTTAAGAAACTGTTTAAGATCTAAGAGCTGTTCACCCTGCTGCCATCCAGCAAACGATACAGGAGTATCTGCGGACGTATCACCAGACTACAGAGCAGCTCTCCACCGTATCTTCTGTAGCAAATATATTTTTGTCCTGCACTGCTTTGGGTAATCATTAAATGTTGAGATGCAACAGGTGGACCCCCCAAAAAATCCCACAACGCATCTCATCTTAGCTTAACTCTTATCCCACAGATTGTAACACAGGCTTTTTGATGCAATATTGTCCTCTTCAAGCCCAAGCTAATGCTGATGACATTAAGGTCTTTTTCTTTATACAGCCACAACAGACATTATTCAACAGTTTCACATGCTGAGCAGTTCACCCCATGACAAGTAGACTGGTCCTGATTAAAGTTTCATGGCGGGTGAGCGGAATTAAACATGGGACAGATTATTTTACGTTCACTTTCGTGTATTTAGCTTTTAGAAAAGTGGTATAATTAGACAGCACCATCGGTCTAACTTACTATAATGACGACTCAAAGCGACACGTCCCATTATAGTTATATTCATGATAAAAAAAATGGCAGTAATGTGTTGTGACTAACTGAACCCTCTCTATTCCAGGAGTCAAGCTAGCTGGTCTCAAATTCCCTGTAACTACCCTAATTGATTTTCGCAGAGAATACAGTTAATTACAGTACAGGTGAAATGAGGGAAAAGAGTAAAGTCATAATAGTTGTCTTTACACAGCTAAAGGACTGTTTTTAGCAAAAGGAAAAGCTAATGCAAGTTGCAAGATGTCAAATCTAGGGCAGTGTTTTCCGCAGACTGCTCTATAATCCATCACAGGAAACATGAAGCTTTAATTTAGTTTTTCCGTCAACGTTGAGCCAAAGAGTGTTTTATTTATTTATTTTTTTTATGTCTGCACTTCCTGTCAATCACCTGATCCCGGGTAGGAAAAAAGAGAAGAGCTCCTGAAAAACTGTAACAAACTTTACTGTCATGTCATGGCTTCCTTACTTTTTTATCTCTTTGGAAGCTAACAGAAAAATTCACCCAGCAATTAGCGGTAGTGGTATTTTCCTCATATCATTATCTCCTGCTTCTACCAGCCACTCATCCAGCAGCGATGCCCTCACACCTCCCCATCTAGCGGAAAATTAGCCAAGAAACATTCATGATGCACATTCCCAGATAATCACATGTTAATTATACTGAGGTTGATTTATATATCACACAAAGAAAAAACTAATTACAGCCATTTATCTGAAGAAAGTGCACTAAAGGGGTCTGAAGGCAAATAAAGGGATTTGTCTCGTAGAAGATTTAACACAGAGCTCTTCGCTGCGGTCAGGGATGTTTATTGAAGAATTAAGCCTCCTCTATCGTCCCGGTGGTTGACTAAGGAGTGATAATGGTCTGCGATTCCTCCGTGTATCTCCATAGAGGGGAGGAGGGCTTAGTGCTCTCAAAGGAGGCGGGTGCCATCAGTGCTCAGCCTGGAAAGCCGTGTTTAAACAGCCCTCTCCACAGAGGATGTGACTCATGAGTAACGGCAGCCACTATAAATAATTTGGGGCACATTGACTTCTGATCAAAAGGCGCATTGCATGTAAAAAGGAAAATATTCATGTAGGGGAAGGAAGTGGTACAAAGGGAATGTGCAAAGGCGATTGGAGAGCAGGGACCGGCCAGCCAATCAGACAAATGCGACTCTGACATCAGCGAAGGCGACCTTATTGACTCCAAGAGGGCTCCTCTGTGCTTTGCGGGCTCATCTCAGCTTCCTCTTGGGCACGCTGTGACGACATCCGCCTCTTCTTAAGAATTCCCCCTCATCACTTGATGGTGCCCGACTGAATGTACTAATAATCCTAATGATGATGATAGCAAAGACAGCGAGTTGTCGTGCAGCCAGTGGCGTGCAGCCTGAGCAAGCAGAGGGCCACGCTGTGTAATTAGAAGCTGTGACTAATTGCAAATGTGAGGCCTGAGGCAGAGAGAGGAGGAGAGAGAGAAAACCAAAGACACTCGGTGTGTGTGTGTGTGTGTGTGTGTGTGTGTGTGTGTGTGTGTGTGTGTGTGTGCGGGTGTGTGTGTGTCTAGGGGTCTCTAACACCTCAAGATGCACTTAAGCTGATTCTGACCTCTGACCTCTGTGAGGGAGAGACAAAGTGCAAGGGACATGTTAGAGCAGAAATCAATAAAGCATCACCTTAACATCAGTGCTGCCGCTGGGGTGAGATTATTTGACTGCTTCCAGTTAAGGTTCACTTTGTCTTCACCTCTGTGACAGCTTTAAAGCAGCAATATGTAACTTTTTATGTTATTCTTGAGTAATATAATTAATTGTTGATTCCCATTCATCAAACACTGATGCTTTGGGCTGGCGTTGGACCTGAGGCATTAAAGGGGCTCTGCGTAACAATGCCTAGCAGTAAAAGCCTCTGTAACTGATTTTTTAAAAATACATATTAAAAAGCTCTTTATTCCAACATTAGTCACAAGCGTTTGGTCCCTGCCTCTCCTGCTCATGCAGTAAAAGAGAAAAGAAATTTCCTGGCATCCCTGCCCACTTTATCCAATCAGGACAGAGAACGTGTTCACGTGGTGACGTAAAGAGGAGGGAGGGGAACCTAACTGCAAAACACACAGGAAGCTTATACCAGCTTTAACTTGTATCAGTCACTTTTGTACTAGTCATATGTGAACGGATTATATCATGGCGAGAAAACTTTTCGACAATGATCTTACTTTAAGCACTCTTTCCCAAAGCCCACGCCAACTTCCGCAAATGTCTTGTTTCTTCCACGGTCCAAAGGTTTTCAGTTTACTGAGACACAAGTTGCCTGGTTGCACTACATAATGTATTTCAGGTTTGAAAATTGTGTCTGGAGCTCTTGGAAAACAGGAAGAATACTTCAGATTTAAGAGGAGAGCGAGCTACTCCACATATTTACATTTTTGAAAACTGTTCTTGTAGTTGGAGTGCTTCTGATTCTCAAAATACTCAGTTTTCAAACACTGAGTTTACCGTCCTGAGGAGTAGAGAAACTAGAAAATATGCTTCTAAATATTCTAGAAGCTGGAATTAAATATTTTCTTACACTCTTCTTTGAAGGTGCAATTGGTCAGAGTTGGCCACCTGTTGAATTTATACTTAAAACAAATAGGGGGCAGCATATCACCTGAGTAACTGAAGCTGAAAGCGGCTAACTGTGGCTGCCCTTTTTGCCCTGAGCTACTTAGCTCAGTTAGCTGTGCATCTAGCTCAGTTAGCTCAGTTAGCTGTGCATCTAGCGGTTCATACTGAGGGCATCACAACACCAAAACTGTTGTTTCTTCATTTGCTGATGATGATTTAGGTTCACTTTTTTCTTGCACTATGATTCTTACATATTGCACCTTTTTAAAAATGTTATCAAAACCTGATTAATCGATGGTCAATCTAGCTGGCCAGCAGGCTAACTTAAAAGTTAAATACTAATAAATTAATCTTTGCAGCTGTGATGTGATGTTGCACTCAGTCTGTGGGAAGTGTTTCCTGTGGCTCTTGAGCTCTTAAAACTAATCAATTCGATAGCTCTATGTGTAATTGCTTAACCCTCTGATTTTTGTCTTGCTTTCAGGGAGATTAAAAAACCTCATCTGAAGAGTTTAAAGTGAGTAAAACGCTCAGACGAGTGTGCAGCTGGACAGAGGGCATGGTAAACACATGACTTACCAAGCCCCACTCCGACGATGAGCCTCCCCGTCAGGAGCACCTCCTTGCCCGGGGCGGTGCTCAGCACGATCCCGCCGACGGCGAAGAAGAAGCTGGCCAGCAGTATGCACACCCTGCGCCCGAAGAGCCCGTTGAGGAAGCCGCCCAGCAGCGCGGACAGGGCGGCCGCGGCCACAGTACTTGATATGAGCACCTCCTGCCACAGGGCGCTCAGGTCCAGCTCCCTCTTCAGCAGGAGCATCGCCCCGGAGATCACCCCGGTGTCGTAGCCGAACAGGAAGCCCCCCAGGGCGGAGAAGGCGGCCAGGACGTAGACGAAGCCGGGCGTGACATCCTGCTGGAACTGCTTGCGGGCTGCCCTCTCCAGTTCCCCCGTGGAGGAGGAGGGCGCTGCTGGGGCACCGGCGCTGGAGGCGGCGGCGGCGGTGGAGGCGGAGGCGCCCTGGCTGCTGATGCTGGCGCTGGAGGGAGCCTTGATGAGACTCCGCTCTCCTCCGTCGTTCACTTTCTTCCACCGCTCGCCCATCAGGTTGCTCATACTACGGAGGTTGTAGTCATGGTCGACCTGCTTTCGCGACATATGGCAAGCACAGCACGGGACAGGGCTGCTGAGTTGTATTTAAAAAATAATAATAATAATAAAAAAATAAAAAATAAACAGAAAGAAAACAAAAAGACGCTCTCTCACGCACTCAACTCAGTGACCCCCCCTCCCTCAGCCTGGAGCCGCGGTGAGCGCGTCCACAACCTCCTCCTCCCAGAAGAAACAGCACGCTGCCTGGCCGCTGGGTGAAGTTGTTCTCCAGCCTGGTGCGCGTCAGTCTCACATCCCTGTGGTCCTGATGGGAGAGTTGGAGGAGAGTGGGGAGGAAAGGTGAGGTGGGAGGAGTGTAGTGGGGCGGCTCGTCACCACCGGCGTCGGCATGACGCAACTGTTTTGGAAAGGCGACGCTGGAGAGAGGAGCTGCTCTGCCACAGCTCACTGGGAACACCGAGTAACAAGATCAATAAAAACCACTGTTGACATTTTAGACTGCGCTTACTGCCAGCTGATAATGTTGCGTGAGGATTTCTGTGTTTGGGTTCATGTCAAATCAAAGTTCGAACAAAGTCTTGTTAAAGCATTAATGAGTGCATACTTGTTGATGCAGGTTCATGAAACCCCTCATCTGAGACTACAGTGTGTCTGTATAAATAGATGCTTAATAATGAAACAGTTTTCAATTAGGCTTTCTTCACCTACAGTACAACAGGTTGCCTGTGGCATCACATGAAGCGGCTGCCCCCTGCAGGACAGGCTCTGCTATTACACGCCCAGGTTCCTGTAGAATAAACTAACAAACTTTATCCTTTGGGGCCCCCAAACCTTAATGGTGGGCTATGGGCCACAAGCAACACTTATCTTGAAGCTAGTAAAGTATTATTCAAATGGCCAGTGTGTTGGACTTAGAAGGATCTATTGGCTCTAATGGACAAAGAGTATTATGATTGTATCATCACCTGAAACTAATGATCACGTTTTTTTCAAGGGGTATTATAGACATTACAGAATTTGTTTACATCATTTATTCTGTATTGTTGGGGCTGCAAAAGTATTGCATTACAGCGATGTATTACTTTAAGCAGTAGCAGGGTAATATAACATGTTTCTTATAGGTTTTGCATCGTTAAATCTAGTTCAAAGCAGCTTGTGACGATATAAATGTTTTCACCTTTGTGAATACATACATGCATGGTTAACTGTGCTCTGTTCTCCGCATTTCAGTCGTTCATTCAGTCGTTCATTCAATTTCAGAGAAAATCGTGACAAGGAAAGGATAATTCATTCAGACTTGCCTGCGCTGTAAGCGAAAGAGACAGACAAAGAGTGGCAACTCCCTTCCTCCATAAAAATTGTCTTTTAAATTGACAAAATATGTGTTAATGATGGTAGAATTCAAACAAGATCAAAAGTGCACTTGAATGCATATATTTTACAGAGACTTACAAGGAGATATCCTCACAAAATGTCAGAAAATGTCCATTCACAAGCTAAATGTGATGTCTTCAAATTCCTTGCTCTCTTAAACCAATGGTTCACATTGTCAATATCCTGTATTTAGGTTTTTAAGATATAAGACAAATAGCTGATCAGCAAATTCTCACACTAAGAATATCTGTAACGATCGAGCATTTAACTTTTGCTTGAAAAGAGTCTCAACGATGCTCAATCACCTGAATATCTGCTCTCATCTAAACTCTTAACCCCAAACTCTCCATTTGAATCTGAAGACCAAGCCGAATGTCTTCCGTGAAAACCTTCTCTCATGTTCTCATCTCTAATCTCCACACATTGGTCCATTATCATTGCCTATTTTCTTTCTTATTGATCAAGCATAAAACCTAGAAAAAGTCATCTGAGTGAGCGTGCTGCATGGCTGCAGCCTGGGGGGGCTGACATGATTCTAAATTCATTCATGTGTGGAGTAGGATCAATATGTGGACAGTGGTGTCACACAAAATGGAGAATGAGTTCAGCCTGATAATGGCTCATGATTGAGCCCATTAGAGCGGTAGGGCAATAATGGCAGATGGCTCCAGCACACAGTGGTGCATATGGTTTCATGGTCTAAAACCTATGATGTCACTTCTGGGTGAATTAACCCTGTGACTCCAGATTGATTATCTTTCATTAATTTGCTGGGCGCATTTTCTGCTGAGGAGGAAAAATCACTTTTGTCAGGCTGGTTTCTCATCATCGCACTGCTGACACTGGACACAGCCAGTACCGTGGCAGAGTGTATTGCCCTGCCTTCGATACGCTCACCAAACAGCAATGGTTGGAAGAAATGAGGAAAAAATTCTCTAAATAGCGTGTAATTTATTGTAAATAAATAATCCTTGTAAATAATAGTTCAATTGTAAATAGTTTGAAATAGTCTTTGTTTAAGTACATATATTGTAAATAGTTGATAATGGTAATTGACTATTGTATTGTAAAGTTTAACTTAGTTGTTCCTTAAATGTTGTTTATTGAAGTGTGAAATTTGTGAAAAATTGCATGAAAAAAATCTATCTTTATATATTTTGATTATTCATTGTATTTGTTGCACTTTTCATGGTCTGTTTTAAACGAATCTTTCAAATTTTCGGTTTCTTTTCTCCGTGAACAAACAAAGCTGGTGTACACCAAATGTACAAGTGGATGCATGTTTCTTTGTCTATTATTACTGATAAATGATGTCGGTGATCTCTGGTAAATTGGCAAATTATCATCAGTACTTTAATGATAAGACTGCGATGATCGTCAATGCCATATAATTTGATTTAACTCTCACTGTCGACCTCCAAATGATGTTCAGCATGTAGAGGCCAAAACTAGGTCCTACCGAGATTTGAACTCGGATCGCTGGATTCAGAGTCCAGAGTGCTAACCATTACACCATAGAACCCCGACGTCTCCGCTCCGCTGAGTGTGGCTCCACGTCATATAATTTCACATCGTCGCGTATCGATACAAACTGCTGCACGCTTCTTTGTGGTCTGCTTGCGCCGCTCAGAGCTCTTCCAAAAGTGTGAGCTCCGTCCAGTGACTACAGAGAGTTGGGTGATTCCCCGCAGTTCACCACTCTCGCACCGTTTCAGCTGTCTCTTGCGGTCGCTGCCTGTCTTGTTTGTGAAATCAGCGCGGCTCGTTCGTGTCTGCCGGAATGGGGCCACTTGAAATTTGCTCAACTTAGTTTGCTCGTCGCCTGCCATTACTCTCTTAGAATGTGAGCCCCCTCATTTTTTTGTAAAAAAAAAAAAAAAAAAAAAGAAAGAAAAAAGACAAGAATACATTTGTATCTATTTTCTCAGGGGTTTCCCCTTACAGATGAACAGCTCTTCCGGGTGCTGGAGTCCATTGTTAAGCCTCCCTTGTGTGTCATTTGTGTTTCAGAGAGAGGGAAGAAAACGACACGAAGGAGTAACAGGAAGAAGCCATTATTATTAACTATTATTATTATTATTCTGATCAACGCTTTTACTCGTACATAATTTTGTATAGTGTTCAACGTCGGGAAAATACTGTATGTGTTTTCTACCCTTTCCTTTTCTTAACTTTGTACATTTGAAAACTTTTGGACTTCACAGTCAGAATATATTTTCTCTGCAGATAATGAGAAAACACTCTTGGCTCAAGAGCTCCATCTGGTGGAGCTAATAAGACGCTCACTACAAATCCTCTAAAGCCCTCTGTTAAAGTTTTTCTCAACAACTCAAACTGCTGTTCTAAAACACACTTTTTTTTTCAAAACACTACACACAATTCTCTGCATTAGGCACAATTTTCATGAAGGAAATCTCTTGTTTTCACAAAGAACACACTGTCACACTGTCACTATCCATTCCTCAATCCTATTGAGCGATTTCTTTCTGCCTGGAGATGGAAAGTATTTGACCGAAATCCACAAACGCATATACCCCTTCTCCAAGCTATGGAAGACGCATGTGAATTTACAGTAAATTCTTCTGTTGTTTTGTATGTAGACCGCTGTATGTGCAACTTTGTGTTAGCTGGGATGTGCACTGTGTACATTGTTTTTGTGGGAAAAATAAAATATATCTGTTACCGTGTATTTATGTGTTCTGAGAATAAAAACAATATTCTCAAATATTTCACAACACACTTATGTATGTACTGTCTATAGTAAGTTTATAGTAACACTGAACAAAGAAAAGGCCTAAGTCATTATGATGAATGGAGAAGGAGTGTTTTCCATTCATCATAGTCTAATTATATGATGGTCTGTGTGTGTCATTTAAAAAACAAAGTACCATTTTGAGAAGAAATCACATTGTTTTGAATGTAAAGTTTCATTTTGCAGGAGAATCGAGGGGTTTTGTCCACTGTGTGTGCGTGTTTTTTGATTTGTGTGTAGAGTTCTGAGAGTATGAGGCATGCTTTAAGAAAATGTGTGTAAACAATCAAGAAAAACTGTAAGGGTTTCCTCTACCATTCATACATGTATTGCTTTTTAACGATTTATAGTTATTATGTTATTGCTATTGCATATACACAGTGCACATATACATAAGACGACACCCACAGTAAAATAGCTTTCGTTTGTTTGGCTGCTGGTGGCATTTCTGTGTACTTCACTGCTACATAGCTTGTTTTGGGGGTTTTACGTCTGAGAGATTTGCCACGCGTCACAAACGCAACTTCACTGGTCGAAGCTGCTGTGCCTTTGTACTAAGTCGTGGGGAAAAATGTTGCTGTCAGAAGTGGGATTCGAACCCACGCCTCCAGGGGAGACTGCGACCTGAACGCAGCGCCTTAGACCGCTCGGCCATCCTGACTGCTTATGCTAAAGACCCCACCTCAAACGACCAGGCCCAGTACAGCTTGTCTTATGAGTGTCTACAATCATCTTAAAGTGGAAAGAAATACTATGGCAATGCATTAGATAAAAACTCCGTCCAGTGACTACAGAGAGTTAGGCAATTTCCTCGCAGTTCACGACTTACGCACTGTTTCAGCTGTCCCTTGTGGTCGCTGCCTTTCTTGTTTGTGAACGCAGCACGGCTCGTTTGTGAACGCAGCACGGCTCGTTTGTGTACGCAGCACGGCTCGTTTGTGTATGCTGGAATGGGGTCACTTAAAATTTGCTCAAGTTAGTCTGTCTACTGTTCCCTTCCCCCTCCTCGTCCGCCATTTGTTATGGGGGGGGTTTACAGCTGAGAAATTTGTCAAGCGACATGAACGCAACTTGACAGGTAGAAGCTGATGTGCCTTTGCACTAAGTTTTAGGGAAAAGGGATACTGTCAGAAGTGGGATTCGAACCCACGCCTCCAGGGGAGACTGCGACCTGAACGCAGCGCCTTAGACCGCTCGGCCATCCTGACTGCTTATGCTAAAGATCCCACCTCACACGACCAGGCCCAGTACAGCTTGTCTTATGAGTCTCAACAATAATTAGAAAGTGGGAAGAAATACTATATCAATGCATTAGATAAACATAAAAAACAATATTAAAGGTATAGTGAGTTTATTAAACAATGTTATTGGTAAGTTATAGAAAATATAATTAACCTTATTACTTTATTCACATGAGTATTAACTATAACATTAATGATCTCTCCAGAGTTACATTTACTACTACTACTACTTCTACTTCTACTGCTACTATTTAATGTCGTCCAGCAAGAACCGAAATTCATTTGTCAATTCCATATATTTAGTTTTACTTCAAGCCACCACAAGACGTTGTCTCCCAAAAGAAGGTCCCACCGAGATTTGAACTCGGATCGCTGGATTCAGAGTCCAGAGTGCTAACCATTACACCATGGAACCACCCTGTCAGTGACTCATAAGTCTGCCTGAAATGACATCACTGTAACAGCATGTCTTTTACTGACAGATTAGTTTTAACACCATTGTCTCTGAGGTCAGCTTCAGAAAGGGGTTATCTGCTTGGCGTGTCAACCAACTTTCAAGCAGAATTTACGTGGTTTGATAATCCTGCTGTGAGTCTGTCCTTTATTTTTTGTTTTTTCTTTGAGTTTTAATGCCCCCTGGTGGCCAGAAATGGATCAATGCGGCTTTAACCAAAATATTTATCATTCTGAATCAGACCCTTGAATATCATAATAAAGTAAATAGTAACACACTATGCCGTGATCAATCTTGCCACAATTAACATCACAAGGAAGTGCACAGCCAGGGAGGAAGTAACCTGAGAAGCCTTACTGGCTACTAGTAAGCCTTTAAATGCATTATTGAGTTTCTTCCTTACTGGACATTCAGAGTTGTATTCCACTGTGATGCTGCCCACCCACTTAGGACAAGTCCCACAGGAATGACGTACAGTACGGTACGATTGTCCACAGTGAATTGCAATTGTGGGAATGCCAGTGATGTGTAATCTTCTGTGTTAGTGCTGGTTAAATCAGCTGTAACACACACTCAAATACACAGTATTCCAGGACATGCAGAAACAGCGTTTACACTGCTCATTGTCTCAAGTTCTGCCAAACATGTGTTCCGAACACTTCCAAAGTCAATCCCAGCTGTTTCCATCAAAGCAACCTGACCTTTTCAAAACCATCCGCCTTTTAAATTAGGTTCCACCGAGATTTGAACTCGGATCACTGGATTCAAAGTCCAGAGTGCTAACCATTACACCATGGAACCACTACACAACAAGTCGCTATATGATATGACAGTGTCCTATTCAGACCAACTAACAGTGAGCATACAACCAGTGACATAGTAGTTTAACCTTACAAAAAAAGCAATGATTACTGTTAATGTCACTAATGTCCGTTTTCCCATTTCCAATTTCTTCCTTAATTTGAGCAATGAACTGATATTGATGGTAATGGCCATAGCTGTGGCCAGTCGGTTGATTCAAGCTGTTTCAGTGCAAAGTGTTTTAACTTTTTAAAGGAGTCTTCCAAAAAATGACATGCAACTATGACAGAATTCATGTAATACTCAGAAGTGACTGGCTTCTATACTGTGTTATACATGCCACAGGAATGTATTCGGTAATCAAGGTGAAGGAATAGAGTAGCTGTAGGGATGACATATTTTTGTGGGTTTACCCTGAAGATAGGAACATGGAAGACTATGGAATAATTTTTAAGCTGAGTTCATGCACGTGAGTCTCCATATTTGCCGTGATGACATTTAACGTTTCTCTGTTACTGTCTCATTTAGCCTCTAGTTAGCAAATTTTAAGACATGTAAATGCTTAAAGATTGAATTGTGGGACATTTAATGATGTATTTTATGTAGTAGAACAAAATGTGTAAATATCTTAAGCCTGTGGTAACAACAGACCTCATAGGCATTTAACCGAAAACCAATTAAAACAATCTGTAGACTTTAAGACATTACTACCGCACTCTATAGAGTAAATAAAAAACATGTCCAGCCAACCTAAAATGACACTCTGTAACTCAACTTAAAATCAAATCAAAGTATGCTTACCCACCTCTGCAGTTCACCAGAACATTTAAGCTTCTTCAGTCTCATTGTTTTTGTTTTATGGGACATTATGTGTGCAGCTCTGCTCCCATTAACCATGTTTTCAGTTCTGACAAACACTGTGCTAGCTGCCCAGCACCAAACAGCAGGCAGACAAAGTTAGCAGCTAGCTAACTGGTGAAAAAGTTGAAAAGCTAGCTGGGCATGGCTATTTTTCTCTCAGGAATTTGTGAAGACAAAACCAGGTTGAAGAGGTAAGCGAATATTTTATCCAAAGGCATGGCAATGTTGCTCTGCTGGGTTTGCTAAGTGACCTAGCTAACCTGCCTGCATTGCTAATAAATAAATAAATAAATAAATAAACTTGCCTGAATTGCTAGCCATGTAGTGCGCTAACACCAATGGCATGTGTGCTAGTTAGCTTGGCTCAGAGCTCAACCTGTGCTTAATGAATAGAAACAAAATGTCGCTTAGGGTTATAAAAATGTCAAATGTTTGGTTATTGGTTAGAAACTCAACTCATATCACTATGGTGTATAAAATCACATCAATGAGTTAGACTATTTGCATTGACGTCATTTGCAGTATGCTAGGTTGTTTCTGTTTGTTACATGGAGTGACCCTTGGTTAATAAGAAAAGTTATTTTTCAGCACTAACAGTGATAACTAGTCAGGTAAAGCAATATTTGAGAGGTTTTAGGGCATGTACTGGTTCAGCAACAAGGCAAATCATTATGTGATATAACACTGTAGCAGCTAATTTTTGCAGGAAAATCTTTCACAAATGAAAGTAAGTACTAAAATTAGCACAAAGCACATTTCTGATATGAACTTTTGAATTTTAGCTTAAACCTTAGCCACCTGTTAACGAAAAACCTGAGTCATCACCAGAATCAATTAAATTGGGTCATGACAGTCTTCGGGTAAACAAATGTAAGTAAGGGGGACTGTTTTTAAAAATGGCAGCAATTTGGAAATGAGTGAGGCTAATGGGAGTAAGTGAATGCATGGTTATTGTGCCATATGCCAGTGAAATGTCAGCAGAGCATCGTTATCCGATTGTCCGTGCCATTAATGTTTCTTGTTACTTGTATGCATGTATGAGCACAGAATTTTGTTTTGTTTTACGAGTATATTTACCTGCTAGAAAGACCACTTGTATTTGAATTTAGTTTTATCTTCAACCAATGCAAGGTTAAGACAGTTAAAGTTGACTTAGATTTTGAATCAAAGTTTACTTATATGCATTAAAAGCTATTCTTAGTAATGATACGGACACACTACAGGAGTTCTTAAAAGAAGGAAATATCCTGATCGACAGGAGGTGTTTTTTTTTTTTTTTAATCTCAGGTTTAATGCAGCCAGCTGACTGTTGATTAGCCTCTTAATCCTTTTACCACCTCACTGATTTTGACTCAGTTTGCAGCTCTAAGTATAGTCTTCGACCTGAAAAGAAATCTGAGAAGCTGCAGGACACATCTTTGAACATAAAGACGTGGGTTTTCCCCCCCCCCCAGCTCTCAACTGGAAAAATAAACAGCTACATCCTGGTTCATGCACCCTGGCCAGTCTCATTTTTCATTGTCCGCTTGTTCTCTGTTAACTAGTAAGGTGTTGTCCCTGTTCGCTCATAATACAACACTTAATATTTTACCCATTAAGTGTGAGATTGTTGACACAGATATTAAGATTTACAAAGGTGTTATAGTCTCCATCAGGAAGCAGAGGCCTGGAGGTATGAAAGAACCGGTCAAGTTTCAGACTTTCCCTCTGTTTCGATGTCTTGTCTTCAAGAATTTGTGTGTCCATAAATTCTGGCCTCATTAAACTCTTATCACACTCGCTTTCCCACAAGGATATTATGTATCAGAGGGACTGCTCCGATACGAAATCTATTTCTTTAGCAGCAATATGATAAGCAGGATACACTTTAAAGTTCAGAGGGATTTCCAGCATTGCATGATCATTTCCATGTTTTCTGATTAATTATAGCATGCAGTTTAATTTTTAATTACTAGCTTCCTGGTAATCTCATTGAAAGTAGTTAAAGGAGGAGTGCGTGAGTGTGCACGTCTCTGAGTGGGTTGTTCATCACACCATGTCACACACACAGCTGTGTGTGTGTGTGTGTGTGTGTGTGTGTGTGTGTGTGTGTGCACGCTTGTGAATGGACACTGCATATATAAGGCATTTGGTTGGCTCTCTCTGCAGTTCCTCCTGCTCGCCTGCAGCAAGGGATCCTCAGACACCATGACCTCACAGAGATGGATGCTGGCTGCCTGGTTTGCTCTTTCCTCAGGTACCATGCGATCATTAATTTAATCATTTGAGCATTACTTCATTATTTTGATCAGAAAAATGTGGCAAGGGACAAGGATCTTGTAAGATTAAATTATGATAAAATCAACCCAAAAGTATTACATTTTTAAGCAGCAAATAGCAAACAAGTGAGGCTGCAATATTCAACGTTTTTCATGTCTGGAGGAGGAAAAATAATGTGCATCTTTGTGACATTCAGAGCGGCAATAAAAAAAAGGAATATATAATAGCGGACTTAAGTAGAATTAGAAAGGTACTTAGTTTTTCCTTTTCATGTTTCCTACACTTCACTTAAAATGTAAAAGTTATTTCTTTCATTTAACTGTTAAAAACTTACTGTATAAATTCTGAGTTTACACACAAAAGCAGCTTAAGATATTTAATAACAGTGTATAAAATAGTTTTAATCAACTCCACTCGAACCAGCCACAACACAAAAATGCTTCTTACACATTCAAGCAGTAATAATAAGACAATCAAATCATGCATTTCCCAGCAATTTGTATCAATATTTGCAATGATATAAAATAAGGATTTTGGTTCTAAATGCTAATACTAAAAGTACATGTAGAATTAACACATATTTTCATTGCATATAACCTTAACAGCACAGACTTTCCTTGATCCACTTCAGGTTATTTGTCCATCACTTGATGCTGTTTCCACTGGGAATTAGAAAAGGTGGTTGAAGAAAGTCTGAATGTCTTTGCCCTTATTGCTTTTGCAAGAAATGTTCATCTTTTAAGTCATTCATTGACAATACCATGTGAGCAACAGAACCGTGGAGCTTAATTCTTAGGATCGCCATATGGAGAAAAAAACATAGATGGAGAGGGCAGGTGTTCACATATCTGATCCTAGTGGTTTTACACACTCAGTCCAATTAGTCCAGATCTGATGAAACTTTTCTTTTGCACTTACAAAATGAAAACTTTTCCATAATGTAAATCTCGTCTATTTTCTATTTAAGTGACATAGTCAATATTGTTGCTTGTTACTTGTAATGGAGTGTTTTTATATTGCAGTATTGCTACTTTCTAAATGTGTCATTGGCCAGTGAATGACACATCTTCATCTTTTTCTTATATTGAATATTGTATCCAAATTAGTTTTACTTTTATTTGGTATTCATTTAAAAAATATATATTATTATTCATGTTTAGTTCAAGGTTTTAATGCTTGGTTGCAAGTTTAATGCAAAACACCATTACCAGTAAGGAAATACTACTTTACTCTACCATAATAGTACAATTAGGTGTGACAGAGTGAGTAATTATAATAAAAACAGTATTTAATAGAAATAATAAAGGTCAACTTGCACCTTGATGCTGTATGTCTCTTCTAGTTTTAGGGATGGGGGAATCGGTTGCAACAACACAAACTCAGAAATGTGAGTATAACTCAGTGTTGGATCTTGATCAGTTCATTTTACTAATCACTTTTTCCAGTGATAAAATAATAATGAATCATGTGGTTTGCTCATTTGATAAAGTTTTTCATACATACTACGACAAAAGAGTATTCAAAGTTAGTCAATTTCATTACTGAGTTCTGAATTAATCATTAAAAAGAATATAGATTACATTTTAACAGCAACATTTTTAATCCAACATACCAAAATAATTTCATTGATTTATCCTTCAATATTAACGTCATGTCGTTCAGCCATTGTCTGTTAAGTAAATTGACCTTTATTGTGACCAGACACTTGCAGGACATTTGGCAGCGGTGTCGTCAAGCCCTTCAATGATTCAATGTTCTATGTGCGGTCCAACTGCCCGTTCACCCTCACTCACTTCACCCACAACCGGGTGGAATGTGATATCACCACACGGCGCGGTGACAGCGGGCTGCTGGTCCAAGTCGAGATTATCATCAACAAAGTCAGGACCGTTCTGCAGAATGGAAGCATCCAGGTGGAGAGGAAAAGGTTTGGGCCCAACCCTCATACTGTTTCATTCGAGGGAAACTGAAGTCGAGGGAGACCGAGTAAAGTTTAATCTGATCACACATCCTCATAGTCTCTATTTGTTTAGATCAAAAATTATAGTCTCAGAATAATTCACATTATTTAGCCTCGTCAGCGACAGTAAGAGTGCAAGCAGGTGAGTGTTTGGCCCAAAGACTTAAATCACCAACTCATTCTCTGCCACACTGCCAGGTGTTTGACATTTTCATGCATTCTTGATGTCATCAATGTTAGTTGATCATTAGCTCTGACTCTGGGACACTGAGCATTATTATTGGATTTTCTATCCTCAGTTGAATTAAATGAAAACACACAGACGAGTATTAAGGCAAGTTGCCACATTTTGAAGGTGACTTAGGTGGCGAGGCAGGCACAGTAATAATACATTACCAATTAAATCATATTTTCTGATCATGGTTGAGGAAGTGTGAAGACTTTTGATCAAGTGATTACATGCTAATCATAGCATAAAATATTTTAAAAAGTTGCTGCTTCTTTCAAAATGATGTTCCATTGATGCCTCAGAATTCCCCTAAATCCTACACACTCGACTGCAGACTTTCAGTCAAAATGGCGTGAATAGATAATGATTTAGGGTGAACTGTTCCTTGAAGTGCTTTTGTATGTATGCATCTTTAAAACCCACTGCGATAACCCCTGTCGTCTGTATCTGTACTAATATCTCTAAATGTTTTTTCATCAACAGCGTTTCCCTGCCATACGATCACACCTACCAGCATATCTTTCACTACGGCATCTACACCAGACTGAGGAGCTCACTGCTTCCTCTGTCAGTCACCTGGCACAACGTACCTGGAGGAATCGACACTTTGTGGGTGAGAGGACACTGTTATTACATATAGGTTGATAACATTCAGCACACGCACGCCAGAGAACTAACCAACTGATGGCTTTCTTCGAATCTCGTCAAGGTGGAGCTGGAGCAGGAGCTGAGCACCGACATGACCGGACTGTGTGGAAAACACAATGGCACGGGTATTATACTAAAATGATTGGATTATAGCAGGATGTATAGCAGGACTGATGTCGTAAAGCAGTAGTAACATTAACATTAACATTAATGCAGTAATTTTAGTGGGAGTAGTAGCACTTATAGCATTGCTGATAGGAGAAGTACAATTTGTGGTTATTAGGCCATAAATAAGGTTTATATAACTTGTTGACATAACAACATAACGTAACGTTTAACGGTTTATGAAACAGTCTCAACTTCATATCTCACAAGGAATTACTGAGCAAACTGTTAGGAATGGTTAGGATTACATGTAAACCATGTTATAGGTTTTTCTAATTTTGTTTCACCATTTTTACTTTACAGTTATTAATCTTAGCTAACCACAGATAGATATGTGAGATCATCACAGTCCATTCTACAGGCCAGACCCTGATATTGCCATGTTAATCTTTGGTCGTGGAGTTAATGTTGCTTCAGGACCATCACTGAAACCGACCAATCACGATTTTGTTATGTCATAGCTTTGCAACTTGGGGAAAAAGTCCAGACAAATGTGTGCATATTAGAAGGGATCCTGATCACAGATATGTTTATTATTGTGAAAGGGTCTATTTAAACCCAAACAATATTCTCCTAACCATAATTAAACTAAACAATGACAGGGAAATACCAGGAGCAACATTAATTATTAACATGTGTTGCTAGGCTATGACACCACAACAGTGTGATTGGCCATTTGCAGTGATGGTTCCTAGAAGAGTCTAAATCAACATAAGTAAAATTTCCTTGTTACTGCTTTGAATATAAGAAAAAAAATAGTCTAGTCTTGTGAAACTGGTCTGAAATTAAAACAAAGTGAGTTATATCACATTATTATCATTATAATGTAGCCAGTCATAGGAATGCGCATATTTTATGTACTCTCTGCTCCAAGAATGAACATTTTTTGTGAATACAGGCAACCAGGAGGTGGTCATGGAGAGCGCGCTTGCTGATGACACATGTCAAACACGAGATCCTATCTCTGTTGACAGTCCAGTAAGTTAGTTGTGATGATACAGTGCTCTCACGCCTGCTGTTGGCACTCCTGCTCTGTGTGTATTTTTCTTTGTCTTTCTCACACTCCAACCTCTGATGAAAAGCGACGTTATATCATAGAGTAGCAACTGTTTTTTACTGTACAGTATGTTGCATTACCAGATGCTGAGTTGGTTTCTCTGATGGTATTTGTAGGAATGTGTCATGTTCTTTTCCCACGCCTTCGACTGTCTGCAAGCCCGGTTGCTTCAATATGTGGACCTGTGTAAAAAGAACATCTACAAACATGAAATGAGCAAAGGCATCACCTGTTCGTTCTTCAAAGAGATTGCCCAACAGTGCGGAAACACCAGCCGTGTCTGGGATGTTTGGAGATCTGTGACAAAATGTGGTGGGTGCTCTTTGAAACTAGACTTCAAAACTCTTAATAATGGCTCAAATGTATGTTTCAGTTATTTCATGATTGATTTGTAACTGTTTGTTTCTGTGGGTGAACGCAGACAAACCAAACTGTCCAGGAGACCTGATTTATGTAGAACAGGGTCCGGCCTTTGTTCCCAGCTGCACCAACCCTAACCCCAGGTTTTCCAATCAGGATTATGTCAGCACCTGTGTGTGCCCAGAGGGTGAGCGCTTCAGCGATCTGCCACCGTTGTGATATGGCTTCTTTATCCCACAAGAGCCTTATGATACACGGTTGATACATTTGTGTTGCAGGTAAAGTACTTAATGATCAAGCAGACGGCTTCCGTTGTGTGAGCGTGTCCAGCTGCCCCTGTGTGTTTGCAGGCGAGAGCTACTCAACTGGCGACACGCGCAGCACAAAGTGTCAGTCATGGTAAACAGTTTTGATACTTATGGAATTGCGAATTCCTATTTTATATGTGCGTGTGTGTGTGTTTGTATGTATATATGTATGAATACATTAAAAAACATTGAAAGATTCCTCATTCTCTTCACAGTATATGTGACAGTGGGAAATGGCGATGCTCAGAAAACATCTGCCCTGCCAGATGTATCATTGAGGGGCAGCATGTAACGACTTTTGATGGCAAAGAATATGTCCTCCCTGGAAAGTGTACATATGTGGCCTTGCAGGTGATTTTCTTTCCACTGCCCCGACATTTAACACTAACCCATGTTGTCTTTTTGATGATACTCACTGCCATTTTGAAATCTCTTCTAAGGGTTTCAACTGGACAATAAAAATTGAGTTTTCCGAAAAGGCGCCCTCTCTGAAAACAGTTGCTTTTCATCTTTTTCAGGTACAGGCAGACTTTGAGGGTTAAATTTAAAACAATATCAAATATTGAACAAATGCCCAGCAAGAGTAGTGTGGGGGTCACTAAATATAACTGTGCTCCTTGTTTGGATTTGCAGGAAAAGTATACTCTCTCACAAGGCGTGGTTAAAATCGGAGAAGAGGAGATCACTGAACTTCACAAGTCTGGTAAAGACAATGGGAATAATTGTTGAAAGTTCAACACGTTTATTGAAAATGTTTAAATGTATTAATGTTGAGAACTTTTTTTTTGTCCATTGCTGCATCACCTCTATTCAGTGTCTGTCTGAAAGCTCTGTTTTTTAGTGTCTCTTTAAGCCCCCCTCACAAAAAGCCCAGTCTGCTCCAATTGGTCAGCTCTCACAAGCCTCAGCAGGCGCTGCCCACCATGTTTCTGCATAAGTGTTGCCCGTTTTACTGTAAATAGCACCTAGATCTGCTCTTTAGCATACAACAGCAACAACAACAACAACAGTAACAAAGTAAATCTTTTTTTCTTCAATATGGGGCCTGTAAGATGAATATATAATATCCAATCACTTACCAACCTCTTTTACCTGTCAGACAATGTTCTGGTTTTCTGGCAATCCTCCATGTACGTCCAGTTCCACACATCCTTTGGCATGAAGATTGAAGTCCAGATGTCTCCCGAAATCCAGCTGTACATCACGCCACCCGCAAACCACACTGGCATGATCTCAGGTTAGGATCTAAAACAAGCCAAGATATAGTATGTTGCCATTCCATTTGGAATTCAGCTTTGTCATGACTTTTAGTTGTCCCGTGAGCTCTCAGGCACGATCCAGTTTGATTGGTAATCATAGCCAGTCTGTCTTTCAGGACTTTGCGGCAACAGCAACAATGACACCACCGACGATTTCACCACCACTAGTGGGATCATCGAGAATTCAGCTCAGCCTTTTGCTCAGTCCTGGAGTGTGGGTGATTGTGCAGTGGACATACCAGACACCTGCATCAACAAAGACAATGGTACATGTAACATATTAATGCACTTATAAAATCTTGAAAATATTTGTAGAAATTCATACTCAATATCCTGTTTGTTTTCCATAATTCTGTAAGTCAGGGATGATATTTTTTTTTTAGGTTCACATTTAAGAATATATTATATTTTGATATTGAAATGCAATTTTCTGTGATATGATACGCAACCTTCAAGTCCAAGACCCAATGCTTCCCTAGAGTCTGCAAACATATTTCATTGTCTCATTATGTGTGTTGCAGAGCTATTTGCAGATGAAAAGTGCTCTGTGCTGAACAACCCAGACGGTATATTTGCTGTGTGCCATGGTCACATCCCAACAGATTACTACCACAGGGTAACAAGACTGCAGCCTGAATTCAATCCTCAATTAGTCCTTGGTGTTTTAAGCAATTAAATGTCATTGACACAACAATGACGCCTCCTGTTCAAATGAAACTTTTCTCATTTCCAGGCTTGCATTCTCAGAACATGTAACTGTGGCAGCAGTTTGCAGCAGTGCTTGTGTGTTGCTCTGAGCAGCTATGCCAAAGCCTGCGCCAGCCTGGGGGTTGTAGTCGGTGACTGGAGGAAAGCAACCAACTGCAGTGAGTTCAGCTTTGAAAAATACAACTCATTCTGTCTGCATCCTCCTGCTTCATTGTTCACAGTACACAGAAACTGAGTAATGTCGAAATTGTTTGAAATATCAAGTAGTCTAAAAAGCCTGAATCAAATCCATTCAGCTGATGCTATATTTCTCGTTAATCACAATGTTATGTCCCAGCTGTGACATGTCAGAAGAATCAAGAATTCTCCTACGACACTAAAGCATGCAACCATACGTGCCTCTCCCTGTCTGGCCCTGACCCTCGCTGTGGGATGGATGATGCGCCTGTGGAGGGCTGTGGCTGTCCAGATGGAACTCACCTGAACCAAGGAAACATCTGTACCCGAAAGGCAGATTGTGTTTGTCACTACTACGGTGGTACAGTGCCACCGGGGTCTGCTATTGTCGACGGACGCAAATGGTGAGATGATCAGTATTTAAAGCCATTTAGAATGCTAAAATACCATTACATTACATTTACTGCCCTGGTGGTATAACCCACTGTCTGCCCTAACCAAATGTTTTCCAGTGCTTTTCAAATGTATTGCATAACTAGTTTTGATATATCTCAAACCAATTATTTCATTTCATATTTCATTTCATAAACATTTCAGCTATTGTGAGAATGGACAACTGCAATGCTTTACGGATTGTGGTAAATATAGATTCTTTTCGCATCATTTGCATTTCAAAATCATACTCATCCTTTATCTTTTCTCTATCATTTCAACTTAATTTATTTGTTAAAGCTCCCATAAATGTGTTTCATTCCCAGGTCATCAAATACTGATGCATTTGAACAAGACTCTCAACAATCAGCTGTCATTCTCCAGAATTGCCTATTGCAACAATCTAATAGTGAAAAAACAATCAGAATGTTTGTGCTACTTCCAACAACCCCATTTAACTCTTGTTCCTGACAATGTCAAAACTGTCTGTTTGCATCAGGATGCTTGAATGAGAAGGTCTGTGTTCACTGCGCCAGTTTCCCTGTCGACACGGCTCAGAAAACCTGTGACAGTCTCAGCAAACCCATGGTAGATCTCTTCATTATGTTCATGTGCAAATTTTGGTCATCATCCATTTTTTCATTAAGTTCACTATTGTGTTATCTTGAGATGACAGAGCTTGTTTTCTTGTGATAGCAGGTTGATTTATCTTGTTATAACGAGAAAAAAATGCATCCTTAAGCTAAAACATTTTTTGGTTGATTTCCAGAGCGACAGTTCCGTTTGTAACAGTGGCTGCTACTGCCCAGAGGGCCAGTATGAGGATCACCATGGAAACTGTGTTACTCGGGACAACTGCACCTGTGTGTACAGTGGCAAAGTATTCAGCCCAGGACAGCATGTCAAAACAAAAGCAAACTGCAAAACCTGGTAACACCTGCATTAGTGCTGCTCTCTTACTCATGCAAAAAATCCTATTCCTCCAAAAGCTAATGAAGCTATGGTGCACTTAAAGGTTTAAACTCTGTCTTACAGTACCTGTGGTCAGGGTCAGTGGCACTGCAAAGATGAGCCTTGCCCTGGGACGTGTCAAGTTTATGGAAACGGACACTACCAGACCTTTGACTCCAAATGGTACCGCTTTGATGGACACTGTCAGTACACTCTTGTAGAGGTGAGCGCAAAAATAAAAACTAGAGTGAATGTTTCTTTGCTCAAGCTGTGTAAACCTCCAATACACTAACTTCAAATGAAACAGTATATCATCCAGTCAGCCTACAAGAAGAATTTTTAAGGATGTATAGAATATTTGAAATATGTTAAATCTTTGACCTATTTGTCATATCGTTCATAACCATATGGTTTTTTTATATCTGGTCTTTTTACATCAGGATGGCTGTGAAAATAAAAATGGCACCTTCTCAGTCAGAGTGGAGAGTGTACCCTGCTGTGATGAGGCGCTCACCTGCTCTCGCTCGATCATCCTTGACCTGCAGGTGGATGGCCCGCTCCCATTTTTCTTCACTGAAACACAGAGCTTTTGTCCACATGTTTATGATCTGTCTTCATTATCTCGATTATACTCTTACTATCCGCTCAGTTGATCACCATTTTTTCATCCCATTACTTCACATACTACATCAGCCACATCTTTCACTTGATAAGTTGCGACATACTCAGATCATTCAGACCTCAGTGAAATATAATGATATGCTACTGACTGAATTTTATTGCAGATAAACTGTCATGAACCAGTTGAGCCTGGTATCGTTTTCGTCAGTGACAAAAAATCTGATACCTGTGCTGTCTTTTAAAGGGCAAAGTCACCCTCACACTGAGTGATATGAATGTGACTAGACAGAACCATGAAGGCTGGACTCTTCTGGAAGATCCACTTTACTCCATACACACCGTGGGACTGTACATCATAATCTCAGTACCTAGTAGAGGGATAACTCTCATCTGGGACAAACACACCCGGATCACTATAGAACTGCATGAGGGCTGGAGGGTGAGTGATGAGGACTTAGATGATATAGTCTTTTATAGATAATTTGTCACCTGAATATACATGTTCACAGAAAATTATATATAAGCATTGACAAAAAAATGGATGGATTTATCCTCAATAAAGATCAGCAGTTCTTGAGTGTAATTTCTGGACTTTTGAATACAATTTAAATAGACTTTTAACCATCTCTTCTGCAGAACCAAGTGTGTGGCCTGTGTGGAAATTTCGACTCGAATGAGATGAATGACCTGAAGATAAGTGGCTCAGCAGGTTAAAAGGTTTTCTCTTATTGTTATGAAGCATTAATGCCTTTGTCATGGTGGTCAAAATAACACCCCCCAAAATATCTGTTTTTAGTGGCCTCCAGTCCCATGGCATTTGGCAACAGCTGGAAAGCTGCCACACCTCCTTGCTCTGATGTGACGACTGAGATATTCCCCTGTGAACGCAACTCTTACTGCTCAGCCTGGGCACAGCGACGCTGTATGATCATCAGAGGGGACACATTCAAAGCCTGCCATTTTAAAGTATGCATTTTACATATTTAGCAGTCCAATAACACAAGATTTCTTTGCATGTCTTCAATTGCTTTACATTTGGCGAGCAGGGTGGCAGAAATAGTAAGGAGGAGAATTAATGGGACTAAGATTATTAACAAACCAATGACCTATAAGTTCAAGACTCAACACTAAACATGTTTTAATCCAAATCTACTATTTACTGTAATAGACTGTTAAAATAACTCTTAGATAATTTAGAGCTGGAGGAAGTTTAATCTTGTATGAGAGGAGCAATCACAGAGCAATATGAAAGTTCATTGAGGGGTGAATACTCATTTTCTTAAACTAGGGTAGAAAACAAGTTATATTAAGAGGTACAACACTTCACTTCAAATGTCCCTATATGTCAGTATAAAATTTCCATCATATATACGTACCTTCACAGAGAGTGCTGATTAAAGGTCTGTTCTTGATGTTCTGCAATCCCCAGGTGGATCCAGAGCCGTACTACCATGCCTGTGTGCAGGAGTCCTGCTCCTGTGAGTTTGAAGGCAAGTTCCTGGGGTTCTGCACAGCGGTGGCGGCCTACGCAGAGGCTTGCAGTGACCAGGATGTGTGTGTCAACTGGAGAACACCTGATTTGTGTCGTAAGTTACAGTACTATTTTCCCCGCTAACATTCAGAGATCAAAGGCACTCTGTGGAACTTCTGTGTTGTACTGGATGCCAGAAATGGAGGAGACACCATTTATCAGCTAGCATTAGCAACTGTTGCTCTTTTTTAGTGGAGAGAGGGTACCAGAGAATGTACATAAAGTCACGTCTTTGGATTGTCGTGAAAAATCCGACTCAAGTCCTACAGAGATGGTTGTCACATTCAATCAGCTTACACATGGCCAATAGAAAAGAAACGTATAAATATATATATATAAATGAACAACTAAAAATTGTTACATAGAGCTTTAATTAGAGCTTTAATTCTTAAAGTGTTTATTTCAGATGGTAAGAAAGTATGTAACAATGGTGTTGCAATTCTATACTAAGAATGCTGACTTTATATCATTTCTTGTTTAAACTTCTGTCTTGCTCAGAGAGAGTTATTAAAAATTGAATAATATTGCACATACAGTGCTGTACAGTACAACTTGATTTTATGGCTCAGTATTTCCAATTCTTTATACACTTACATGTTTTTTATCTGTATCTAAGTATTTTTTCTGTTTGTATGCAAAGCATGTATATCATTTAAGACATAAATGAAGCAATCAATGCAGCCTAAGATACACATGAAGATAGTTTGTTAATTATTACTGAAAGTTTGTGAAACTTAAACTCTGACTCTCACTTTTTTATTTGTGATCATTTAAACCATAGCGGTCTACTGTGACTACTACAATGAGCAAGGCCAGTGTAGCTGGCACTATGAAGCCTGTGGGAAGATGCTAACCTGCAGCGAAGGGAACTATTTACCTCACAAGCTGGAAGGTAAAAAGGCTCTCTCAGTTGTGTTCATATGTAAAAGTTAAACATAACTGTTCATCATCAGCTGAATCTAGAAAGTGAAAAGCGTGGCTTACACACATTTAGTGTGTGTATAATTCTCATCCTATTGCAGCAAACAATTTAGCTATCAACTGAATGCTTTTCTAGTCTATGTCTTGGCCATATTAATGCTCACTATAGCCATTTACCTTCATAAACTTGAGTGTATACATTTCTGGAAAAAGGCTGCTATCCACGCTGTCCAATGGAGGCACCATACTATGATGAGAATACTGGTGAATGCACTGAATTGAGGAACTGCACCTGCTATTTTAATGACACTATCATTCAGCCTTGGGCAGTTGTGATGATAGATTCTACTAAGTGGTAAGTTGGGCCATTCTTACTGTACACATGTTTAGATATTTACATTTTCAAGGGTAACCATAATATGAAAATCTGTACACCTTTCCTTATCGTTGCATTAATTATCAGATGTTTTTACTGTCTTGTCTTTGTCAGCCGCTGTGAAAATGGAAAAACTAAGTGTAGTAAGTATGAATTATATTCACCTACCATTACAATTAATATCATGTGCCAAATAACAGCTAAACAAAAATATGAAATAGGCTTTGTGGCAGTTGGCTTTTCAGATTTTTTAAAGTATATGTGCCTTCACAGAATGTAATTTCAAAACACCAGATCTCAATTCCACCTCTACTCTAACAGCACCTCCACCCCCACAACCCACAACCACGCCTTCCACCATTCCTACATCAAGTACTCCCATCACAACTACCTCAACTACCACTGAAACAACAGTACTTTCTACCACTTCCCCACCAACAACCACAACTTCTTCAACTACCACTGAAACAACTCTGCCTTCCACCACTTCTCCACTGACGACTACAACTACTTCAACTACCACTGAAACAACTGTACCATCAACCACTTCTACAACCACGTATACAAATACTTCACCTACTACTGAAACAACTCTGCCTTCCACCACCTCTCCACCGATGACTGCAAATAGTTCAACTACCCCTGAAACAACTCTGCCTTCCACCACTTCTCCGTCAATGACTACAACTACTTATTATTCCACTGAAATAACTCTGCCTTCCACCACCTCTCCACCGATGACTGCAAATAGTTCAACTACCCCTGAAACAACTCTGCCTTCCACCACTTCTCCACTGACGACTACAACTACTTCAACTACCACCGAAACAACTGTACCGTCAACCACTTCTACAACCACGTATACAAATACTTCACCTACTACTGAAACAACTCTGCCTTCCACCACCTCTCCACCGATGACTGCAAATAGTTCAACTACCCCTGAAACAACTCTGCCTTCCACCACTTCTCCGTCAATGACTACAACTACTTATTATTCCACTGAAATAACTCTGCCTTCCACCACTTCTCCACTGATGACTACAAATACTTCAACTACCCCTGAAACAACTCTGCCTTCCACCACTTCTCCACCGATGACTACAAATACTTCAACTACCCCTGAAACAACTCTGCCTTCCACCACTTCTCCATCAATGACTACAACTACTTATTATTCCACTGAAACAACTCTGCCTTCCACCACTTCTCCATCAATGACTACAAATACTTCAACTACCCCTGAAACAACTCTGCCTTCCACCACTTCTCCGTCAATGACTACAAATACTTCAACTACCCCTGAAACAACTCTGCCTTCCACCACTTCTCCATCAATGACTACAAATACTTCAACTACCCCTGAAACAACTCTGCCTTCCACCACTTCCCCATCAATGACTACAAATACTTCAACTACTCCTGAAACAACTCTGCCTTCCACCACTTCTCCATCAATGACTACAAATACTTCAACTATCACTGAAACAACTCTACCTTCCACCACTTCTCCATCAATGACTACAAATACTTCAACTACTCCTGAAACAACTCTGCCTTCCACCACTTCCCCATCAATGACTACAAATACTTCAACTACTCCTGAAACAACTCTGCCTTCCACCACTTCTCCATCAATGACTACAAATACTTCAACTACTCCTGAAACAACTCTGCCTTCCACCACTTCTCCATCAATGACTACAAATACTTCAACTATCACTGAAACAACTCTGCCTTCCACCACTTCTCCATCAATGACTACAAATACTTCAACTATCACTGAAACAACTACGCCTTCCACCACCTCTCCACCCACGACTACAACTACTTATTATTCAATGGAAACAACTGTGCCCTCCACCACTTCTCCATCAATGACTACAGCTGCTTCAACTACCACTGAAACAACTGTACCATCAACCAGTTATCCCACCATTGAAACAGGACCCCCACTCACAACGCCAGTAAACACCACAGGCTGTATGTTCCATGTACTTGTACTGCATATATCTTTTTTTTTTTTAAATTAGTCAGTTCCTTAAATTACCTCAACAATATTTTTGTTCTTTTTCTGTTCTCACTTTCCTATGCTGTTGTATTTATCAGATATTCCGTGTATGTGTGAAGACCTGAGGAGGAACAAAGCCTGGAGCTGTGATGAGAAATGGACAGAGGACTGCTTCAATAAGATTTGTAAAAATGGGACAATAGAGTTGACACCAGTGGTTTGTCCAGAACCTATAATTCCCACCTGCCCAAGAAATCTGGTCACAAAAGTCTCAGACGGTTGCTGTGAAACTTGGAAGTGTGACTGTAAGTGTATCCATGTGCGTCTCTGCCACTGCTCTAGCTTTCTTTTGTATTTAACTTTCCACATATCTGTCTCTGTTTTTGTGGCTAGGTAGGGTATTTTATTTAGATTTTGAGAAGACTGTTAGTAATGCTGCTCTCAATTTCCTTAAAAAGAAATAAATTATTTGTCGTTATAACACCAGACTTGCATAAAATATTACCACTACACTCAAAGTAACGCTTAGGCAAATGGTAATGTTGTTAGTCTTATCAAAGTATTGTACATGTGTAGGCTAAAGTTTGACTGGATTATGATACTAGAGAAATGATTAAGCAATCACCAAGCAATCACACAAATGTCTTAAATCCTTTCCCATACTGTCCCTAGGTCGCTGTGAATTATATGGGGACCCCCACTACATCTCTTTCGAAGGTGTTACCTTTGATTTCTTGGAAGACTGCACCTATATCCTGGTGGAGGAGCCGTCACCACGTCATCACCTGACCATTGCTGTGGACAACTTCTACTGTGTGCCAGGAATCCCAGGCTCCTGTGTTAAGGGAATCATGCTGAAATATCAGAACAATACAGCTAGACTCAGTATAATGCCACATGTGTTAGCAGTACAGGTAGGATATAATTCAACACTCTGTTTATTTTAAGTCATATTATTATTTATTTTTATTATTATTATATTATTATTTACCTCCTTATATACTGGTTGTCATATTTTTCTGTGGAATGGAGTATTTTTTCTGATACTGATACAATCTGCCCTAGGCCACACTGAACAATGAGGTCATAAAGCCACCATATGAGGAGAATGGGTTAAGGTTTGAGACCACAGGGTACCAAGTGTTCATCTACCTGCCAGAGATCCGCTCTTATGTGTCCCTCAGTCCGACTTTTACCCTTGTGGTCAGTCTGGCCATGGAGCACTTCCTCAACAACACCCAAGGACAATGTGGTGGGTAATGGATTGAAAGGGATGGTCCAAGACTGTGACGAAGGGCACATTGTATTCCTGTTCTATACACGTGTGTTTTTCTGTGTAGAGTGGATTTTCCGACAATGTTACAAGAACTTCTTTTGAACATGTCGGCTGTTATCTTAAATTAGCATGGAGGCTAACTAAACAGTATGCTTAGCTTAAAGCTTCTGACCATGAGAGGGCAGAAAGAAACACCAGTCCCAAAGAAACACATTGTCAAGTGTTAAGTCGAATTTGTCTTCCAGTACCTAAAAAAAAAAAAAACCTTGTTTGAGGTTATGTGCTAGATATGTTTGCATAGAGTTTGTATGTTAGGACATAAACATATCTGTGCATACTATTGAGTGTTGATATTTTTTAAATCTTTTGATCAAATCTTTTGATCAAATGTATTTCTTAATGCAGTTGTAACTGAGTTGTCTCCTCCCAAACTGCATACTACTAAATATCTAACAAGAAAAGCTAATTGTGGCACACACAAATCTACTTCAGCAGACAATTTTTACACATTAATGTACCAGAATAACCTTTTCTGATTTAAAGGTCTTGACCATTATGGTGCCAGCTATGGTTGCTAATGATATTTAACATGCCACTAAGCTGCTACCCTCTCTGTTTAATGCACAGTCTGGAATTGGTGTATATCTCAATAAAAGAGGTATATATTACATATCAGATCATACAATTTCTTCACTAGAGCTCACCTCTCCTTCTTCTCTCCAGGTGCGTGTGGTGTCGGATCATGTGTCCGCAAAGGAGGGAAGATTGAGGACGACAGCTGCTGTGATAAGACAGCTTATGACTGGCTCTATGACGATCCGCTGAAGCCGGCCTGTGCCTCTGCACCAAGGGACGTACCTTGTCACCCCGGGACCACCACTATACCTACTAGGACATTTTCTCCCACCACTTCCTGCCTTCCAAGCCCACTTTGTGAGCTGCTAGACCACCCGTAAGTTACACACATGCACACAATAGTACTCAATATTAGCAACTGCATAGTACTAGCAGCCAGCTAGTGCCACCTTTGTAAACACGTGGAACACTTTTACGAGTCTTCCCAATACTGTATGTAATTTTCTGTATTCATTCTTTTGTTTTTGATGGTATATGATGTTGCTTGACCTTTGCCATTTGTCTTTTTGTATATTTTGAGTTGTTTTGTTGTTGTACATTTTTTCACTTTTGTCCACAAATCTATCTATTCTGTTCCCTAGAGTATTTTCAAGTTGCAGCCCCTTTGTGGACCTGTTTGTTAAAAAGAAGAACTGTGAGTTTGATTCATGCAGGAATGGGGCCTGCTCTTCACTGGAGCAAACTGCTGAAGAATGCAAGAAAATTGGTATCTGTATTGACTGGAGAGAACTGACTAACGGAAGCTGTGGTATGTGCCCTATTTATCTTTCTCTTTTCACACTGCTGGCCTGATGGAACAACATTTGATCCTCTGTATGTCCTGTACATATGGACATACAGAATTTACATTAAAGTTGATTTTGACTTTACCTTGGACTTAAGGATGAAGCGATTAGATGCTGGTAGTCAGAAAGCTGAATGATCCAGAGACATTATTAACACAATATTCCAAAATATGATCCAAATATGATGATATGCATTGTGATACTCCCCAGCCATGTGAGCCACAGATTTCATGTTCAGAGAATATCTAATACCCAGTGTGGGATCATAGATTTTATGCATCTAGAATTTGGAGGTCATGTCATCCTAGATTCTGTAGAAATCAGGTCATATTTGAACCACATACATGACAAAAATAAGGTGTATCTGGTATCGTTCTGTCTCTTGTCTTGTGTATGAGTTTGCACATTTTCTTGTGTTTTATGACCTTGACCATAATGATGTATTAGTTAAAATGTCTGTGATGCATTCTTTCTAAATGTGACTCTCACATTAAATAAGTTATGCATTGTTGTTCATGTTTCAGGTGTGCCGTGTCCAGCAGGATTGATTTACAGACAGTGTCATGACAAGCTGGATGACGTCTGCTATGGAGGGTTTGTAAAGTTCCTTTTTACAAATTATAAATTACATTCCCACAGTTTTGTTCCTCATTCTATTTAACCCAAAATATTTCCCTTGTCAAGACTTTCACTAATTCTGCTTCTCTCCTGGTTTGGCTGTACAGAGTTCGTTACCCCGGAGCCTCCATCGAGAGCAACATTGAAGGCTGTTTTTGTCCCAGCGGCCTGCTGAGGGCAGGAAATCACTCAAACGTGTGTGTGCCTGACTGTCCCTGTGAGTAACACTGCCATAAGGCTAACACACTAACATAATCTTTGATAATCTTATTGCAGTACATGTTCTTGCTGGAGACATTCATTTCAACTAGTTGGTAACGTAGAGTTTGCTTTCCCTTTCATCAGATTGTAAAGGGCCATACGGTGAACCCAGACTGGTAAATATCTCTGTCTCTTCAATGTGAAAGTAGTGAAATCTGTAAATCTAGATTGGGGTATTGATTCTCAATACATTTCTCTTCCTGTCTTCTAGCCTGGTGAGGAGTGGGAGTCGGGCTGCTACCTGTGTACATGTAACAACCGGACTCTCATGGAGGAGTGTATTCCAAAACCTATCAAACAACCAATTTCCTGCAGCCCCAACGCTGTGCTGGTGAACACTTCTTGTTGTGGTGATCAGGAGTGTGGTAAGCACTGGCACTTAATAAGATTTTAAAATTACAGTTTAAACATTATTTTAGAGACTTTGCATTCATCAGAATTAATACATAATGTGTTATTTTTCAGTTGAGAAGACATGCACTTATAATGGAAAGACATACATGGTATGTTACATCTAGTTTCACAAAGAAAAAAAATCTATCCCTTAGAAGAGAATTTAATTTTAGATGTAAATGATTGAAAATTGCACTGTGAGATGCATCAATATCTGTTTTTGTGTGTGTAGGTGGGGGACAGATGGATGGACACCACCCGTCCCTGCCTGTTATTCAATTGCACTAACGAGGGTATTCAGACTGAGACAAGAGTCTGTCCTGCTGAAAACTGTCAGGAGGTACTGCACACCCTCCGCTCCGTTTCATCATCAATAACTATAACATCTTACAAGCCTAACTCTTCAGTCATAACTCATTTATTGCTGCATTTCCCACCAGTTTAGGAGTCATTTTGTAATGAAAGTATAATTTAAGTATTGCTTAGAGCTGCTCTTGAAGTCAAACTTTTATCTTAAATACAAGTTGGAACACAGAAAACTTTTTTTGGGGTGTAGAAAGCATTTTTCTTTCCTACATGATGAAACATTAGCTGGCAAACAGACGCAGAATTAAGAAAACAACTTAATAACAATTCAACATCAATACCTCTAAAAACAACTTCTCCTTTTTTACATATGTATATATTTTGTTGAATTGTGCACTCATATTATTCCAAATGTTTCCAACAACACCCTCTTGCTATTATGTCTGTGAAAACATTAGGTTATATGTGAGAGAGTGAGGAAGAGAGTGGTTAAACAAGGGATAGAAATGACATACTGTGCATTTAAATAGCTGATACACCGGAACCAAGTCATAGGTAGAATAACGAAAATCTGACCTCTAGCTGTTGTGATTTAATCAACAGGCAGACAGAATTTGGGATAAAGACCACTGCTGCTATACATGTAAGTTAAGTCAAACTTGAAAATATACTGGAGTCTTTTACAGTTGCTGACTGCTTGTCACATCGCCTTTCTTTCAGTTTGCAGAAATTTGACTTAAAATTCCATCGGTAATCTTTTGTAATTCATTTCCTCTCACTCCAGGTAACCAGAGCTGTACTCCCAAGGTGACCAGTATCTACCTGACCGTGGACAATTGTACCACCATCATGCAGATACCTGTGTGTGAGGGCCGGTGTGTGTCTCAGCCCAGGTGAGAGGAAATATTTTTCAATACCATTTGCAATACTTTGGGTACAAATCTGCATTGTAGGGCTTGATCTTTTAGATTTTGATGAAAAGATGAATATGACTAGGCAAAGCACATAAGGAAAGACTGGAATTTTTAATCTATGTCTATGTATTGTTATATGGATATTTTTGTCCACACAGGTTGCTTTATCACTGTTACAGTTTTATAAGTCATACTCATAACTCTGCAACAGTTTAAATTCAATGGACTTTCCTGAATACTAACTCTGGTTTCAATCCTTCTCTCCCCTTCTCCCCTATGTGCTCGGTCCACTGCAACAGTGTGGTGTTACACGGTGACCTGCAGGTGGAGAAGAAGTGCCGGTTCTGTCATGAGCAAAGCTCAGAGAGGAGACTAGCGACCCTGCAGTGTTTTGACCTCACTACCAGACAGTACACCTACAGGCACATCACCAGCTGTGAGTGCAGAGCCTGTGAAATACAGAAGTAAAAAGTACTGACAGCACAGACAGGAGCCAAGGCTAAACAATACTGTATTTGTATTCATTTGATTTATTAAGAATATGTAATTTCTTGAAATTGAATGGTCACTAATCAGATTCAGACTCAGGTTTATTGCCATGCAGTTTTCACATATTGTGCAAGGATTTTTCCTAGGCATTTTTGTGCATAATAATCAGTGTAGTAAGAAAAAGACAAATGTCAAGAATCATATATCATCATAGTGAAAAATCTGAAAAGTTATATTTAAAGCATGCAACATATTTGTTTGACGCTGATTTATATGATGTTTAAAACAAAGAGGATGGAATGTGCACAAAATCAATGTATTGCGACATATCTTATTATTATTTTCACAGCAATTACCATCAAATAAAGTGAACCATTTACAAATCAAGGAAGCTTGTTGAAGCAGTCACACACCTGTCTAAACTGAATGTTGGACCAGGATTGTAGACAGCATTTCAGCATCAAACTAATCTGAAAAATGTCAGCTATTTCTGCATAAAGTTAACCAAGTCATTTTCATAAACCAGCTCCTCGAAAAAGACCTCCAGGAAGTCAGGTCCGAGTTATCACAACAAGCCACTAGCTCTCTGCTGCCACCTGAGTTGCATTGTGGGTATCGTAGGTACTTTTTTGAATATGAGGATCCTGATCACCTCAAACTGTCCATAATGAGTCCAGTAGTGTTAGAGGAGTGGACTGCTTTTCAAAGTGGGTGACATCACTAGAGGCAATTTTAAGATTACACGCAGCTTCCTCTGGAGCCACAAAATACTTTATTTTAGTTTTTTTATATATGCAGTAGTACTCCCCAGGACCTGTAAACACACTATAATGTGTGAAACTGTCAGAGTTACTCTTTAAGCCCTGCTTTAATCTACTCAATTCACACATTTTCACAAGGTCATATCAGCAGCAATGCTTCTTTGGCTTTGATTACTCTCTTATCAATATCAGTTGCAGGTCCTCTAAAAGATTAATGGCTCTTTCGGGCAAATCCCTTCAAAAACTAGTTACAGTGTATTCTGTGGATTAACATTCAGTCTATACGGCTATTGAATAACAGAAGTAAGAAAGAATGTAGTTTGTTTATTTTTATTTTTTTGGTTTGAGTGAGCTTTTTTAACTGTACACAACACACAGCTAGCAAAGAATCTAGCGTTGTTCACAAGCAGCCGTCCATAGTGCAGAGCTGACATTCCTGCACGAACTCTAATATCAAAATGTTTTTTAAAAGTTCTTTCATGTGCAGAATTTTTAATAGTATTTTTATTGGATATCTCAAATATTGTGCCTTAAAAAATCTTATCAGGTGATGTGATGTGCGACACTCTGAGAGAAAGCCATTGTTAAGGCCTATCAATAGGACAGGAAGACTTTGATCAAGCCTAGGAAACACCCAACCTTACAAAAGCTGAATTTTCTCCAGGAGAGGAAAGCATTTCATTCTTTGAAAACAGCAAACTAACAGAAGCAGCAGCCTTGTAAAATAAGCTTTGGCCAGCTTCACGCTGCTGCCGTTTGTTGTGCGTTCAAAAGGATGGACACTCGGGAGGCTTATGATGTTCACAGAGGAGGATGTGTACGCGGGTTATGAATGTGCGTGTGTGTGTGTGTGTGTTTGCATTTGGTGAACCTCTGAACCTTCCGGTGCAGGTCGGACATGCATCCCACTGGATATCAGCCAGCCAGAGTGGTCACGTTTGGGTTTGCGTATGCCTGCTTGCCTGAGGGGTTGAAGGGGTTTTTTTATTGACATGATCAACAAGTGCACATAAGTGGCTGAGTTACTGATTACAGGTGATGTTATAGTTTGTGATAAGACTCTTGTTTTAAGCACAAAGTCCTGCCAGGTACAGCCAGCCTTCAGCCACTTTAGCACATCCTTCCCATCACTCGTAGGACCGCTGCTGCCTCTCAGGTAAATACTTTTCTGCTTGTTTTTCACTACTTCTACTTCTAAAGCATGAATGTCTCCTTTTAAAAGAGAATGAAATGTTCGATTTATTGGTGTTTTAGTGCAAAATACTGGTATCGTGATTTGAAAACCAACGATCAAATCCCAAATTCAATAAGATACGATTTTCAAAAAAATGTATGTCTGACAGGTTGGGGACTCAAATTTGTTTAGTTTTTCTTTCTTTGTATTCTCAGGTGAAAGTATATCTAAATTTGGGATATTTTGAAGAAAATTTGATAAATCTGATGGAAAAAAAACACAATTTGCCCCAATCTCTGATGTGCTCATGTCTTTGTATTTGTATGTATTTGTAGCTGTATTTCTGCAGGTCCTTTGGTACTGTGTTCTGTGCTTCCTCACATCTGTTGTGCACACAGGAGCATCATGAGTGTAGAGTCCAAAAAAACACGTGAGGCATGCTGCTCAAAGCTCAAGGTTGGTGACATGTTACCTTTTCCTTGTGTTATAAAGCATTGCACTGCACCCTGTATGGACTCAATTATTTAAATTTGCAATTGTGAATGCAAATTAACACAAGTAGATTTGCCAAGTTGCAAAGTTTCACCGTAAACCTGATTTTTTTTTTCAACCTTACCTCCATGTATTTGTCTTTCTAGGCCATTTGTATGTCACTTATCTATGACCGACAAATGCTTCACCTGATGAGGCTGTAAAAGGCAAAGCATTGACAAGAGAAAGCCTAATTTTTCTTTTGGCCAGATAAAAGACTTTGACTTTGACACCAAAAACTGTGTCTTTCCTTGCTCTTGGAATGGGAACAGAATTGTTAATGATTGCGTAAATGGATGTCCTTCACAGACGACTGCATAAAGATAAGCAAGATAGTCTAGTTAAGTGGTCCTTGAAGAGTCTTTTAGGTAGAAAAACATGGTTATTATTGCAGTTGTTTGTCATTGGTGCACAGTTTATGGCCTGCTCTGTGATAACAGACAGATCGTAGAGTAGCAGTTAAAACTGGGTGGTGAATTTCTTGCAAAAAGTCACCAGACCAGCTCAGTTAAAAAGTGAAGACGTTAAAAAAAAGAAGTGAAAAAACATGTTGAGCTCTGGAAGTCTCAGTCCCAACATCCACATTCACAGCCTCACAGACTTTGAGGCCCATCCCCAGTAAGTCAGCAAATAAAACGTGAAGTGCACAAGGGCTCTCTGGCAGACATTGCGAGCCCTTTAAGGCTTCATGTCTGATGATCCACGTGATGCTGCTCTTGAATATTTGATTTATTTTATTGCTCGATATGCAACAATTTTTATTGACAATCATTAACTCACTGCCTAATATTTGACATTTTCTCCTAAAACTGATTCTCTACTTAAATACACTCAGTTTATGAAATAACAGAAACGTAATAAACTTATAAAGAGAGTTGTTTGTTTCCTGTGGAACTTCTGGTGTTATGCAAGTGGAGGAACTTTGATTGTACTCAGAATAGTCTATGACCTACAGCCCAGTGTGATTTCCCTTTTAATCTTTAACTATCTTTGTGGCAAGGATATGGCTGCTCACAGGAGAAAATTGTACTGGTAAATCAAACAAACTCTGAGATGGACCTGACATTGGGATTGAAGTTGTAGGTTTCACTTGATATTGTTTCATTTAATCCGCACGCCGCATTTTTACTTCACCTGCATACTTGGCTGAGCCATGTGTCACAGCAGGGTGCGACAAGTTGTTCCCTTAACCTCCGTCAAATAACATCATGTGGAAATTAAGATAAGTGGTGTTAAGAGAATGTAAATCTAATCAGTGATGAGAGCAGGTGTGAAGTACTATGTGTGTGTTGTCTTGTGTGTGAGCCTAATCTATCATGTGGTAATACAGTAAATTGCCCTCTACCTTAACATCAATGCAAGGTGCAATTACACCCCTTTATCCTTTGTAATGGAATAAGCCTCATTCAGAAACCTTTCATTGCGTGACTGGGACTGAAAACAAACAGATTAATCCTCTCACTCAGACGTCTTTTAGGAGCGATTACTACAATTATTAACGTAATCTTCTCACAATTGGCATCGTATTCACATTAAAAGATGTTTTGTGAGCGTCCCTTTTTTAATAAAATCAAATAAGACATCCTCTGAATGCAGAGGAACAGTTTCAGCTAACAGAGTGTCGTGTGCTTCTGTGTTCCCAGCTCTTCCTGGCTTCTATGGCGCTTGTGTTCTTTGCCAAAGCCTTCGGCGGAGCCTATATGAAGAGCTCCATCACCCAGATTGAGAGGCGCTTTGATATCCCCAGCTCCCTCATTGGTGTCATAGATGGCAGTTTTGAAATGGGTATGTACAGGTTTTTTTCTTTTTTCTTTACAGATGGCAAAGTTACAGTTTTATATAGTAGCTCAATTCTGCAGCATTCCGACCTCTCAAAGGAAAAGTCAGACATTTGGTGGAATACGCTTCTCTCCTTTCTTGCAGAGAGTGAGATAATTGATTGATACCATTCTTATATGCAGATGCTTAATGTGAAGCTCCAGGAAAATGACAACTTAACATAAACGCATTTATTTGAGTTTTCATATAGCTTATTGTTTCTCTAGAAGGAAGTGACAGTGCATATTTTCTGAAATTTCAAACTATTCCTTGAGCCAATAATCTATTCATTTAGTCTATTTATTAACTCTTCTCCTTCCCAGGCAACCTGTTGGTAATAGCCTTCGTGAGCTACTTTGGCGCTAAGCTCCATCGTCCCCGGCTCATTGGTATCGGCTGTGTGATCATGGCTACTGGATCTTATCTCATAGCCCTGCCTCACTTCTTGCAGGGACCGTCAGTACACAGTTTCCTTTGTTCTTCTTCTATTCTCATTTTGTATCTGTCATACTGTGGCCTTGTTAAGGTTGATCCTGTAATAGTGCAGTAATGATTTACATTGGTTCGTAAGGGCAGGACTGGCAGGATCAGAAACGTTTTGGATTTAACTGAACCACAATGAGAAGCATCAGGGGTACAGTTATTCTAGAGACAATAAATTGGATTAAAGGAAGCGTTCACCCCAAAAATAAAAGTTCAGTCATTATCTAGTCGCCCTCATAATCATGGAAAATTGGAATGTTTTTGGTGAATCTTTCCTTTAAAGCCTCATTATTTCACAACTCATTTCAATTAGTCCAGTGTACATATGGTGGGGTTAACCTGTTTGGGAGCAACATGTAGCCTGTTGCTTACATGTAGACTAATACAGTAGTATATGTAGAAATAAAACTACTTGAACACAGGTTTTCTCTGTGTTAATTTGTTCATGGTCATTTTTTTTAACAAAATCTTATGACGAAATGAACGCAATATGATGTCAAATAAAAGTGTTTAAACTTATATTTGACACAAGGCCCAGGTAGGGTTAGAGGACTGGGAATCATGCAGGACCCACCTAAGAAGATCTTAGGCCCTAGCGGGGCAAATTGCAAACTTTATTAAAGTCATATATAATAATATAAAAATCTATTTTCTCACAGTGATGCTGGGGCACTGTTGTTGTTAAGGAGATACTGAGATCTAAAGGCACATGCAGTATGCTCCTGGTACGCTGTATGCCTTGATCGTAATTGGTCGTCCTGCTTGCCCCAGTGAGGCGGCATATACCCCAGTCTCTGCCCTGTTTCAGCTCCAGTTTAAATCGGCTGTAACACTGAACATCTTCTAAAACTTATGAGTGATGCTACAGACGTTACATGAATGTGTATTCAAGCCTACAGAGCTGCCTCCAGGAAATGTCAATATTACATGAAGTCTGTAACAATTTGCATGTGTAACATGCGTGCAAATTGTGTATCTGTAACACCCAATATTCATAGGCACTGTCATTTTCAGAAAATACGTTCAAGCCACAGACGTGTCATGTGTTCATTCTTAATATTTTCCAGGTATAAATACGAGACCAGTGTGTCTCACAGCATATCTGTCAACAGCAGTGAGAGCGCACTGCCCTGTCACTCCAACCACAGCCTGAGTGAACACGAGACACCTGATGTAGAGACCAGAACAGGTACAGGGCAAACACACTCACTGAATAAATGTAGGACCTCTCAGGTTTTAGGCTTTAGGCACTTGTCCATCTTAGCTATGATACCAAATCAAAGCACTGGTAAAAGCAGAAGATCAATATTGAACTAGAGAGAATTTTTTAATAATATGTCTAGTGTCAGTTTATATTCTGAGCCCGGTTTCTCTTCCTTCAGCTTGTGAAAAGGCAGCTGGCTCCTCTCTGTGGATCTATGTATTCCTGGGGAACATGCTGCGTGGAATTGGAGAGACTCCCATCATGCCTCTGGGTGTGTCCTACCTGGATGACTTCTCAAGAGAAGAGAACACCCCTTTCTATCTGGGTCAGTTCCTACTACCTTAATGACACTTTTTTTAATAACACATTGTACACTTAACATCTGTGTGATCCGTTTATTCTCTTTTTTGTTTGGGTTAGTTTAGTTTCTTTAATTAACTTAAAGTAGAAATAGAAGATTTTTCAACTTTCCCTTCTCCTAGTGTTTTCCTGTGATTTACTGTTGGCGCCACTGTTGCAATAACAGCATCAGAAACATGGCTACTGCTAATGGCCTGGCAACAGTCGCTAACAGTCCACAGCCAAAACAACTGGAAGAATCCCAGTATGTAGTGAAACACAGTTTTCCAGTTGTTCCACTGTTACCTGAGGATAGTGACCAGTTAAATCAGTGCCTCTTCCTGTTTAGGTTGTGCAGTGGCAGGCACACTTCCTTTTGCTGCAATGCGGTCTTTGTTTTTAAGGGTAAAATCCAGCCTGGTGGCAGACCGAATAGCTTAGTGGAAACAAGGTTTATAGGGAACCAATCCATATGCAGATGGTGTCATTTTTTCAACAGTATTTAAGTTTGAGCAAATGTCCTGTAACTGGTGTTTATTGTTTATACTGTATGTCTATCGTGTATAATTTGATTGTTGCTTGATACTATCAGTACATAACATTTTTCTTTCATTCTCCAGCCTGCATCCATACAGTAGGAATCTTAGGACCTATGTTTGGGTTTATGCTCGGGTCCTACCTTGCCAAGATCTATGTGGACATTGGATCTGTGGACTTAGGTAGGCGACTTCTTCATATCAAGGGGTGACAATTAGTACTACAGTACTTTTGATATTTTTGGGGGGAAATGTTCTCATTTTGTATCCTCAGGCCTTACCTATTATTATTGCATTACTGATGGCTTTATGTAGATCTATTACACATAAGCACTAAATAGTTGACCATTCATCTCCTTGAACGTACATGACGAGTTCATTGCAAAAAAGTTTGTTTTGGATTCAGGATTTCGCAGCATTTCATTCTGTTGTCATAGTGGGATTAGTTCAATGTTTACTGCATGGACTAGCACCATTAATGGTCCCTGAATGGTCCCATCCTCCTGCTTATGTCTAAGCAGTTGGGATGAAAAGGGCTCAGTTCTACCATGGAAGTCCTGTAAACACAATCCACTTCCTAACCTGAGGTCTTTGCTCCTCTCCCAGACGGTGTCACCATCAACTATAAGGACTCCCGCTGGGTGGGTGCCTGGTGGCTGGGCTTCATAGTGACTGGCACCATAATCATGCTGTCCAGTATACCGTTCTGGTTCCTGCCCAAGTCTTTGCCCAAGCAAGGGCAAGAGGAGAGCCAGAGTAAAGGCACAGAGCTCGCCACCGTGGCAGAGCAGGAGAACTTCCTGCCAGAAGAAGCCCAGGACCATGTGGAGAAGGAGAAGCCAGTTACCTTCCAGGAGCTGGCTAAAGGTACCATCTAAACACTATGAAGCCCTGGGATTAGTTTTTTTAAGGTGGCGTTAGCATACAAAACTCTGCATTAACCGGTGATTACACATTTATGTTTTAGTTTTTATCTCTTATTTCTCTTGTTTCACACCCAGTTTAGACCAAGAAGGTGTCTAGACCACAAACCTTGAAGCTCAATGAATGTCTGGTCAGAGAGGCTTTATCTATGAGCAGCAGAGCAACAGCATGCCATAAACTTCTTCTAATATTTTAAGCGCCACTGTTCAAACAGTTGCCAGGGTCAATGTGTTTAATCATTAAACAGTTATGGTCCTGACAAACCAGAGCCCAGACCATGTAACCCTGAAGCCTGGACGATCAGGCAGTCCGGGCAAGAGTTGAATTACACATCAGGACACGTGACCACTTTTACTTAAGCTAAGGCTCCGTCATGCCATAACACAGCATTATATCAGACTTACACAAATTGCCCCTCCTAAATGTTGCACTGTTGTAAATTGTTATTTGAAAGTGATATTATTTTCAAAAAGAAACAAAAGATAAGAATAATGTTTACAATAAAAACAGCTTTAAATGATCAATAGACCAAAGAACATGAACAATAACTAGATTATATAGATGTTAGATATAAGTGTAGACATTTGTTATGAATGCCTATAGACATGGATATACATAAATATACAGATAGTCAATTTCTTAATAAGCTGTTCTTTCCTAGGCAAACACATAATGATACTGAATCACTGTGACACTTTTACGTTCACTCCCAAATGAAGTATCCCAATAAAACTTTTGCTAAAATCTCTGTGTTTTGTTCTTCACCAGATTTTGTTCCATCTCTGAGGAGGCTTTTCAAGAACACCATCTTCACACTGATGATTCTCACCTACCTGGTGTCTGTCAACGGCTTCATTGGCATGATCACCTTCAAGCCAAAGTTCCTGGAGCAGGTCTATGGTCAATCAGCCTCCAAGGCCATTTTCCTCATAGGTACAGAGCAAAAACTGACCCTGATTCCCTCTGCTCACTGCTCTCTGTTGCCCAAGGCAACTGAAACAATGATGTTATTGAAGGGAAGTGTGAACGCGAGAGATAAAGTTGACCTGAATTGTAAGCGCTAGGTAGCCCACTGTGGGCTCTCCTTTTGTGTGTGCCTGTAAAGTAGCACCCTGAGCTATGATTAGCTTTTTTATGACTGTTTACCAGCACGGCTAGCTGTGTTTTTGTTGGAATATAGATCATTTAACTTCATTGTTGTACAACCACAAATTATGACACATAAAATTAGAACAACAACAACAACAACTGGCTGCTGGCCAGAATTAGTTTTTAACACAAAAAGCTTATGACGTCTTGTGGATTTGACTTTCTCATCACATAGATCTTGGATGCCAAATGTCTGGTTGCATATCTCAGACCCAGTGTCTCTTATCGACACACTGATCCACCCTGGCAGTAGCAGTAGATGTTAGAGGGTGACACGGACGTGGATTTTTCACTCCTGTCACATTCGACTACAACAAAAGCTGTGCTGACTTTCGCCCCTCCACCATGGAAAAGCTCTGTTAATTTGGCGCATTTGGCTGCATCCTGTAATAATCTTTTTTTCTTTTTTGCCCTTAATTTTTGTGCTCTTTTTTTTTAGCGTGTTTGCCAATTTGAATTTATCCCGCTCCTCTTTCTTTTTTTTTCTTTTTGTTTGAACAGGAAAGTAATAGTTTAATGACTGGCTGACCGGATGAGCCGATTACATTTTAATAGAAACAAGGATCAGCTCAAGTTGGGAGGGGCTGCTCGTATCCCTCCTTATCATGCAAAATACTAGATTGACTCAGTCTGACGTTCCACTCTGTGCCACCTTTTTATGGGGTAAAAAAAAAACGTTCCGACCGTTGGCCGGTTCGGAACAGACTGGCTGTTTGGGAATACTCCCGAACCTCCCTATGGCCAGCCCACCCCTAATATAGGGTATGGTCGGCTAAAAGTAGCATACAAGTTAAATGGTTAAAACTGTAATACTGCATACTATCAATGATATTTTCTCTTAAATATTATATGTTGTCAATTCTCCAATCCTTTTCATCGATCCATTCATTCAACCATTTATGCATCCATCCAGGTATACTGAACCTGCCAGCAGTAGCCCTGGGCATCATCACCGGAGGTTTTGTACTGAAACGCTTCAAGCTGGGTGTCATTGGGGCTGCCAGGGTGGCATTTGCTGCCTCTGTTGGGTCTCTCTGTCTGCTTGCCATTCAGGTCTTCATCAGCTGTGACAACGCAGAGGTGGCAGGTCTTACCGTCTCATATCAGGGGTGAGTGACGTGCAAACCATCCTTGCACACGAAAATAGAAGTCGTGATTGTCTGGGTGCATTGCAGAGCTTCCTATGACTCAGCCTTTGTACTTATGTTGTTGTTTGTAATATGACTGCACGGGGAAAATGTATTTCTAAAGCCAAACTATGGTCAATGTTTGCAACTGAAATGTTGATCTTCATGGAAATGAATGTACTCATTCGTGTCTTTTCATGTCCGTGTGCATCAGGGATACTCAAGTGTCCTATGACCAGCAGACTTTGCTGTCACAGTGCAACATGGGCTGCTCCTGCTCAATGAAGCACTGGGACCCAGTATGCGCCTACAACGGAATGACGTATGCCTCACCCTGCCTGGCTGGCTGCCAGACCTCCACCGGCACTGGCAGAGAAATGGTAAGACAGCGTGTAACTCTATATACGTCTTCATCATATAGTTACATTATAGTAATTAGTTGATTAAATATGAGACGGACAACAGGCAGACACACAACATAGGCAAACCCAAACCCTAGCTCAGTTGACCAGAATGCAATATAGCCAGGCCGAGGACATGTTAGAATCGATATTTATTCAAATTTCTGCCCACAAGCCAAACTTTGTGACGATAACATGTTCTGTGTGGGCTTGTTCTGGAAAAATCAGGTATTTAATCATTGATGAAATAAAAATCACATATCATCATAAGTATTTCATACTATAGGTGTTAATGTCCCACATATTCCTCCAAACAGTTACCATTTTTATTTCAGCACACAATATAAAGGTGTTGATTTGAAAACAACAAACATACTGAAAATGTTGCTATTAGTGCCTCATCAGTAGTTTCTCCAAAGGCTGGTTAAAGTATAAAGACCATGGAGTCCTTACAATCAACAGGGTGTGTCCCTGTGGGAGAATGAGTGCGCTCCTGAACCTCTATCAGGGAAATGTAAAGGGACAGTTAGTATTTCAGTCATGAAAGCCAAGTTGTCCTCTAAACAGCACGTGGAAACACCACCAGTAAGTATATTCCATGTGTATGTTCTCTTCCTTCAGGTTTTTCACAACTGTACCTGCGTCAGTGAGATGAAATCTCCAGCCATGAACATGTCCGCAGTGCTGGGCCAGTGCCCCAGGAAGACAGACTGTGATCGCATTTTCAAAATCTACATGGCTTTGTCCGTAACAGGGTCCTTCATTTCTGCCTGTGGGGGCACGCCAGGATACATTGTGATGCTCAGGTCAGAGACACTCAAGCTTTTTGTTGTGGCTTCAAATGCAAACATCAGCATTATGTGTGGACCGCCTCTGTCACACTATTGAAGGCAATATTGGTTTGTTGTTTGTTTATTCTTGAAGCTTGAATGGTGATTTCAATGTCTTATGTGATAACCTTTGGGTAATCTTCCAGGTCGATCCAGCCAGATTTGAAGGCGCTGGCTTTGGGTATGCAAACACTGATAGTAAGGACTCTGGGTGAGTACTGAAAAATACATAATATACTGTTGCAATGTAGTACACAACATTGCATTTTGTTACTTAACTGTCAATGATTTAGCACTCAGGACCATGTCAATAAAAAAAAACATGAAAACTTTATATTTTATCAGGTGGGATACCTCCTCCAATATATTTCGGAGCACTGATCGACCGAACCTGTTTGAAGTGGGGCACCAAGCAGTGTGGAGGCCGCGGCGCATGTCGACTGTATGATGCTAATGCATTTAGGTATGGTGAAACCAGGATCTTATTTTCCTGACAGTTTAAAGATAAAATCCAAGTTTGAAAAATACTTAAAAATGTGGGGTTTTTTTAATGACATTGTTATGTGCAGTCGAGGTCAGATTTTCAGTACTGTTTATGTGTGGAAGTTTAAAGGTGCAATATGGAAGAATTTTAGTTGAAAATATTCCTGATCAACTACAGTTATCAACAGAATGTGATCATTTTAGAACAGTTTTGATTTGATTGACGTCAGTGTGTTGTGCTGCAGAGATATCCACTTAAGTTAGCATGCTAGCCAGCTAGCAGCCTCCCATCCCAGTCCGAAGCGATGAGTACACATCAAAACAAGCTCCCAGTTTGAACCGCGAGCTGTGTGGAAGGAAAACTGAACTACTTTCACTTGCTAACAGCAGATACAGTTAGCACCAGTTAGTAGCAGTTAGCCACCACAGTGGTGGTCAGTTATTACATAATGCGCCTTTAAGCAATATTTCCATATTCTGAGAAACATACTTCTATATACATATTTATTTTCAGAGGTCTTTGTCCTTAATATGAAGCTACATCCAGCAGGCACGTTTTAGCCTAGCTTAGCATAAAGACTGAAAGAGGGAGAAACAGCTAGTCTGGCTCTGTCCAAAGGTAAAACAAAAGGGCAATTAAAGCTTAATAACATATTTAATTAATATCTTATATCTTGTTTGTTTAATCTGTATAAAATCCGAAGAACTCGTCCTGCACACAATCCTGTGTAAAACCACTTGTCAATGCAATAAGAAGGTACAGTTAGTCAAATTCTTTAAAGCATAAATACATCAGATTCTTCTGGGTTTTATCAACTTTTAATTAATAGAAAATGTTCATTCTACAGACCATTTTTAATTCTGATGTCAGATTAAAACATCCAAATGTAAACTCTCAAAATGTGGAGAAAACATCCTGATGTGGCCAAATGTGCTTTTCTTCCAGAATGACATTCATGGGGTTGATTACTGGACTTTACATGCTGTCCAACATGCTGTGGGGAAACCTCTACCTCAAAATTGTCAAGAGACAGAAGAAGTTAGCACTGAAGAATCAAGCCAAGGAAAATGGACTGGAGGGTGAGAGCCGGGCCAACGGACATGCCAGCATCAACATTGACACAAACAAAGATGACACAGACAAGGAGAGTACCATTTAATGTGTTTTAGGGAGCATTACCATTGTCTGATGTAGATGAAAGACAGATTTTACAGAAGTACTGAGCTTGACTAAATGTGGTGATGGTTCAGTGTTTGCACCCTTTCGTCTTTCAGCAATACAATTCATTTTTTTTACACACTGTTCTGAAAACAACACCTGCTGTTTCTTCACTTCAGAGGTCAAAGACCCTGACAAAGAGCTTTAACATGAACATAAATCATCTCTACAAAAATACTAAAACACATAAACCTAGAGGTCAGTTTCAGGTTTGCTTCTATACGGTCAAGAAAAACATGATGGGAACATTATTTTGTACAACTGTGTGGGCAAGGAATCCTTACCAAAACACAATTCCCTTGTGATGATATTCACTTCTGAAACGCTTACGATTTCAGAATGAGACAAAACAAAATATGTCAAATACTGTATTTGCAGAAGATTGTGTCCATCATTTATACTTGAATAACATGACGTCAGGAAATGATAGTTATATCTAATTGTAAAGCTTTACATTCAAAGTGATTGACTGTATGTTCAGTGACAGCTGGCAGATATGTATACAGTAGATGTTAAATGTACAGTATGTACAGTGTATAGTTTTGAATGCAAGTACAAGACAATGTAAGTGGATGTGGCCTGAGATGCAGTAGCAACATTTAGTGACATGAAGTATTATCAATGTCTTGTTTTCAGTTATTAAGAATGTTTTCTTTCATGTGTTTCATTGACAGTGAGAGTTTTTGATACTATACTGCCCACCCATTAGCCTCTATTGAACAGTAGACAGCGAGGGGGGCTGCAGTTTAGGTTACGAGTGTGTTAGAGTTCAGAGTGAGTTAAAATAACTGTGTTCACATGTCACCTTCATTTTGACTTTTGGTTATTGGACCCCGGCGACATTTGACATGTCTCTTTCACATTGCACACACTTCTTGTTACATCACATCATTTACACAAACCCTAAAGGTCATGAACGTTCATATAACCCTCTGACTCACAAGTGTTTGTCTGGATAAGTTCACTACAGTTTGGACAGTAGAGTGTGAGTAGAGCTTAAGTCAAACATGATTGTGCTATATATATATATATATATATATATATATATATATATATATATATATATATATATATATATATATATATATATATATAATGCTATATTTGTAGTTGTTGATTGATGATGATATTAAGTTAGATATGTTGGTAGATATATTATGTGTATTGTCATATTTTAGTTTTTACATAATTTGTTTCATTGTTTCTTTTTCTTTTACTATATATATATATATATATATATATATATATATATATATATATATATATATATATATATATTAAAGACACTTTTTGTGCCTCAGTTTACATGTGACTTACCCTTTTCATCTACACAAAGTGACCCACTATACAATTGTTATAGTCCTTTTTGGAACAGCAAAAATCAATATTTTAATATTAACAATGTAACCAATGATTTCTCCATCACTTGAGGTGATTAATTGGAAAGAGAATTATATGCAAATAAGGACAAAAGTGAAATTTCTTTTTTTTTTTAAAAACAGCCCAACCTGAAGCTCTTAACCCACCAAAGTTAGTGGTTACATTTAGCAGCTAAAAAGTCAAATTCTGCTAAATGCTAAAAAAAATGTGAATACTGAATTACATAAATTATGTGGCCAAGTGAGGGGGACAAATTGTTCAGAGGTCTATTGAGTGATTCATTATCCTCTCGCATTCAGTTGCACCTCTCCTTAGTGGCTAAAGAACCACAAACAGCACAGTGCCAAAGGACCGACTTCAGGTCTTTATAATTATATACTATCAAAATCTAAAGTCAAAATCTAAAACCTAAAGCTGCCAAACTCTGTTTGAGTTGACCCTCGAGCATCTACAGGGTGAGTAACCAGATTATTAAGTGCCAAATGACAACACTGAACACGAAAAGTTCTGTATAGCACCATTCCTGTTTCAAATAATCAGCACCAAAATGGAACAGTAGTGACAAAGTAACAGGGTAATAAGCCATATCATTTAATGGCAAGAAGCAACATTTTGAAATAAAATTAGGAATACAGTAGTAGTAGTGAAATTATTGTAGAATTTAACCTTAAAGTCCCTTTTATGCTTTTATTGATATTTTCTCTCAGCCAGTTATAAGAGATGTTCTAAGGACTTTGGTTATAATTTCTCCGCACCTGCTGTGAAGACCTTCCCTGTTCATTCCTGCTGCTGCTGGCCTCTGGTCCACTGTCTCCTACCTGACCCTGCTCTTTCTATTGTATAAAAATTAAAACAAATATGTGCAAAACAATAGTGAGCACAAGTTCTGTGCAGAAATTAAGGAGAAGTGGGTTCATTCCAAGGTGGTAGGTGTAGTCAAGTAAGAGTATTGTTACTTTAGAACAATATTACTTATATAGAAGTAATAGGTAGTCATCCAAACATTACTTGAGTAAGAGTAAAAAAGTATTTGGAGAAAAAAGTACAGAGTAGCCTCACGTCTGATTTATTCATCAAATAAGAACATTAATCATTCAATCAAAATGATAATCAGCAAATTCATGTATTTTAAACTTTAACTGCCACAAAAATAACATAGTCAAAGGAACACAAATACATTTATAGTCTTGCATACATTATTTTATACCCAGAAGTGGGTAATGTTAGAGTAGCCACAAATTGTAACGTTAGCAGGGATGGAAAACATGTTTGTCCACCTGCCACTGTGGCTGGTAAATTCTAAAATCTACCAGCCACTCAACATGTTAACCAGCCACTTTTAAATTAAAAAAAAAAAACAAAAAAACAAAGGCTCAGAAAAAAAATAACCTCCGTGCGTATGTTATCCCTAAAAGAAAATATATAGCTACAGACAACACAAGAGCGTGAGCAGAGTCAGTGACACCAATAGCTTTCCCTTCATACACGTGCATTGAGAATCAGTCTGGCTCGCTTAAAGTTGAAGGTTGTTATTACGTGATCTGTCAAACTTTGTCTCCTCTGTGTTTACTCTGTGAATCAGCAGTGAGCTCCCCTTGTGTAGGACAAAAGTGATGGTTCAACTATTATTGCCATGGGTTTGTTTTTTCAACATGTTATGCAATATATTGTAAATGTTATGAACAGTGTAATATTGTAGGATTGTAAAACCCTTTTAATCGCTACACTCGCTGTTAAGGAAGCTATTAAAGCTATAAAGGATTGCTTTTGCAAGCTACCAAATGCTCCACACTCGGAGGAGCTGAATTAGAGCAAAGGGGAGAAGTTACAAGGAGAAATCTAGTTTGATAAACTAAGCTACAGCACTTTCCCAAAGTAGTTTGTTAAAAAATGATCATGGGATACAAAATAATGCAAAACATAGCACAAAGTAGTGAAAAACAAAACAACACACTTGTTCACAGATCAGAAATAAGCAAAAGCTACCACTCATAGAAAGTGCCAGGAATGTCAGCGTTTGGCTCTGCACACAATGTCCAAGCTGGATTAATACTTGCCGCCACTAGAATGCTACAACTTATGATCATAATCAGCAACAATGGATATTTATGACTAATTGAGCCAAGGAATTAAGATTGATATTTTGTCCAGTCAGAAAGCAGGTTGGCATCTTCTAGTATGCAACAAAACAAGCCATTACAAGCTGTTAGGAGCGGATTTCCTGAACCCAATAATCAGGCTCAACGCCTGTTTAAATGAATGGGTTCATGAATGTTTAGGAACTAATTCAACCCCGTCTAGTAAAAAAGAAGGCTATAAAATCACATGCAAAGAATTATATACAAAATATTACATTAAGCTCTGAGGGCCAAACTTCAAAATTCATAACTCAAGACTTATTTGCAAGGTTCCACGAAATTAACGCAAGTTTTAAAGTTGTGCAAGGAAACACAACTCGAACTGGGAAAAGTTGAGAATGATCCAAATTCCAGTTTTCTTTACTTTTAATGGCCCAGATGTGTTGTTTGACTTTTATTTGTGTACTTAACCACCACGCAGACATGAGTGTTGCTGGACAACCAACCAAACAGAGCAAACACGGAGTCAGCTTTCTACTTTTACAACACTCCCCACTCCAAAAACACAGATGACACCAATACATAAGAGCGTCTTTACTCCGAGTAGATAAGCTGGCAACTTTAAATGGAAATAACACAACTCTTTATGTATTGATGGCCTTAATATTTATTGATGCACTTAATTTGAAACTGCTCTCTATATTATGCTGCCCCTTAACCAATAAGGATGTGCAGTGTCTGGATTCTCCCAGCAGGCTGTGCTCTGTGCAACGATATATATCCACCGTATGGCACTGAGTGTGTGTCACTGCTTCTATTTGAGCAACGTTCAGTCAGTCAGACAGGGCATTTGTAATGTAGAAAAATAATGGTAACATTTTATTAAAGCCACAAGTTTCAATGTGTTTATTTGCAGCAGGTACAATGAGTGATGATCTAAGGTACCCTGACGCAGTTACAAACTACATGCCTGTGTACCTGATATTAGATACAGCGACGAAAGACGTGCAGAACATTTTGCCAAAGGAGAATGGGTATGAATTTTCAAAAAGGGAAAGTTTCCCTCACTGTGGCTGCGCAGGAATGTGAAGGCTGTTAATCTTAATCCCTGGAATTTGTGAGGGGGCAAAGCTGATTGTGTGACCTGCTGCCTGGCGGCCCGAGCCCCCCACCGGTCAGTGGACTAATAGAGCATTTCTTGACACGTTTGCATCGAGAAACACTGTCATACCTGAGACACACTGTTCCGTGTTTTGAGGTCTTCATCAAAGCAAAGCAAATCTATGGGATGAGTGTGGCTGATTGCAGGTTGAAGTGTGTGTTACACGTGTCTTTTTCAAGCCTTATCAGTAGATTTATAGAAGGCAATTTCCTTCTTCCTCTGAATCTCATATTTTACTTTGTGAGAAAAAGGGGAAAAAAATAACAATAAATCCAACAGGCCTAGTTTGGAGTTACTAATCTGTCTCCCCTCCAGCTCTCCCCCTGTTCTCTTGTTGCTGTCCCCCTCCTGGACTGACTGGCATGTGTGCAGAATGAAAATGTGAGAGGCCTTTTGTCCTCGTTGGTTCCAAGTAACTGCTCGGCCCTCCGACAGGAGAATAGGAGCTCTGGGAGAGCAGGTTTAACTCCTCTCAGTAGGAGGAGAGACACATGGCTGTTTAAAGAGGAGCAGAAGAAGAAGAAGAAGAAGAAGAAGAAGACAGGGGTCCCCATCAGCCTTGAGATGCACTAGGTATTTTTTATCTAACCTCCTCAGTAGTTGCTCTTTTGCTATCTTTTGCTATCAATGTAAATCAGTTTTGAAATGAGGAATTCCTGTGATAAGGCCGGGGCCTGCTTGCCAAGAAATATCAGAGTTTAAAGGCGAGCGGCAGTTTGGGTGGAAGTATTAACAACAGCTAAACCTGACGGGGGATTATTGAGCCATGAGGTGAAAACACACTGACTGATTATTTGGTCACTTTATGTCACTCCCAAGTTTTCAAAGGACAAATAAGTCAAGTCATCGGAAACCATTTTCTCTCTCCGAAATGGATTCGACCCGCAGCTCCTGATGCCTGCTGAGCTGAGGGGATTGTGAGGAGAGGACGCTGGTGGAGTTTACACAGGTACCTGCTTTTACTCACTTTGCTCTTGGGGAAAAGTTTCAACACTGTGCAACTGCTTGAGATTTGATACCGACCGTCAGACATTCTTCTATGCTCACAGCTGATTACTGAGAATCTGAAGTAGTTGACAGGTCCAATATAATAACCTTTGATACATAATAATGCAGTAGATTGTGTAGATTGTTGTTTCTAGTGATGAGTGAACCGGCTGGGGAACTCAGATGTGCGGTCACAATGACGTCTGACCTATTATATTACAATATTGTTGTTATAAGCAAAGGTGAATAAACACTGCATCGACACAGTCTTAATCAGAACAGAATACAATGCACATTGTGATTTCTGTTCAGAGTTTTGCAAAAGTGTGATGTGACCAGGGGAGTTGTGCTTATTGTTTGGCCGTCTTGGGTTCCATTTTTGATAAACAGCTTCAAGTTTTATAGACAATTACAATTACAGTCAAAGAAAATGTATATATCAGTTATATGACATGAGTGGCTCAACCAATTTAAAGAGATTAAACATCGCTTCTCAGCCCCGCTCAGCTAATCAGCCTAATATTTACTGTACAGTCATGACAGAGGTATCATCAAGAACAGGGGTTAAGCTCATTTGCCAAAATGCTGAACTGGTGAGAGTCCTGTGCTTTGTTTGGCCCCGGCCATCTGACCCCGACATCCTCCCTGTGTCCCTCACTTTGTCGTTCTTTATGCTACGGGGCCGACTTTCTCCTTTGTTGCCGTAATAATCACTATGGCCACTAGAGGCCACCAGCTAACGAGAATTGTAAATATCGGTTGCGTTGCAGCCGCTGTAGTTAGTTAATTTGTTATCTGTATCTTTGGATTTCACTGCCTTCTTTAGACTTATTGATTTTCATTTGTGCTTTTTATGATTGTTATATTGATGTGGACTCAAGAAGACAAGCAGCCACTTTGAAGAAACTATCGCGGATCCATAAAAGAATGAAGCATAACAAGTGAACGTTCACCTCTAACCCTCTAACTCTGTCTGTTGTGTACTGTGTCTGCTCCTCTTGCAGTGCCCTGAATGCAGGTAGACAGAGCGGCAGACGAACGTTGAGTGCAGGATGGAGGAAACAGCAGAGGACAGAGGCAAGATGACCAGCCAGCAGGCCCTGTGTGACCCTGACGAGAAGACCAGTAAACGCCCTGGCATCTCCACTCTCAAAGTACTGAAGCTATGTGTAATCAAAACTTTGCTGTTGGGAACTCGTAATTCCGTTTTTCTTCACAGGCTGAACTTCATTCTGTTGATGCGCTCCAGACGAAAACACGTTACAAATCTAAAAAGGTAGCGGCGGCGCAGTTGTAAATTCTGTCCCCCGACGGAAGGTTCGAACCTCGTTAAGCATGTAAAAAGATGGATGGATAAATGCTTAAAATGTCTGACTCATAAGTTGTTGGTGAGAGATGCGCTTTCCCCAAAGTAGGTGAAATCAAGTCAAGAGCCGATCTTGTGCTGTTTTCGACAATCTTCGCGGGCCACGTCTCTGCTCTGGATGAGCCTCACCATCAGTCCCGAGCACAGCTGTGTCTGATTGCAGCACTACATCAGCATGTGCAAAGTTAATGGAGCATTTCTCCCAAAACCCAAACCGCATCCATACACCAATTTCATTTTAAGATAAGTTTTCCTTGTGGGCCTTAGCTCAGTCTGGAGGGAAAGCAAATTTTCAAAATCATCAGCAAATAAACCCTTAAAGTAGCATTACACGTACCCAACTGTACCAGCAGCTTTACCTGGCCGCTCTGTTTCCTGCAGTTTCTGTTTCACATTCTTAAATCTAAGATTATCTTTGAAAATACAAACTGATTACTCAACCCTCACTCCAAATCAGACGAGGAGGTGGGGTACACAGAATTATACGTGGTGTTACTTATTAGTAAGGACGTTGATTTATGTGCCCTAATTAGGGTTCTCAGGAGTATTTAAAGCCCAAGGAGGTCCATACCTGTCAGATTGAGTCAGGTTTAAGCTGAGAAAGAAAGCCTCTGCAGCAGTGCAGCACGATAAGTGGAATTCTGTACATGCAAAACATGCAGGAGAACTCCAATAATCCACAGAGGGACTTAATTTAGCAATAAAGAGACTGCAGGGTGCCCACACACGGAGTAGAAGCCAAAGACTGTGGAGGCTGGGATGTCGGAGGCGGAACTGTTCCGAGACATACGTCAGCGGCACTCAGGGTGCGTGTGAAACCCAGACAAGATATGCATTTATGAGATCATTTTCCATTTAGTTTTAAGCGGCTGTTATCAATATTTGTATAAACAATCCGACAATGTGAAAGAGGGCGCTAATGCTGGCGACCCTGCGGAGGATCAACACCTGAACATGCCGCTCGGCTAAGCGCCAGGGAGCTTTATAGCAGGTTCCGTCCCAGTGATAAGCTGTCCGGCCTGCAACGTTAAAGGGAATTTCCACCAATTTTATTCGTCATGTTAGTATGTATACAGCTCTCGGGGGGGTACTACTGCAAATGTGAAAAAAGTAGTTTAAAGCCTTTTGTAGCTCCTGCCTGTAAACCCTTTTTAAGACCTTGCGCCTACTTAACCCACATGGCAACTGAGGACCACTGGACCACCATCTGTCAGGTGGTCAAGCCGCCCACAAATGGCAAAAGAATTGAGATTATTTCCTTGCTGTAGTATGTCCATGGCAGCATTTCCGCTTTATCAGAGTAGATAAATATACTCGTGTGACTTGTTTTTCCCTCTGTGTTTTCTAGCTATTTATTGTGGCGCTGTCCTTCGCCTGTTTCTCCAAGGCTCTGACGGGAACCTACATGAAGAGCTCCATCACTCAGATTGAGAGACGTTTTGACCTCTCCAGCACGCACATTGGACTCATAGATGGCAGCTTTGAGATGGGTACCATCTGTTTGTTGACTTAACCCGAATCATTTGTGCACCCGATCAGGTCTTTCTTTTGTGTCTCCCAACTTTTTAGTTCCACTGTGCTGCTTACGATTCTCTGAATGTTTTTTTTTTTCCCTTTCTTCTGCTCTCTTTTTTTTTTTTTTTTGCCGGAGGTAGGCAACTTGTTGTTTCTCGCGGTGGTGAGCCATTTTGGGGCCAAGCTGCATCGACCCAGACTCATCGCCATGGGTTGTTTTCTCATGGCCGTGGGGGCCTTCCTCACTGGGCTCACACACTTCTTCATGGGACGGTAAGCATTAACAAACACATGATTTTAGAAACTTTTGAAAACCGGAAATATGGAGAAAGACCTCTGAAGGATCCTGTTAACGTCTGCTTTGTGGCGCTGCTGGCTTCTTACAGCTACACGTACGACACAGTCATTCAGGTTTTCCAGAATGACAGTGTGAATATCATGGCTTGCATGGATCCACTGAAAACGGACGACGTGCCCGAAATTCAGATAGAGCCCTCTGTGGAAGACAACGCAGGTAAAAATGATTTCCACTCGCACATCACTGAGTTGAAATCCCATTCCCATCTAAATAACCAATCATTTTTATGCAAGGAAGACACCAAAGTAGTACGTGGGTACCCTTAGGTGTGAGGGAACACTGTCTCATTTTTGTAGTAGCTAATTGGGGGGCAGGCTTTTCAGAGGCGCATTTCTCCTCTTCCCTTTTCTAATTACACAGACAGCCAGTCTTTACGTAGCGTATAAGCTTGTACTTGTTCACGGATAAGCCAGACTTTTCTTCTGCAACAATGAAGTTAAAAAAGGACCATATACTGGTTTATAATCTGTCGTGAGGGACTTCTCTGCTGTGTGTGTGTGTGTGTGTGTGTCTGCTCATCTCTGGGGAAATGAGCCAATGTAAAAACACAATCAAAAACAGCAGTGACGCTATTTCCAATAGATTATCGCAGCAGGCAGAGAAAATAGAAGATGCCGAAGCAACCCCTACAGACTATTGGCCGCCCACGTAGCTGCGCACTCGGCGTGCTCTGTCTGAGCAGCCTGATGGGTGAACATGGGGAACTCTATGGATGCAGGCAGTGATTGGCCTACCGGTTGATAAGGCATGTTCATATTCATCTACTGGCAGTGGGAAAAGAGCCAAAAAACCCTTGTTACATCAATAATTAATAAGTCACATATGCTCTTGTATCTTGCCCTTAACAGAAGACGTAGCACAAGAATTATAAACATACCAATAACATACCAGTAAAACTTGGAACTGTCAGATACGGACCTGGCGCCCGCCCTGCCCTGCTTTCTGCTAAACCTCTACCCATAGAGTTAAAATAAATAAACCTGAGGTCAAGACCACAAACCACAACAGTAGCACATACAGAGTTCGACTTAACATGAAACCTTTCTTTCAACCATCCCTGGAATGCACTGACCCTGGTCTGACCTTCAAGCCGCTCCCCTCCTGTGCTGTGTACCGCTCAACCCCAAAGCCAAACCTCCCGCGTGGCTCATAAGTCAGAACTTTTGTAATTACAAAAAAGGACAAATCTCCCCATCCATGCTACCTAGCCCCAAAAGAGAGACGCCTCATTCACATCCTCACTAGAACAGCACCAACGATCAGCCTGCGTGTGGACGGCAGAGCACGACAACAAGAGCTGAAAACTGGAAAAAGACTGAAGAGACTGAGTGATATGTGGGACATTCAGTCGTTACGTAGTCGCTGAGAGAGCAGACATTGGTAATATTTATTGTGATAAATTCAGCTTGGGCTCGTATCTGTCTATGTATTCTTCAGTGTATTGAGGAGCAGCTTTTGTTCCAGTCAGTTCTAGCTCCCTGGGATGAACTTCAGCTGAAATGTTGCGTCCGTCTTTCTATTGTCGGTCCATAATTAATTTTCTCCTCTCACGGAAACGTGTCATACAGCCGCAGAATGCAATGTATTGATCTGGTTCAGCTATTCTGATGAGATGTATTTAGAAAGCAGCACAATGTAGAAGTCACCTTCGGTGCTGTGGTGTGCAAGCTTAAAGCCACATCCTATTATTGATATTGAATGAGCGCCACGTCGTATTCATGCTTTTGGTTTTGAGGCAGCCCGTACATACAACTGAGGCAGCAGACTCTATTTTCTGTTTCACAATAACATGCGGGAGGGGTTCAATACGGAGCTCTGTGTTTATTTTAAATTCAGCTTTTGATAAAGTATTTCTGTTTGTTACAAAATAAAGAATCTGTGAATGGTGCAGACAATGCATACACGTGCACGGAACATGCACACACTTGCGTTGCGGTGATGATATGAACTAAATGTTAAACCTTATTTGATGACTTGTGCATTTTCTATGTGAATATCATAGGGGCGTATCTAAACGATCTATAACACATGCCATCTGAATAATGCACCCTTTAAATAGCAGTGAAAAGTCACTTTCTGCTGCCTGTGGATAGCACCGTGCCATCAACACGTCTGACCACACCTTATTTTCGGACCAACATGCCCAGGGCACAGGCACTGTGTTTTTTCTATTTACACAACTTGTTTATCAGATCGCAAAAATGAAATACCTACATTTCCTTGTTTGTGTGTGTTTATGGAGCCTGTGTGAGAGAATCGAGTTCGCACATGTGGATCTACGTGTTCCTCGGGAACGCACTGCGGGGGATTGGAGAGACTCCGGTCACGCCTCTGGGCATCTCCTACATCGACGACTTTGCTAAAGCAGAAAACTCACCCTTCTATATTGGTAAGATAACACTGCTTGTTTTCAGTTTCCAGAGTGGGATTTCTGAAATAGTGCAAATGCCAAACTGTATTTTATGTTGTTCAGTAGATAACCTTCTTGGACACATAAGTTGCCAGACTAATATTTCTGTTTAGCTCCCTGCCCTGTCAGATGGTACTAACAGTGAACACATTTACAGTAAACACATTGTGTGTGATTATTTTGTGATCTGCAGCTTGTCTCCAGACCATTACTCTCCTGGGCCCCATGTTTGGTTTCCTCCTGGGTTCCTACTGTGCCAAACTCTATGTTGACATTGGAGATGTTTCCATGGGTGAGCACAGTTCATTTGTTTTGGTAGGAGTGTGTGTCATTAGTTATGGTGTGTCAAGTCTAATCTAGTCTACCTAAAATTAAAGGCTACCTTTATCTATCGTTGTCTGAAATCAAGGACTCATTAGCTGTGCTCACATATGTATATCTTATATTTAACATTAGGAACTATTTACTTACAGTAGATGAAATATGAAAATAAGAAATGCATAGCCAGCCAGCCAATTTTTATCTGATATGCGTGTTTGATCTCTATACTTAGCTTCCATGTAAGCGGTTCAAGTGGATTCTCTAACCAGAATGATCTGAATCGGGACAACAAAATATTGTTCATGTAACCACTGATACTGTTAGACACCTGGTTAATTCAAGGAGAAGTGAATCTGCTCCATGAGAGGCACGAGACCAACAACTGTGCCTCCTGTGTAGACCGATGAGAGTTTTTCGGCTGGAACTTCCTGTTTTGACAGAGGAGACATGGTGACTATGTCTGGAGCTTTGGTTCAGACTGATTTTGACTCGACCTGCTGCTCATGATACGCAGGTCAGGCGCGACTATAAAAATAGGCTGCATACCTGTCAGGACAGGTTAGTGAGGACTTTTCTGAGTGTCCCTTTGAGGGATCGCCTTGACTCTCACAGATAGATAAAATCTATCATTTATTCATCAAATAAACTCAACCAGGCCACACAAAGTGGGCTGCATTCCTACCAGAGTGGAGAGTGTCACATCCCGGATAATTAGGATGCAATTAGCGAGTTTTTCCCAAATTAAATCCGGATCCGTTCACACAGAGGAAGTGACAATGAAATTAGCTTCCTGCTCTCGCTGTGCACTCACTCAGAAACTCTTTTGTGCCATCCAGACAGTGTGACCATCACCCCTAAAGATGCCCGCTGGGTGGGCGCCTGGTGGATGGGCTTTCTGGTGTCGTCCGCCCTGCTGCTCATCTCCAGCATTCCGTTCTGGTTCCTGCCCCGCTCTCTGCCAAAGCAGGGGGGAGACAAGGGAAGCTGTGAGAACCCAGAGGGGACAGAGGGGACGACCTTCAACAACAATCACAACCTCAAACTGACTGAAATTGCTAAAGGTTGAGACAGTCGCCTTCACATTCTTATAACAGAACAGTGCTGACACTTAAAAGTTATAGATTTGGTATTTCACACATTTATAGTGATTGCTTGTATTACCACTGGATGTCCTTCCACAGGGTTCCTTCCCTCGCTGAAGCGCCTGCTGGGAACTCCTGCCTACTTCCTGCTCCTCTGTGGGAGCATCCTGAAGTTCAACTCTTTCATCGGCCTGTTCACCTTCAAAGCCAAATACATGGAGCAACAGTTTGGACAGTCTGCATCCAGAGCCAACTTCCTCATAGGTAAAAAAAAAAAAAAAAAAATTGAATATACAGAGAGCAGGTCCACTTCCACATACAGTAAGCCAAAGTGGACAAACCAATGAAAATGTTCATATTTTCATAGCCACTGTAGGGAGGGTGATGCGAGGGACGTTCATCTAGTTGCTGCTAAATCCTGCACACTGGACCTTTAAAAGAAGAGTGACCACATCTCACTTAGGAGCCAAAAGCTCATTACTTACTCAAGGCTATATGTTTGATTCTGTGCGTACGAACTGGAAGAATCGTACAAAACAACCACAGATGTCTATGATTTGGCGGTACTCATCCCTTCGATACAGTTCAAGGGTTTGAGTCAGCAGTGCCTGGTGTCTCATGAAACACACTACCAGCTCTCCAACACTTCTACTCAAAGCTTAAGGAAACAAACTGCTGTTTCCCTTGTTTTTTCCTCCTTCTAGGTGTGCTGAACCTTCCAGCCGTGGCAGTGGGGATCTTCCTCGGGGGGCTGCTGATGAAGAGGTACAAGCTGAGTCTGGTGTCAGGAGCTCAGCTGTCCTTCGCCACGTCATTCATGGCGTACCTCCTCCTGCTGCTGCAGTTTGGCACCAAGTGCGACAACATTCCCGTGGCCGGGCTCACCATCTCATACAACGGGTCAGTGCCGAGGCATGACGAGCGTGTGACGGCGCTCTAACAAACCAAAAATAACGCGACATACAAACGTCTGTTTCAGCCTCAAAACACTATAATGCTGATAATTCTCGAGGCGACATCTGCGGCCAGCGTAAAACACATCCCCTCTTTGCTCCGCAGGACGCAGAGTGTGTCATCCACCAGCGATATGCTCTTCTCAGAGTGTAACAGAGACTGCTCGTGCTCGGCAGAGGAGTGGGACCCCGTGTGCTCAGACAGCGGCATCACCTACATCTCTCCGTGTATGGCTGGCTGCCTCGGCTCCAGTGGATACGGCAAGAACACAGTAGGGCCGCACACTGTTGACGCACGCTCAGCCTCCTCATCAGCCAGATTTTTTCGAGTCCGATGAGTGCAGAATTACTTGACCTGATCTGCGATTTTGCAACGTGAACTCTTATAACAATTTCCAATGAATCAGCATTTGAGCAACGCCTCGATAGAAAATGGCATGACGTGTTTATCAGCCGTACCATGCAGCCCACAGGGTTCATTCCAGAAAATAGCACTCCTCAGCAGCAATGCCAAGGAAATGTGCTTTGATGAACCCCGGAACGTTTGACTTCAGGAGAGAATTTGGTCACGAAAACCCCAAGATGAATAAGAGTATTTATTCCTTCAATTTCTCTCCCTGTTCAGCGGCTCTGTGAAATAGTGGAATCGTTAAAGCATGTTCGTTTCTCCACACTTACTACCAAGTCTTTTCGGTTTATCTGTAGTAGTTAATATTTCATCATCAGTTTGATTTCCATTTGTTTTAAGGCCCCCACATATCAGAATTATGTATCTAATCACACCTGTCACCTAATTTAACAATAACTTTTATTATTTCATGAAACGTTATTGGATTTCCATGACGGCGGATAGTGGAATCAGCAAGGCATGTATCGTGTTCGGACCAAATTATAAGTGGGTGGCACTTACACTTACTTTCCAGTAAATCCTCCGGCTACATTGCAGTGTGTGTGTCTTCACCAGGTCTTTCACAACTGCAGCTGCGTGTCCGCCTCCTACCCAGCGGGCAGCAGTACGTCCGTGAGGCTGGGCCAGTGTCCGCATGCCAAGGACTGCACCCGAAGCTTCACCTCCTACATGGCCGTGTCTGTTCTCAGCTCCTTTATCAACTCTCTGGGAGCCACACCAGGATACATGGTCATCATACGGTCTGTATCTGGAAATAATGATGACTGGGATATAATAATAATATATCTAATAATTCTGTTACTAGAACACATCCTTATGATTTTAGCCAAGTGAGCTGTGAGGGACATCACCCATCAAGCATGGCCGTAACCAAATGAAATGCCTAATTTTACACATCAGTCCACTGCATTTTAAAGAAATTGTTGAACTCTCTGAGAATAATTGCTTTTTTTTGAAAAGAGTAAAATGAGACACCAGTCTCATTAGTGTAAGGTAAATGTGTAGCTACAGCCAGTACTCGGTTAGCTTAGTTTAGGTGGTTGGGGTGGCTGGATGGGTCATACATCTGAATTGTGATTCATATATATGTTGTGCTACTTAAGTAAGAAAGTTTGAAAAAGTAGGTTCATATAAGTAAATGATGCACCAGATTTAACCAAGCAAATGGGTAAGAGCCTTCCATTGAACAGTTACTGCATTAATCAATGTGTTTCAGCTGGCAGAAAGCTATTTAATCTGATTTGTCACCAAGCTTTACTTTGAAAGTCTAACCGAATATTAAGTATTATTGCTAACAGGCCACCAGGCTGATGTATTTGACGAGTTGGGAGTAAGGGTGTGTTGTACAAACATGGGAGAGGTATCAGTCTTATCTAATTCTCAGCAAGAAGGCAAATCAATGTATTACCCAAATGTCAAACTCTTCCTTTTAAGACACTCTTTGGCAAAGCAACATTGTTTTGTAATTACAGATGTATCTCACCAGAGCTCAAGTCCCTTGCGCTGGGTATACAGACCCTGGTAACTAGGACTCTTGGTAAGCTTCATGACTTCCACCTGCATGCCAAGTTTATTATTTTGTAACACTCAACAATATGGTGCACAAAAATGTGAGCAGTTACTAATCAATGAGTGAGGAACGGTCAATACATTAAAAAGTGAGCAGTTGCTAGAAAACAGAGGATAAAAGCATGGAGTGCCGCAGGAATGAGACCTAAAACCTGGAAATCATTTTCACTTTTTGTTTTATGACATAAAACACCAAAGTTCTAATCTTCCACATATGAATGACAATGTGTTTACATGTCCTAAAAATGGTGGTTAGCTTTAGTCTTGTTGCACGTTTTTGTTTTAGTTTTTGATGTGTGGCAGTCAAAATAACATAACATGATATACACTGTGATGTAAGGCACTACTGTCATGTTGCAGCAGTACATACTTTGTTGATATGTCATCTGTAGGTGGACTTCCTGCACCAGTGTATTTTGGAGCCCTGATTGATTCAACTTGCCTGAAGTGGTCAATCAAGAAGTGTGGGGGCAGAGGGGCATGTCGCATTTATGACTCTGCGATGTACAGGTACGCCATGGACTACGAACGTGGTAATAGCACCTCATTGCTAAGTCATTGCTATTTTAGCCACAGTACAGCCGATGCAGAGCTCACAAGCGTTGGGTGTTACTTTAGACGCTACGACAAAAAAAAAGATTCCTTTGATTGTCTCTATTTTCAGAATCATCTTCCTGGGTCTGATCACTTGTCTCAGTGGTTCCTCGTATTTCTTCATCATTGCCGTCATCATCCTCCTCAGAAGACAATTTCGGAAACCAGAGCGAGAGACGGAGAAGCAGCACAAAAAACCTTCAAAGGAAATTGAACTTCGGGCCCCGTCCAATCCCGCTGAGAAGAAGCCCCGCGCTCCTAAAACTCAGCAACTCACGCCTCGTGCTCCAAAAGTTTGTGCAAGGATCGTATTGGAACTGGAGGAGGGAGGGGAGGTTCAAGGAACAGAGCAGCCCTCCCAAGGTGGCAGACTCATCTCCACAAATAGCACCCAGGAGAGACTACAGCTCCAATCCCTGACAGAGACCACTGTTGAGTTTGCTCCTCTTCCAAGTGCGGAAGCAAAGATGGAGATGGACGGGCAGGAGGAGGGGATGAAAGAGGGAAAAGCAGAGTTTTCCAAAGCTATGACTGCGCAGGTGGAAAATGAGAAGCTGGATCATCCGACAGACGAAGAGAATGAGTTGGAGAAAGAAACTACACAAAGTAAAGAAACCGGCGGCCCACAAAACTAAGGTGTTCGTCAATGTTGTCTCCAACACAGGGTCAAACAAGGCCAACTAGACCCATTCTAGAGAGGTCACCGATTTGGGCACATTTAAATGAAATGTCAAGAGGGATTATTTTCTTAGCATGAATTATGCTAACAGTATTTTTCCCCTTTGTATTACCAGATAGAGCTATCAGTGGTGCCTTGTCCACAGCTGTAGAAACATAGTACAATACTTGGTATACAAATGGACAGCACTTGATGTGCACACTGAACAACAGTCCCAAGCACTGACTGACTTATATGATCATGATCACAAAGCCCAGACAGAAATACATGAAACTGACTGTTTCTCTTTATGTCGACTCTTGAATATGTGACATTATTGTCACATTAAATTGTGCAGTCTCAAATACGTCCGTGAAAACAGTGTTAAGATCACGATGTGAACGCAAATAATGTGGAAATGATGTTCCTGTTAGCTTCCTTCCTCGCAGGTGGTTTGTGTACTAAAAGTTCAAATTAAGAACACAGTTTTCAGATGTATTGTTATTTTTTCATAGTTAATTAAACCTTTTTTTTTTGGTTTTTGGCCACTTGGGTGCGGTGCAACAAGCTGTGAATGCCATGTTGTCTTATTACCACCTGATAGGACAATTGTGCGAGCAAAGAGTGGCTTATGTACAATTTAAACAGACACAGAGCATCGATAGAATTCATCCGAGTCGTTCTTTGAGTTACTTTGAGTCACACACATGACATGTCATCAAAACATCACATCCCTGTCCCGTTATACCCATACCGGAATTTGCGCCGATGAGAGCTGTGACATTTTACCAAAACAGTGACACTGCAGGCCATTAAAACCCAAAATAATCAGTTAGAAGATGCTAAAGGTCTGCAGAGTGGTGGCTGACAAGTCTGTGGGTTTTCACTCCGAGCAACTCTTTCCACATTCTGTTTTTACTGATCTGTTGTTCACATAAAAATATTGATAACAGCCACTTTAAGTTTGGGTAGAAGGGGTTAGGGTTTGTTTATCTGGAAAAAAAAAAGCACCTATCACATGTCAGTTTAGCTGCAGATAGTATACAAAATTAAAGACCGTTGACCGTGTCCGGCAGCACTAACAGAGTCACAGGACAATGGTTTAAAAAGCTCATGAAGAACTGCTTTAAGAATAGGAAACTCACCACAGACCTAATACTTTATCTGAGATGCCTAATGATACGTTTATGTACGGAAGAGGAGACATCAGTGGTGTAATTAGGCTGGAGGGATAACTGAGTGTTTGAGCAATATCTGTCGGGGGAAAAAAAAAAAAAACCCCACTTGCATTTCTGACTAAGGAGTCATTTATATTTCCATGCACACAAACAACTGCCATTTGTTTTTCTGGTACAGGTAGGTGTCGGTGACGTTAACAGTTTATTTGCGTCTGTGGGTGCATCATGGGCCAGGAGGAGACCATACGCACTGCTTACATTTATGCAAGGACTCCTCTCTTGACTAAAAGCTTTGGGCTGTTGCTCAAACAAGATCTCTGCGACCGTGGGTACTGACACCAGCTACTCATCATTCCCAGGTGCCTTGAGATCCCTATTAACACCCATTGCTAGAGGAATACTAATAAAGCCAAAGAAAATAAAGCTGCCACAAGAGAGAGCACCTTCTAAGTATGAAAAAGGAAGGTGTTTCGGTTCAAGTTCACCTAACTTTCTGATATCTAAGGGTTAGTTGTGTTATCAGTGGCTTCCTTTATGTGACGGGAGCACAATAAAACACTGCCATGGTGTCACCCATGCTACATCTGGCTTCACACAGTTACCAAAGTAAACCATGGGATCCTAAAGTTTATAAAAATAGACTTAAAATTCTCCACACACCACCCACTTTCTTCTTCCATTTTCAACTCCCTGACTCTTCCTTTTCTGTATTTCCTTTTACAATCTTGTGCACATTTGCCTTTCTAACCCCCTTTCCCTCATATTAACTGGAGTAGCTAAATATTTAATAAGTCAATTATATATTCAATCAAATCATTATGATTCTTTAAACCAGCATTTGCCAGAGAAACCAGATATAAATGCCTTGGCAGGCGCTGACAGAAACGTGTTGTACATGGCCAATTTAGCAATTGTTTCATCTTTAAAATGTCAGATCAAACTTGACTGCAGAATAAGATGGTACACAACTACATGGTCTAGGTGAATTACATTCATCTTCGTCTGCAGATACAGCAGGGATTCTTGGGAGGCTTACAGGAAACACAGTGAGGTGTGAGTTGGACCTCGGTGGGTTTGGGGGTGTTACGTGTCCATTAGGACCGCACTACATCTCTCTGTGTTAGCTAGAAAGCTGCGGTGAAACCCCACCAGCACTTACCAGCAGTCTGCAGCCTGTGGTGCCATCTCATGAACACAGAGGTTCATTAGAAACATAGTCATGGTAATCATTTCAAATCTAATGTGTTCTGTCCTCGCATTGCCTGATAATTACAATTTTACGAGCGCTCTTCTTTCAGCCGTCGGTTCAGTGTATCAGTGGCTCAAATACCATTTTCTATTTAGTCTGCACACAGCCCCGCTCCAGCTGAAAATGCATTATCTCCTGTGCAGCAGAGGTGGGTGTGGCTTAGCTGGAAGAAATTGATCTCATGCTGTATAATTTAAATTGGCAATCAAAGTTTAGTCTGTAGGTCTGATAACAGCTGTGGGGTTTTTTTAAATTCATAAATCAAATTGTTGGGCGCATGGGAGCCGTGGAAACAGGCTGTAAACACAAACTTTGACATCATCATCATCATTATTAAGTTGATATGGCTATTTTAGTGAACAGTTTTGTAGATAAGAGGTATGTCTGTTGCCAACAACACTGTATCAGAAAACACAATAAAAAGGAGCTTACGAACGTGATGTTAAGTTGCAATTAAGTTTAAGTTTAAGTTAAGGCACAGAAAAGTACTTGGTTAGGAATAAATCATGGTTTGATTTCAAATAGATACACAGAAATGTTTCTTCTGACCTGACACTTATAAGCCAGTGAGTCTATTTTTAGCTCTGTCTTTGGTCTCAACCAAGTTCTGAGGAAAATACCTGGTTGATTTATGTGCTAAATAGTTCGCCAGATATTCGTTAACCTGCTAGGCATGAAGGATACAGTCAGTGATTAGGGCTTTTTCAGTGAAAACGACAACGAGGACAGCGGTGCGAATGAGCCGCAACAATAAAGTTACAGGCAATAAAACCAAAACACTTGTCTAAAAGACACTTAAACACTCTAACACGCTAAAAGGAACTGCAAAGTCTGTCGATAGACCTCTGTGGGGTTGTTGTTACAAGCAAAACCTTACATTACACATTACATGTAGACAGTGGAGCCATTGGTAGTGTAATAATATTCATTATAGCAGCTTTAAAGTTACAGAAAATGTGTACTTTAAATAGTTTTCAATGAAACTATTGCAAAAAGACATGACAGCTAATCTCCTAAACTATTCAGAGTCCTGGGTCACATGCTTATAAAGTGTTACTCTCAAGTTTTACTGTCACTTCATTAATTAGTACTCTGTCAGTTGTTTGTGACGTGTCCCGTCAAAATAATGAGACATTGTTCATTATTCATGATAATTCATCTTCACATTTATTATTCATCGTCTGAGGAACCCAGAGGGAGGCGGCAGGGCCAGAGTTTGGTGACCTGAAACTTCATTACGTGTCTCAAGGTAAATAGGAAGACAGCTTCCCTCTCCCTGGTGTGGGTTGATGACGGGTCAGTCCCGCCGCAGACGCTGATGGCAATGATGACGAAGGTGATGATGAGGATGGTGACGTGCGAAGATGCGCACGCGCATGTGTGTGTATGCGTGTGTACTTTGAAAATTAGCATTATTCTGCAAGTGAACAAGTTTAAAAGTGTACAATAATGCTCAGCCGAGGGTGTGTATGACATAAATGAGACCCTCTTGGACTTCCCTACACCCCCATACACGTCTCCCCCCCCCCCACCAACCCCCGTCCTCCCCAGTCTCTGTAAATGAAAATGCAAGGCTATATTTGGAGAGAGCTGATGTCACAAGTGGTTTGAGCGATGAGCCTATAACTGTTGGAGTCGGTTTGTGTGACAGTCTGACAAACCCTGGACTGCTCCAGTGACGGACTGGGATCTGCTGGCTACTGGCTGCCACCACAGAAAGTAAGTACTCTGCCTCTATTAAGGGTTAGTTTGTCTCTTTTTAACAGGACCTGTGTGACTCTTGTGTGTGTGGGCTGCTACTGGAAATGGACAACCTTTTTAATTTGTGTAGTAATAGTTTTCTTATAGGCTCGATACAATATTTAGCTACATCTCTACCTATCACACATACTGTTCATATATTTTAAATCTTAAAGGAGCGTGTTGTTAAAATGAACAGAGCTGCTGTATATTCTAAATGGAACATCCAAAAACACTAGATATGTCTTGTTTGCATGAAATGATGTGGATGCATTTTGGGATTTTCTGTTTAATGTAAGAATGCATCAAAAGCCAACAAATACACAGAATTATAAATATGTCATTATAAAGAAGTGTGATGTACAGAAGCTTTAATAAACAGCTCGAAATACAGGATTTCAAGATGTATATATGATGCCAGATGAAATGGGAAAAAAATGCATCTAGATCTGAAACAGTCACTCAACAGAAAATTAGTAAGCAACTGTTTTTATATTCAATTCACGTTCAAACCCTTTATACCATTTTTCACACAGAAATGCCAGAGATTTTCTAGGTTTAGCTTCTCTGAACTGTTGGTCAGACAAAACAAGCATTTTAAAGACATCAGCTGAGAAATCGTGATTTTTTTTTTTTTCATTGTCTGACATTTTAGAGACAAAATTGATACATTTTTAAGGTTATCACTGACAGATAATCGATAATGGAAATAACAATTTGCAAACACAATCAGTAACCCTTAAGTTATATCAAAAAAAATGTTATATTAATTATTAACTATTATTATATTCATAACATGAGTTGAACTGGTTTAATGCTTCATAGCTGCAAGTGGATTATTGTCCCTGGATCACTGAGCATATCTTTAAACTGAATCATAGATGATAAAGAATTTAACAGCTTCCTGTCCTTTTTCCATTTAATTTCCCTCATGTTTAAGAAATACTCAATATTTTACCAATTCCAAGAAGTTCATTTTGACATGTTACGCTTGTGTGTATGCGTTTAATTCTGACATCATGTACATAAAATAAAAAATAAAAAAAATTAATCAATCTCTGTTGTATCTATTGTGTTGATCCAGGTAATCACCCAACAATATGTATCACCTACGAGTGCCTGTGCTTCTTCTCATACTGCTTGTCTTGCTGCGTTGCGTCACCACAGCCCCGACTTACAGGTAAGCGTATGCTGTGTGATATAGAATTTTGTGGTTTATGATCATGAACAGAGTTTAGTGGAAAAGCCGTTTTGCTTTGCTGAAACGCTGACTGAATCAGATAACGGCTTAATTGACTATTGTCTTAACAGGCATGAAACCAATATAGGAGTTTAACCTGGGGTCAGCACACAAGCAGCTGAATGTCATGGAAATCGTGTGACAAGTAGGGCTATAATGCTCTGTGTGAGGAGCAGCAGAGCATGGGGGAAAGTGCTTCATTGTGAAACTGGGAGGGCCTTAAGTGGCCACTTCTTCTTCTTCCTCTCGGCAGTAGTGGATGCTTTCAAGAGGGTGTCATCAGCTATCAGTGTGAAACTGTTTGACCCCTTTCCCTCCTGTGATTCAGGTACTTCAGTCCCAGCTCATCTGGCGAGCAGGAAAGTGCTCTCCCGGACGGCGAAGGCTGGTTAGCTCCTGGGCTGATCTCCAACCCATTCCTCGGTTTAATGGGTGCACGGCCTCAAAGGGGGCTCACAGCTCTGAACAGGTGACCGCATTTACAGAAAATCAGCCACTGTATTAAACCCCCATTACGTCTGTTAGCGTCACCGTGACATCTCTTAAATTGCTGCGCTTAATTTTCATCCTCCCAGTCACCACATAGAGAAGAGGAAGTGCAACACAGCCACCTGCGTCACCCAAAGGCTAGCAGACTTCCTGGTCCGCTCCAGTAACACCATCGGTACTGTCTATGCACCGACCAACGTGGGATCTGCCACCTATGGCAAGAGGGACCTACTGCAGCCTCCCAACTACCTGCCTCTCTAGTAGGACGCTCCACCAGCACTCCCAGTGCTCCGATGATGTAACCAGACATCTTGTGTAACAGTGATTGTCAGAGTGGCGTTATTACTGATGATGACACTGATGGTAACGATGATTACGAACAGGTTTTTTTCTTGTTTATTTTATAAACTTTAAGAAACAGTGCCTTTAATTTAAAACCATCAACGCCGATGTGTGTTTAGTTTTCCGGGCTCTGTGTGTGCTGTGGCTCTGTTAGTGTTGGTCCACAATGGCATGATGTGAATATGAAAATACATCAAAAGTAAATAATAAAACAATAAATAAAAGAAAGCAAATGTAAAGCCATATGAAATAAATGTTATTTGTTTTGATAATAAAATTGTGAAAATATATATTTTTTTAAATCTTCACACGTTTTAAGCCACATTATTGCATATGATGTCGACTGCATGCAGGAGTTATGAGCTGTTAGCGTATCCTCAGCTAGCACTCCTACATGGTACGTCCAACACAACAAATTAAAAGGTTTCTGCTACCAAGCTCCCAGCTCACTCCCACAGGTTCCACACAAACTCTAGAATAAAACTGAAATGAAATGTGGTCTGCCATGTTTCTCTGTAGGTAAGAGACATCCAGTAGATCAGGTGAAGATTAATTACATTAATAAAGAGATGTTAGGTACCCAGAGTTGTCACAGGCGACCTAAGAGGAATGCCTACGAGCCATGTGTGTTTAATGTGGACCTATAGACCACTGCATGCCGCAGTGACTGCCTGGGAACATGGAGGCCTTTAAGAAATGGAGTCACTGTTAATGCAAATTTACTCAACGTAACTGCTTGTTTTGCTGCGAATTCAACCTACACTTTGATGCCATCTTATGTTTATGTGTTATGCTATGTCTTATGGATAAAGACGGGAAACAGCTAGCCAGGAAGTAAATGGTCAAAGCCTGGCACATAAACACACGTATAAAGGCAAATTGACATTTTCAACTTCAGTGTTTGTACACTTTAAACAAACTAAGAAAACAAAATTATTAATTTGAGGTTTTAGATAACACTACATTTTTTCTGCATGAAATAGGCTGTTTTGTTTTCTTGTGCACACCTACTTTTTTTAAAATAACAAATTGAAACTCTATACATCAGAACTTTCCAAATTTAAAGTAAAATTGAATTTCCCATCAAAAACAATTCCAGTTAGTGAACTGAGTTTTCTATTGGCTACACAGCAAAATACCTCCCTTCTCTGTATTGAATCATATTGTATTGCGTGACCACATGCATGATAACAGTGTAGAATAGACTCTGATAACTGCTACACTCATATTTATTACCTCTGCCAAGGAGGTTACCTTTTCACTCGTGTCCTTCAGTTGATTGGTTTGGATGGAGAAACGGTCTCTGCCCAGAACAGACCCCAATAACTTTTGGTGTGGATCCGTATAAAGTCTCCTCTATGATGGATACAAAAGTTGCATTATATTGTATTATACTGTGACTTATGTAAATGACTTATGTACATTTTGACTGCAGATTTTCAGCAAAACAATTCCATCTCATTGAGATGTGTACGTACATGTTCTTCCATAATTTATACCTTAAAACAGTCTCATAAATATAGTCAGGTTAATTAACTGTGATCTTATAATGTAATCAATAATGGATGGTATCACTCCCCTGTTTACAAATCTCAGCTTAAACTCCTGGTTTTCTATTGCAAGTATCTAATCTATGTATAATGTGAACAACTTACTGGGTGTTTTGTGGCATTGGATTGGCTTTAAAGTAAAGTAAAAACCGCCTGATTAATTTCTGAAGCAGCATGGTTTCAACAGTATGGTCAAGGAGCCCTCAGCATTTTCAGTGCGTCCACTTAATCATCCAAAAGTACTGATGATGTAGGACACATTAAGTACAATCAGTGTTTTTTATAATACAAACAGCCCAAATTTCAAATGATAAAATTATAATGGCTGTACTGTATAACATACAGTCATGTCATCCTGCAGGGGTTAGTCAGGGTAACGTAATGAAAATCAAGAGGGGAAGCATGACGCACAGCATTAACCTGTGTTTGATTACCAGTGACCTGATCATCTCAGACACTGACAGCAGTACTCCCATGCATGGTTAACACCGGCATAAAAGGTTTTTCAAAAATAGAACAAGTGCCGGCTTTTACTGACGAATCCAAAAACAATGCAGCCATTATCCGCCAAACACCCTGACAGTCAATGGGGATCGTGTCAAGAACTGTCGATTGCTTCATGTAAAAAACACAAATGGCGCTGTACCTCAACTGTTCTCGGCTGGTGAGTTGTTTACTGCGTTTATGACGCCTGATGAATGTTTTGATGGAATTCTAGATCAGATTCGTGACCCTGTGACCACATTAATCTCTGACATTAAAGATACAGCTGTCATCCAAATATAAACAGGAGGGTTGCCCTGCCTCCAAAAATTCAAAATAGAGGACTGTAACCTGCTCTATCACTGTCAAATTGATTTACTGTATTTTCAATATAGGCTCTACAACTAGAAAACAAATCAGTTTAACTTATCAGTATTCTTTGATACTAACAATAACATCATATAATTTCATTGTCATATTCTAAGGGTAAGTCTGTCCATCCATACATACCCATAAACAACCTGTGTATATAGAGCAACTTATTGCATTATGCAGTCAGTATTTATTAATTACATAGGTCTTTGCCTTTGTACAGTCTTATTTGGCTTGCGTATCTTTATGTCTTTGACACTTTGTATATGAGATGTACTTAAAGCTGTTCCTTTCCAGTACCTCTATCTTCACTCACACCTGACCATTAAGGATGATGCAGATTCTGAACTGAATATATCAAGTATTAGCTAATACTATCATTTCACGGAGACAATCACAGTTATGACAATTATATCATGATGAAATTAACTAGTGGGTAAAAAAAAAGGAAAAAATATTTGGGCTTTTAAGAACAAGTTCTCCCAAAGATGATAATACAGTTATTATCTACCCACCAACTTGCTGTATATAAAGTCTGGTGAAGTTTCATTTCCACAAAACATTTCTGGAGCTTCACAGCAACAGTGTTGCAGCATTCCACCAAACAACTCAAGCAGACAGGGACTTGTAAGGCTCCGGAAATGTTTTGCGATCCTCCTGACTGCACCCGACTTTGACGGACTCATCCTTTAATCTCTATGTCTGTATAAGATGTGGGCATACACAGAGAAATCCTGTTGTGTTCCCACGAGCAAAACTTTGTACTGATGTACAAATGTGACAATTTGCAAGATTATACATTAGCAGGATTAAGACACTGCATCTAAATTAATTTCAGATAGTATTACTTTAATATTTAGGCTACATGTGTTCTTTTCTCACTGTGCCATGTCAAAATGTCTCATGTGAAATGTACTTTTTTCGTCATTTATTTTATAATCTTAAAATGTTCCCTCTTACTGCTCTGTCCTCCCTAACACGGCCACCATCTCAGGCATACCCGTTGCCATATATTAAACCTGCAGGGTTGTGACGCACTATATTTTTCACGACTAATTATCATTATTTAGGGTGTCATATATGTTAAACCTGTATGCTTCATGCTCCGTGTAAACTCCCTATGAACATCATCGTTTTGATAAAGGTAAACTTAAATTTTACACTTTCACTTTACCTATTTTCGTGCTTTACACCCGGTCGTACCTCTATTCATTAGGCGCTTCGCTCAGTACGTGATGGAAATCCTTCCCTACTGCTTGCCGTAGGTAACTGTAAACACGGAAGTGACGTTGCGCCAATGCTCTGTTTTCATGTGCTAAAGAAGCATTCAGTTAGCTAGCTGTTACAAAAATATCTAAGAACATAGTGATACTTGCCAATTACAAGTCGTGTCTTTAGTGTTTCGTAACGAGTCCACACTGACACAATGTAACGGGAATGTAACTGTACAAAAATTGCCCGTTTAAACACATCCCTGTGTCGCATAATGCAAGGGAGCTAGTTAGCTAACTACAGTGTTCCAAGCAAGGGATGGCCGATAAAAAGGAGAAAACATTTCAGTTCGTGATCGTGGGAGGTGGCATCGCGGGTGTGACATGTGTTGAGCAGGTGAAAATCAATTAATTGTTCATGTAATAACTTACAAGCTAGCTGTTCACAGAATAAGACTGTGAATAGGCTCTGCAAGTGTAATATATGTCATGTAGCTATTAACCCAGATCTGTATTGACAGCTGTCATCTCAGATTCCGTCAGCTGACGTGGCTCTGATTACAGCAGGTCCCCATATCAAGGCAGTGACCAACTATAAACAGGTCAGGATGATAATGATGATGATGATGAATGTTGTTATGCACACACACATAATTTGTACATATATATATATATATATATATATATATATATATATATATATATATATATATATATATATATATATATATATATATATATATATATCTCCTGGCAGTAAATATTTGTTCTTTAACTCACCCAAAAAATAGTGAAAATATTAAAAATTATGTTTTATTGGTTTGTTTCTCTCTGGCAAGTTGTCCAAGACACTGGAAGAGTTTGATGTTGAGGAGCGACCATCCAGTGTTTTAGAGGAGAAATGCCCTAACCTGACTGTGATCCACTCTGCTCTCAAATCATTAGACACACAATCACATGTAAGTAGCTGTTTTGCAGAGTAGAAACAATATAAAATGACAATTTTTTATTTTATATTATGTGTTCACACGGGATGTTTTTTTCTTGGGTTGGTATATTACTAACAACTGTAAGTAACATATGTAACACATGCTGTGATTCCCCATTTAGTTCTTTCTGATTATAATGTTATAATTGCAACAAAACATAGAGTGATTTCATGCAACAAACCTCAACAAACGTTTTTGATTACTATTATCTGTGTGCTGTCGCCACCTTGTGGACATTTGCTTGTAGCGTGTGGTTTTAGTATAGTGTGGGTGCTGATCAGACTATTTCCAATTGTTCTGTCTATTATTAGTCTGTTGCAACCACAGATGGCCATGTCTTTGGTTATGAGAAGCTGTGTATCTGCAGTGGGGGCAGACCCAAGCTCCTGACCCAGGAAAACCCTTATGTGCTGGGGATACGGGACACCGACAGCGCCCAGGTACAGTCCCCTCTCTCTGGATGTTTTGTATTGTTACTGACATGCAGGTGTGAAATTCCTGAAGACTCTGAACTGAAAAGACCTTCTCATAGTAGACAGAAACAGTAAGTGTAAAGAAAAAGAACATCCTTCAGTCATATTTAGTTTTTTTCCTGTTAATGCTTCTGCTGAAGTAAAGTAAAATCTGCAGCAGTGGGCCTTTACGCTGTGTATAAAAGTGCATCCAGCAGCTGCTACAATGTCTTTTTTTGTTTTTTAAACGTGTTTCCCAAAAGGTAGCAACAGTACATATAGTTCCCTAATTTTGAAATAGACATAGTCCAATATGCTCTGATGGTAAACAAATGGTGTGGACTGAAATACAACTTCTGTCTTTTGACACCATTCACAAGACTATGACTGTAATAATATGCCTTCTATTACAATTGATATGTTGAATGGATATTCTTTGATCCATATGATTCCAATTTCCCTATTCACCTACAGAAAGCTACTGCCTTTACCCTCTTTATTTGCTAATCATGTGTAGATTGAAGAATGTAACTACTACAATCATAGACCATTGGAAAAATGTAGGGCTGCACAATATTGGAAAAGAAAACCTGACACTGTTGTTTTGGTTTTCTGTGATCTATATGTGCTGTGAGAAAATGCACACATTTTCACAAGATGAGTGTAATAGCTCAGTAGAGACTATGCACATGATGTCACAGTAGGTGAAGTCACCGTGGTTGCAACCACAGAGTGGCAGTTTAGACTAATTGGTGGCAACATTGTTCATACTCATCAAGTGCTGCAAACATAGGATTCAGCCTGAATCCTGCAAAAACACAACAACACACCTAAGATGCGAAAGAGCTGAGGTAATTTATGCATAGTCACTATTGAACATGCGCACATTGTGATGTCAAAGCTGAAACAGTGTATTTTTCAGCCCTGTTTCAAAGAGTTGACACAGAACATAAAGCTGGAAAAAAAATCCAATTAAATTATATACCCAAATAATAAACTATTTGAATACTTTTTCTGGCTCTAGAGCTCTTTTTTTTGTAATATGTCTGTTTCAGATGTTTTTTATTCTTTTCAGTATGCAGTATCCTTCTGTACATTTTTGTACCTTGAGGCAATTATGTCAATGTCTTCAATATCTGATAAATGGAAAGAGTCTACAAAAAACAAAGTGTCCTTAGTCTGCAGTTAAAAAAACAAAAAAAAAACATGTTGATGCTTATGAGTTTTGCCTGTAATTGTGTTTCAGGAGTTTCAGAAGCGGTTATCCAAAGCAAAGACAATCGTTGTTGTTGGAAATGGAGGGATTGCCCTGGAACTGGTGTAAGTTCAAAAAAATCAGTTTGGTGGTGAATGTTGGAATGTGAATGTTTTTTCAGCTGAGGAGCTTTGAACCAGTAGTGAGCATTTACTCATGTATGGTACTTAATTGAAAATTTGACGTACTTTACATGAGTAATTCCATGTCAGGCAGTTTTGTACTTCTACTACATCTCAGAGACGGATATACTTTTAATTCATTACAGAACAATTTCTCACAGGATAGTGATGCTAAATACGTGATGATCTTATTAAACATGATGCACAGCTGTAGATTAAACTACCCAACAGTATATAAAGTAGTTATAATTAACCACAAAACATCATGTATAATAGTTAAACACTGACAATGACCATTTTCCTGCATGATAAGTACTTTAGCTTTTGATATTTTAAGGACATTGTTCTGATAATACTTACCTGCTCTTACATGCGTAAGTTTCAAATGCAGGACCTTTGATTGTAGTGAAGTGTTAAGTTAGTGCATTATTTATACTATTTTTATTGGCTTTTTCATGGCTTTATTTTGATAGGACAACTTGAGTTATAACAGGAAGCAGGATGGAACGGGGGTGGGTGACACACAGCAAGGCCCACGGGTCGGAGTTGAACCCTTTGAATACCTTATATAACATAACCACTGTGTTCATTGCTTATTCACTCTGTCACTGCTTTCAAACATACTACATAGATTTGAGGTGGAGGGCTGTGAGGTGATCTGGGCTGTGAAGGACAAAGCCATAGGAAACACTTTCTTTGACCCCGGCGCGGCACAGTTCCTTATCCCATCGCTGGAGGCTAACAAGCCCGAAAGAGCTGCTCCCTGTAAAAGACCTCGCTACACCACCGAGGAGCCAGCACCTGGAGGCTCCCACACCTTCACAGCAGGTCTTCATCATGGTTTATTCAAATTTCTTCCTATGCTACAGCAGAATCTGTGCTGAGAGCATCGCATTCTTGTTGTTCTCGATACAAAAGATTGCTCAGATGTGCCTGTGTGTGAATCTCCAGACAGACATGCCCGAGGGCGCGGTTCTGGTCCGACGGAGACTGGGAGTGCCCTTGGCCCAGACTGGCATGAAGGAATAGTTCTTCGAGGAGCAGAACAGGTGAGATTGTATGTTCAATTTGTTGCTGAATGGCTCGGTGTCAAAGCATAGAGGTCTGCTTGGGAAGGATATCACCCTCTGCAAAGAAATCTGTTATGCATCTTGACCCTCTTCTCTCTGCTGGTGTGAGCCCAGGTGTCCCGCAGAGTTTCAGTGGAATACCAATGTGAGGTGGAAAGGATCCTCACCTCAGAGGAGCTGCTCAGTTCCCCGCAGCAAACCCTCAGGCCTGAGAATGGTGAGAACTAGATCTGCAGGTCTGACCGGTCCCCCAGCTTTTTTCTCCCTCCAACTTTTCATTCCTCAAGCTTTTCTCCCCTTTCAGGCGGATCCTGGCCAGTTTACATCCAGCTGACCAATGGCAAAACATTTGGCTGCGATTTTGTTGTCAGTGCCACTGGTGTCGTGCCAAACACGGAGCCGTTTCTCCATGGCAACAAGGTAGAGAATAAGGAGAAATAAGCTCCCTTGTGCCCCCGAGTCTTTTTTAATTGGGCCAGCACTGTGAGTCTGCATCTTCTTCTGTCTGTTTGCAAAGTTTAATGTTATGTAATGTTATTACCGAGGTCTAGCTACTTTTCTATCTGCCTTTTTGTGAGTTACCTAACAGACATGCTCACACACAACATTTTAGGTCCAAATACATGCCCAAATTGGTTGCTAACATTTGCCACACAGACAAATATGTGGATTTGTCTTGCAAAACTAACTCTGTGCTCTGTGTGCACTATTTGTTAATAGTAAAATCGATGCAGAAGATCATGCAGAGCACTCAGCAGCTGTGTGTTGGAATTAGTGTACATTTTACAGCAGCGTGAATTTCACGTTGTTTTTTTATATTTGTCTCCCTTCTGTGAACATACAGTGTAGTCTTAATCACACATTGGTACCCAGTGATTTGCCTTTCTTTGCTGTTTCTGTGTATTTAGTTTGTACTGGCAGATGACGGTGGCCTGCAGGTAGATGACCACATGATGACATCAGAGCCAGATGTGTATGCTGCGGGTGACGTGTGCACTGCATGCTGGGAACACAGCCCGCTGTGGCAGCAGGTAAACTAACCGACCTGTCTTTGCATCAGCCTGTGTAAAATTCAATTGTTTTTCTTTAGAATAAACAGTACATGGGGTAACATTCAGCCGTCATGTGATAGTGGCTGTTTATTTGCCTGATGTCATCTTTCAAGTCTGGACACGTGGTAGTATAAAGAGCAAAGATCAAATATTTGTCATCAGTTCTCATGTACTGCCCACAATTTGGCTGAAGCCATGTAGATTTGATTGAGTTATTCAACCCCTAACCTGTATTAAATAGGGTAGATTATTAATAAAAAACAGCTCTGTCGTTAATCATTAAACACTTGCACAGTAACCCTGCTGAACTCGAAAGATAAACTTTATACACTTGATATACTGTAATGCGTCTGCTTTTGAATTTACACCCAGCAACTGAATTTACAGCAGGATAATATTAAACAAATATGATTTCACTGAGATCAAGATTAGTTTTGCAAGAGAAACCTGAATGCAGGAAACAGCCCACCATACAAAAGGTCTTATAGCATCATAGACAGTCCCAGATATTACCATATAGATTGGACGAGAAGTGTTATTATGATGTCATTTGGTTTTATGCAGATGGTGGTTTCACACGTTTGTCCAATATTTTCATAGTAGTTCAACCAGGTTGAGACCTTGTGACTGTAAAGCCTGTAGAAGTTTAATTACATCATTTTCAAACTCACAGGGAAAACCTTAATGGAAGTCAGATGCTTCTGTGCAGCAGGGCTCCATTTTATTTATCACCTTGCTGTATTTCCCTGCTCCTGGGGTTGACTGTTGAGGTGAAACCCGAGTTGGAAATCTCAATAAAACAGTGCTATATTTCCTGTGTGTCTGTGTTTGTGTTTGGTGCAGATGCGTTTGTGGACGCAGGCCCGTCAGATGGGCTGGTACGCCGGCCGCTGCATGGCGGCACACGTCCTCTCGGAACCCATCGAGCTGGACTTCTGCTTCGAACTCTTCTCACACATAACCAAGTTCTTCAACTACAAGGTGAGGGACGTTGTGCTGAAGGGGAGGGAAGTCATTCAAGTTAGAACAGATATGTTAATCATCTACTATCCAGAACTGTTTTCCATTACTCTCTAGACTTTTGAAGGTCACTTCACAGTGTTGGTCGGTGTTTAAACCACTTCCTGTCTGCTGGTCATTCCACAGGTGGTCTTGCTGGGAAAGTTTAATGGTCAGGGCCTGGAGCCAGACTATGAGCTGCTGGTACGCTGCACCAAAGGCCAGGAATATGTCAAGGTGATCCAGAAGAGAACAACATGTTAATACTCATGTGTGATCATGGATCCAGCATTTGTTAACAGTAGCTGTCTAACTAACTAATAATTATAAAATATATTGGTTTCATTTAGTATGTCTCATTTATCAACATCGATCAACCCATCACACCTAGCTTCATTTTCACACACGTTTTCACCCCTGTGTTCCTGGTCCAGGTGGTTCTCAGTGGAGGTCGGATGGTGGGAGCGGTGCTGATCGGAGAAACGGACCTGGAGGAGACCTTTGAGAACCTGATCCTCAACCAGATGGACCTGACCCCGTACGGAGAGGAGCTGCTCAACCCCAACATTGATATAGAGGACTACTTTGATTGAGCCTGATAGGGGGTGATTTAGGGAGCATTTTGAGCACTGAAAATTCAGGAATCACGCGACGTCGATGACACTGCTGAAGGAATATAAATGTAATGTGTTGGATTATTGTTATTTTTCTTGGTGATAAAATACGAGCGATGATCTTGGTTCTTATTAATGCACTTCTATATTTCAGAATATATTTTTGCTCTCAAATAAATTATTTTCAAAGCCAGGAGGAGAAATATTGTACTCGAGGGATATGTTTAGAAAAGGCTTTGTGGCATAAAAATCCGTCTCTCCTTAAAATCTTATTGAGACATAGTTGACACATACGTTTTCCCTCAGAGGAAAGTGTTCAACACTGGTTTCTATGTTGTCTTAGTGACACTTGATCAAGTTTCTACCTAAAACAAGAGCTACAGCTCCTCCCGTGCCTCAGCAGACGTTAGAATAGACATTATCCAGCTCACACAATGCTGTCTGTTGTCTCTCGGATATGTTGCTCTTGGGGATGTTTGAAGAAGAAAATCCAGTTGTGAAAGGAGAAGAAACATAAGAAGACAAGTGGAGAGCATTGTCTCCATGGCCAGAATTTAAATGACTAAAAGAGATCCCCCACCCATTTCCACTTGCTTGTTTCGCCTGCAGTGTGTTGAGTTTTGTAGGTGTGTGTTTTGTGGGTCACTGGTTCACAAAAAAGAACCTGCCCACATTTATTTATGTACTCCCATTGGCTGATAAAGGTTGACATGGCAACTTTGTGCTTTCACCAACTGAGCCTTATGCAAATGAGGATAAGGCAACGATAACTGTAATAAGCCTACATGCAGTGAGGAGATCATGGAGGTGTGTTCCCTTCCTCTTCACAGCTGCTGTAATAAGTTACAAGTCATGACAGAGGCTGAACCAACACAGGCAATTAGCATGAGTAAAAAGCACTCCTTTTCCTAAAGAGCTGCTGATGAAGGCTCGCCAGGGAAAGAGCAGCCCCGTCCATTTAGCTCAGCTGGAGCTGCTCAACTGGCTAACAGGAAATGACACATCAGTTCCATTGGGCAGCTCTCACAGTGTATGTGTGTACCTGTTTGGGTAGAGAGGAGGGTGAGTCATCACTTACCATAGTGACACAGACATCAAGATGAAGTTCAAGTCTCTGCTGGATTCAGGGGCTACTAAAATGAAGGGTAGGACACCTGGTCCAATGGGATCCCATTTAGAGTTTTATACTGTATATTGCCAAGCATGGATGCCATTAGCTGGATGACAGCTTACGGGTTTTGTAAATTGGAAGAGGCCTATCATTGCCATAAGGCACGTTGGCTTGAACAGTTCTTGTCATGCATTAACTTCATTAACTAGGAGTGATATACACAGTTCATGATGATATTAGATTTGTAAGTGATTCTGCACACTGACAAGCACCTATGATTAATCAGTCAGTCCCGGATTGGTTGTTTAAGTGGTACATTCTGGGACATGGGCCCACAATAACAGCTTGATTTCACTCTTTTTTTCAAAGATGAATTACATGTTCTAACACTGCCTGTCGTTCATTTCATATCTGTGAAAAACGAAAGTAGGTTTTTGCCGAGGTGAGCTTTTCAAGTGTGTTGCTGTTACACAAATAAGATTGGGTATATATAAAAAAATATATAAATTAATTGAACTTAATTATATGAGGCCAATGACCAGTAAAAGAGAACAGCCACACACGACGTCTTCATAAAAGCACGAGCTTTATCTTTTCTCCTGTCCAGACACAGCATATGAGATGTGTGTATGTAACTAGAAAGGCGGATTGATTGGAGTGAACGAGAATTTACCCTATCCTGTGACGAAAGTCAGGCTGCCTTCTCCAGCTCTGACATTTAACGCTGACACTTTACGCTTATTTCATTCAAGAAGATTACGGATGTGACGTCAGCCGCCGGGTGAGGTACATATGCGGTACAGGTACGCTTGTTTGTTACACCAAGGACACCCGTCTTGAGTTACCTTTGATGCACTTGACTTATATTTTCTGTTTTTAGTTGTGTATAAATCTGACTTCATTTTGGGTTTTTTTTTTGTGTTTTGCGTCAACATTATCCTAGGGACTGCTTATCACATTACGATATTTTTAGTGATTGAATCCCGCCCACGGTGCACGCTGACACATAGAACACGCGCTCCTATTAAATCATTCGACTACCAGCATGCACCGGGAGTGCATTTTTTTCTCCTGGTGGGTGGGTTTTTTTGAGAGGCGTTGCCGCACACCGAGTATTCACGGATTATATACCCGCCGCCGTAGACGCATTTTCATAGATTGCGCATTTCGCCGCCGCGTACTGCACAGTAACTGTAAGACTTTAAACAGTAATCCGAGAAAGACGCATTCAGCCATGGCAAACTACATTCACGTCCCCGACGAGGCTCCCGCTGTGCCCAAAATAGATGTGACAGTTGACGAGAGCGACTACAGGTCCGGTGCACTGAAGCTCATCAAGGAGCTGAGACCGAGCTGGAAGCCATCTGAGGTCAAAGTCAAGGTACATTTATTTATTTTTTACACATTTACTGTCACTCGACTCGGTATTACATAAGTCCTCATTTCACATTAGCTTGTATTGCCGCTTTATGCGTCGTGGAACTTGTCTCAATGCGCGAGACCCGGTGTAAGCTAGCAGCCTGTTCCCGTACGAAAGAGCCGAGTTATCTAATATTCATGGGTTTTTGTCTCCGTTTTTTTTCTCTCTCTACCAAACAGAGAATGACACTACCGAACTGACCTATTTAAATGGCAGCACAGGCAGCTAAAACCCAAACGAAACGATAAAAAAAACGCCGCTCACACCCACAGACAGATGGTGGGTAATTGCTTGTTCTCCGTGCAAGCTCCGAAGACACTGCGGTATTTTAGGTGGCTAAGGTTAATGTTTTGCAAATATCATCTGCGTCAGCTCGGGTCACGATCAAACCCTGGGAGTTTTCTCTCTGCTCTGCCCTTGACGCTGCCTACTTGGCCACACCTGTTTATATGCATTTAAAAAACTGAAGTTAAACATTATATGCACCCTGTGAGTGTTATCTAGGCAATGGAAGACGAGAGCGTCAATTTCGTCGCCATACATATGTAGGAGTTTCTGTTATCTGAGCCCATTATTTTCATCCTGCTGCGCCCCATTTACAGACTTTCTGGAATTTAGAAGATTAATGGGGGTGATCCGCATCTCTGTGTAAATACAGGCTAGAGATTGGTAAGGGATCTCTGTAAACTTCTGGAAGAAACACAGATTAGACACAGTCTAGTAGAGCATTTCTACAGGCTATTCTATGCATTTAGTTTTCAACATAAATGACCCAATCAGGACTCAGACAGAAATCATTAACTTTACATTATCCTTGGGAAAAACAATGAGACATGCGCTCAATATTACAGACTGGGCAGATGCCCAGAAACTGAATTTTATTTTTCCATTAAGCATAAGAACAGGCTGGGGGTGTGGCCCCTCTTGGTAAACACAGTGAGAATGGGAGCTGGTCACATGCTTTTGCAAACCTTTGCCTGTACTCATCAATGAGAGCAAAGTGGGAACTCAGCGAATGCCTGTCATTGCTTCTTCATGCAAAATAAAATTCCTTACAGTCCTGTCATTCTCAGTCAATCGCATATAGAGTGAACAATTAGGGCTGGTATGTTGCCCCCCCCCCACCACCACCACCACCACCACCCCAAACCTCTCACCAAAAATGTTCCCAGCTTCACAGCACTGGCAGTTTAGCCTAAATCGAACCAGACAAGCCCTCCTCATTTTTCATAACTACATTTGTTCCTCTTCTCCTTTTTGTGCTTTTACTTTGCCAGATCTCAACTCCTTTCCGAAGTTATGTAACACCAAAAACTATGTAGGTTTTCAGGCACAGGACTTCTGACTGAAGGCGTCCTTGATTCACCTGTTCTCCACTCTTTCCTCTGTGTCTGCAGTTTTTCACAGATGGAATAACCAATAAGCTGCTGGGCTGCTACGTGGGGGCAGTCATGCAGGATGTGGTTCTGGTTCGCATTTATGGCAACAAAACTGAACTGTTGGTTGACAGGGAAAACGAGGTGAAAAGTTTCAGGGTACTACAGGCTCACCGCTGTGCCCCAAGATTATACTGTACCTTCAACAACGGCCTGTGTTACGAGTTTCTGCAAGGGACTGCCCTGGAACCTGAGGACATTCGCAGCCAACCTGTTTTCAGGTAAGAAAATTCCTTGTTATGTAACAAGAATGTTCAAGGAAACGATGTTTCGTGAACTACATTGTAAGATTTGTCACCTGTCAATGCCTAGCACCCTGAAGCAAGCCATGCATCCTTGACAAACACGGCAATCAAATTTGCTCAACATTTAAATGCATTAACAAGATTTATTTGCATATATGTTGTGAGCAGATTGAAGTGCCAGTTCTGTTTCACTCCTTCTTTTACAAAATATACACAGTTGCACAGCTGTCCTATTCAGTTCAGGCTTCATGTATAGAGTCTGGAATGATTCTCCCTGGGTGATGCAGTAACAACAGTCAAAATTCTAACATTTCATCAAAAAGTCAGCCATACACATTTCCTTTTTAAGAGTTTAAAGATTATTTTTGTAAGAGACAACACATTAAAGTAAACAAGTTGCATTACGTTGGTAATGACTCAGAATGTATCCTAATAATATTTTGCTCAGAGAAATTGTTTTTGTAACCTCAATCCAGTCACCATTGTTGTTGTTTGTGTCCAGTTCTGAAAACATGTAAATAATTTTTTTTCTCCTTTCAAACCTGAATTCCTTGACTTGGAGGCCAGTCACATATTGCTGCTTGCTGCTCTAAGTTAAGTCCTCCCTTTTTCTGTCTTGTTTTTTGTACATTTCAGGCTCATTGCCAGGCAGCTGGCCAAGTACCATGCCATCCATGCCCACAATGGCTGGGTGCCCCAGTCCGATTTGTGGCTGAAGATGGGCAAGTACTTTGCTCTTATCCCCAAGTACTTAAAGGACCCTCAGCAGGATGCCAGGTGAGGCCATATTGAGCAATATAATGAACACACAGACTATCAGACTTTTTTTTGGCTGTTCCCATTATTGTTTCAGTACACTAATCAAAGTTTAAAAGTGTAATTCAGTTTTATTCTCACAATCCTGGCTGTTTTAGAACATTTCGATCAGTTTATGACTGATTTACAGGTTAAGGGTTTTAAATAGCCTATTTTTAGACAAGTAAAGATTGAATAATAGTACTTAGGCTTAAATAAGTCACCACCAAATTAAAAGCCTAAAATAACAAAATCCTGTGCACTGATTAAAGATAAAAGAAATGGGAGCATAAGATAACTAAGATAAGAAAGTAAGCCCTGTAGTAAGTTGACTTTTTTAAGAATACTGAATAGGATGCAAATGGGGTCTTCTTACATTGTAAAGTAAATCTGGGTTTGCATCTAGTATATTTTTGTTATCAGTTATCTCCACGTAGAGCCATGACCCTACCTCTGATCAGTGAGTCACAAATGATCAACACAACCACGTGTGCAATGTCACACAAGAGTATTTATTATAAGTAATGTCTCACAGGAGGAAGGAGGAAATTCTTCACAACCTCAGCAGGTCTGACCTCACTTTACAACTATGGCATTGTTAAGTGATAACACAGCAGTGTCAGTGGAGTTAATTTCTCCAAAACACCATGAAACTTGAAAGAGCAGGACCCTTCAAATATGTATGAAAAGGTGAAGTTATCTTAAAACAAAAACCCAATATTAATACCTAGTTCCAATACAGATTGTTGACTGCTTTCTCTGGATTATTGTTATAATATTACATTTAGCATAGTGATTTTTCTTAAAGTCATGTATCATATCTTGTATAAGCTGAATGCATTACAAGTGTGGTATTTTCTTGTAGTTTCATCTGAATTTGAATGTTAAATACTGGAAGTGTCTTTTTTTATCACTGGCACAAACAAAAAATACAGGTGTACTATATCACAGGCAACTCAAACTATGATTAGCCCTAGTTCCTAGCTAACACACTTCGGGCACTTTGGCACCATGATTGCTTGTTTGAAAATCGGGTTGGTGGTTATGTCTACCTTCGTATAACTTGGCACCCAGGACAAATACAAAACAAACATTGACTTTGCAGGCAATTGATTTCCCTGGAGGCTGCCAAATATTAATTTTATAAGAGAAATGCTGATAAAGACTTCTTAAAGACAGTGACACACAGTATCTCCAGGATGACGTGTGCATGGTGGCGACTAAAACAATTAAAGACATGTAGGAACTGTGGTTGTAAGTAAGCTTTGGTGAGGACTATAGGAATGTCTTGACTTTTTCTGATTGAATGAATGCCTTTTATTAATAATGGTCAAGCCTGCTCCATTGTGCTCAAATGAGATTTTTGTGAGGCTCTGTGCCCATATCATGTGGTTTCTTTGTTGCAGATTCATTTCGGCTTGGATTGTGCAATCAGTAATTCACAACCTCTCTATTTTCTTCTGTTTCTTCCTCATAAATTGATTTGCCCAAAACTTGGCTGTACAATTTTTAAGGTTCATTATTTGTTTCCCTCTCCTCTTTTCTCACACTTCTTATTTTCTGTTCCTATTTTACCTCTATTTATACATCTACTTTCAGGTTCCCCTGTACTGACTTTACCTCCTTCTGTCCTTCTATTAATACTTACAGTGCTCCTACGTCTTCCAACATACTCACCCTCTCTGACTCTGTGCCCCCTCCAGGTTGAGAATGGAGGTGCCCAGCCCACGGTGCCTCCGAGATGAGCTGCTGTGGCTCCAACAGAGCTTGTCAGTGCTGGGCTCCCCTGTAGTGCTGTGCCACAACGACCTGCTCTGCAAAAACATAATCTATAGCCAGGAGGCAGGTGAGTATTGACTGCACATGTGTAGTCATAGACATTACTGTGTGGCTGAATTGTGTTGTCGTGTGAACTGCATTGGTCCCCGCACTCAGGTAGGATTGCATTACCTGCACTTCCTCAACGCTAGTCACATGCTTCACCCATTGTCAGTGTTTGCATTGGGCTGCAGGCGTAGAATTAGAACGGCCAGAAGAGACGGTCCTGTTATTTTATTGTTTTGCTGTAGATGGAATCCTCATTCCAATGAAGCACACATGACACAGATTAACATTAATTTGTGGAAACTGGTGGATGGGGCAAAGTGCATTTGCCTCCAGTAAATTTGACAATGAAGTGTTACAGCAATTCATCTCTAACTGATTTTAGTTTCACAAATTTAAATTTCCCACTGTAATAAGAACCAGTGGCCTTTTTCTGAAGATGTGTCCAATTTGGATTTCATCCTTTTCCCGAAAATCTGTCTAATCTGTCGTTCTAATTCTGTGATGAAAACTTAGAACGTAAACCACTATTATCAGCCTGAACAACCAATACCATAACATCATACCACATGCCAAGTCTCAGTTTTATTGACAGCACATTTCTTTGGTGCTTTATCAATATTGCTGTTTCTTTTTTGTAGTTTTTTGTTTTTTTAATAGTGTTAATGTCAAAGCAACCTGTCCTCAAGCAAACGTACTACTTTAACATTGTCTTGTAGCAGAGAAATGGCGAGAACAAATAAGACAGTGGAGGAGGAAAGTACAGGGTGTTTTTAATGTATGTTGGAGGTGGGGTGGGGGTGTTTTAAGAGCTGTCAGTCCCCTCGTCCTTTATTGACGAGGGGCGGGGCCCTTCTCATAGCTCCTTGTGTCTAGCCTTTCTCCCCTAGGAATGACAGCCGAGGCTGTGGCTGCCCTGCGCCGCCCTGCACTGGGGAGGCAATGGAGAGAGACAAGCCTCACGCACCCCTCGGCTCTGAGGGCCCTCGCATAGTCTGCCCACTGCTCAGGCTAATCGGGATGTGCTCATGGCAGCAGTAGGAGCCACGTTACCTATTTGTTACCCTCCAATGCTACTCCACTGCCCACCAGTTGTCATTCTGACAGTAGCTTGCCTACTGATGATGCTGGTTATTTATTACATAAATGTTTTTATGTTTTGCTGTAAAGCTACTTTCCGTCACTGCTTCTTATGTCCCAATTTTCATTTCATAACATCAATTCTTATTACTGGTCTGACCATCTACGTGAAATAACATATCGGCTGATATTCTGTATTTTCTTAATGTCAACAATAAACATGAGAAAAATCAGAAAAAGACATTGATTTGATCCAACGAACAAGTAATGCCTGTCTAGCTTATTCCTGTATGATAAAGAGTTATTGTCCATAACTATTAAGAAAACAGTGAGCCACACTGTTTCACTGGTTGACCTGTTCAGTCACATTATGAATACAGTAATTTCAGACTACTTTCAGTCAGTGTTATACACGCTGTCCTGCTGCTATAAATAGTCATTAGTATACCGAATGTGTATTGGTCTGCAGCAGAAAATATTCTGAAAGAAATTTACTGTTTGAATAACATTTGCCGAAACCTGCAAAGCAAATTTTTCAAAATTTCAAATTAAGGTTGTTGTATGTGACCCCTTTTGTGTAGATACATGTCTTCAGAAGGAATGTACAGGGTTGGGCTGAGCACAAAAGACAGGCGAGGCAAGTTGGCAAGTGCTGTTAGATGGACTTACTTAAGCAGGTCTTTAAATCGGATTTGCTGACATTAACAAATATAAAATATCACCAGCCTCCTACTTGAAACATGCTTATGCAACAATGCAGGGGAAATGCCTTCGGCACACAGAAAAACAGTTTGTGGTTAGCTGTGGTGAACACCAGATGTGGACATGCAGCCCTGGAGAATCTCATTTGAATCTGCTATTAAAACAAGTGATTTGTTTCACTGGAATTGGCTCAACACCCAGCTTGAAACTTTCTTAAATGTATGTAGTCAGTTGTAACAAATGCAACATTGCCCTGATGGTACTCATGAAGTCTGTGCAGGACATATTAGCAGGCTTGTAGAATCATGTTTCAGGTTTGAGTGAGTTCAGCTGAGGATATCAGTACTAATTTGGAAGAATAATTGAGTAGAAAGGAACTTTCCTTTATCCCAGTTCCTCTTGTGTATTCAAATGTCTCAACAATGCCAACAAAACAAGACCACAACTACAAAGGACATTCACAGTGGAATGAACACCACAATAGTCGAGGGATTTCAGCTCCAAGCCATAGTAACTGTTTTTTGACCACACCCACTGAAGCTGTTTAAACTCTTGTTTGAGTAAACTTAATCCCTGTGTACTTCCAACTCTTTGTTCAACTGACAAACTGACTTGGCATGTAAAGAGACTGAACAGCTACCAGGCTGCTTCCTGTCAAGTCTGCTCTGCTGTTTATGCTGTAGTTGAAACCACTTGTCTGCCAAATGCAACCAGCAGACACCACCACTTCCTGTATTGATAAAAGCAGCATTGGTATCGGCTCAATTATTTTTGTCCGTTTTTTTTTCCCCCTCACATATCCTGTTAAAAGTTTAAAGTTCAACAAGAGCTGTATTACTTCTTTCTTTTTGTCCCTGAGCCTCCAACATAGGCTGCCTTAGTTTCCATGCCCTTCTCGGTTTCCTCAGATGTTTAGAGACCCAAAAAAAAACAAAACAAAAAAAACCCCACTGTACTTGCACACTGTACTTGGGCCCAGAGGGCAAAACAAATCTGCAGCTCAGCAGCCAACAGGAAGCCTCTCAAAGATTCTGTCATTTGCAGAAGCGGCAGAGGTGTCACGCTATTGGGTTCACAGTGGACCAATGGGAAGGAAGCATTGGAGGGGGTGTGTTGCGAGAAGTTGAAGCGAGGTTGCAAGTGTTAGGGAAGGACTAGAAAAGGAATGGGAATTTGGCAGTGGGGCCTGATGTTTTGACACTGTGCGTGGGAGCAAGAATGGATAAGAGAAAATATATCAGTGAGAGAGTGAGCATGTGTGAAAGATGTGTTTGCCCCAACCTTTTCATCTGCTGCACAGGGGGGGCTATAGCCACTGCCTGGAGGTGTTCAGTTGTGTCCCGCTAGGACCTACACGCCGGCTGGTAACCCACCTCAAAGTGTCTTTCTCTGTAGTCCAGCAACACCACCTCAAAGACTAATGTTCCACATGTTAGGGAAGATAAATTAGCCTAAACAAACCAGCACATTTAAGAGTAACATTTAGTTACATGTATTGTTTTCCAAAATTCCACTTAGTTTATTAATGTCTCTGCAACAGCGGGCTTGTAAGTAAGGGTTTGTATTTTGAGATCAGGCACTTCATGACTGAATGCATTCCCCTTTGTTCATTGTTAATGCTGACCCTACATATTTCCAGTGGCCCAAAAAAACACTCAGAAAGCAACACATTGTTTGACCAGTCCTCTCCATTTTTTGACATCAGTTTTAAAGTTACAAGTAAGGTTGCCGAAACTATTGATACTTTTTCAGTACCTGCTTACAATTACCATTTTTTATGCTAGTATTGCACCATGACAACCCTAGTTACAAGCAGACGATAAGATGTAATCTTCAGTCATATTTCATGGGCAGTTAAAAAGACAATGAAGCATTCAAGCCAATAATGTAGCACTCTTGCCTGTGAGTTCCTTGTAAAACTAGTCATGTCCTGAGGGTTTAGCATGTACCTAAGAGCTGTAACTCCAGTTGGCTCAGTTTTCAGAGAGCAATATCAAACAGTGTGTTGCTGTACATTTGCTTTGGCAGCTCACTGTGCTTACCTACACAACGCTTTAGTGTCTCTTTGTATTTTACTATCTTCCTCCCTTTGTCTCTCTGCTTTCTTTGACCTTTTCTCTTTTGTTCCCGCTCGTGTCTTCAAAACATAACTCTGCCTCGGACATTTTTCCTTTTATTCTGTGCATGTATCCAAAACAAACATTGTCTGAGCAGCCAGATGTACTCATGTCATCTTTAGCTATTTGTACGTGTTCAATGTGTTGCATCTGTATTTGCATCTCTTTTCATCTCTAGCTAATCTATCCCAGCTGCATATTTTGCGGTCTTGCGCAAAAAGGCTGATAACTCCGTTACTGGGACATCTAATCTGTTTATTCAAATATCACAGGAGATTGGCGGCTCAGCCTCCAAGATGTGCAAGCTATCTAATACATTCTCCATTTTTCCTCTCATGCATCCCTTGTCATCTAATTACACCTAATTAGAGTGGCAAATACAGCCTAAAAGCAACAAGTTTCCCACTTCTACTTTAAAAGAGCCCTCATTATGTGTACATGTTGACTATGACTGCCTTAATTCTTAGCAGCATGATTCTGTTCGTTCCAACCAGCCTTACAGTGCATGCGTAGGAATTGTTTGTCAGCAGTTGTTTTCATACTAGTTGAAATGTGTCTCTCTTACTTCTCTTTTATTTCACTTTCTGTGCTGAAGTCTCCCTCTCTCATCTTCCTTTACCTCAAAATGCAAGCTCTTACTCCTGCCCCCGTTCACCCAACTGGCCAGCCAGTCCAGTCAGACAGAGAAGAAGTTACAGTATGAAAAAAAATGTAAAGCCTTAACACTCAGAGTAGCCAAAGGGAAAAAAAAACCTACATAATCATTTTGTGTCTGCTTCCCTTGTCTCTGTCTAAACAACACTGCTTCTCTTTCCAGGCAACGTAAAGTTCATTGACTACGAGTATGCTGGGTACAATTACCAAGCCTACGACATTGGGAACCATTTCAATGAGTTCGCTGGTAAGTATTTCTTGTACTGCTCGGTGTGTGTACATTGTCCACTGAAATATGGGTTTTTAAGATGAGTGTTTATGTGTTGCAGGCCTGAACGAGGTGGATTATAGTCACTACCCAAATCGGGCCTTTCAGCTGCAGTGGCTTCGCTCCTACCTGGAGGCCTACAAGGAGCACAAAGGCCAGGGCTGTGAAGTGACTGACAGAGAGGTGGATGTTCTTTATGTCCAAGTCAACCAGTTTGCTCTGGTAAGCATTTGTATTGCACATGCGTTATGAACTAGGGCTGCAACTAATGATTACTTTCATTATCAGTTAATATGACGATCATTTTCATGATTCATTTATTAACCCTTTAGTCTATAGATGATGACAGTTTCTGATTAGTAAATAGCAGGTAGTTGCAGAAGCGTGATCTTTCCCAATAACGTTCAAAATCAGAAGAAATTCAACAGTTGTAGTTCACAGTAATCTGATGACTCATTCTGGGTGAATTTTCCAGGCCTGCTGCCAGGTATCAGGTCAGCAAACATGGATTATAAAGTGTGGTGTGGGTTAAACAGAGCAGAGAGTGATGTGGGCTATAAAAAATGGCGCTACTTGCTCTGAATATGAGCGAACTATGTTTGTAATGCGCTTGCTGATGTGGCCACCATATGGGAGGCAACTTAATGACAAGTGGTAACCCTTGTGAGGCTCAGCACTCTCCCCTGAGCCACATTCTGCCTTGTTTACTGTCAAGGGGAAAAGAGGGCAGCGTGGAGGATGGGCAAGTGAAGCAATTGTATTTCTGTGTCAGCTATTTGGCGTTGTTGCCATAGGGCTTTGTGCTTGACTGAGCTGTGTTGGGTAATTAGAAATGTCGTTTACTTTTTAGACAATGAGGACATGCTAATACTTTTCGTTGCTCTCTTCCTCTTCTGTGTCTAGGCGTCTCATTTCTTCTGGGGTCTCTGGGCTCTGATTCAGGCCAAGTTCTCCACCATCGACTTTGACTTCTTGGGGTAAGTCCATCTTGACCACACTTTATTTATATTTAATCACATGTTTAAGAACAAAACACAAAGCATCCAGACTGATAATATGCATGTCATCTCAGTGCACAGTGTGTTTAAACAGTCTGATATCTAGCTAGTATACCACGTACGTTTATATCTTTTCTCTGACTCTGCTCTTCTCCCTGTGTCTCTCTGCACTCAGATATGCTGTCCTGCGCTTCAATCAGTACTTCAAGATGAAACCAGAGGTAGTTGCGCTGAACTTACCAGAATAAAAGCCACCGCGCCCCCCCTCTTTCGTATTTCTCCTGCTCTCCCTGCCTTCCATCCTGCTCTGCGCATTGTGACGACTGTGGAGCGCCCTCCTGGGCCAAATGTAGGGAAGAGCCAGACTGAGTCTGTCTTGTTCAGTGGCTATAGGGTCCCCTCTACATATCCTAAACTCTATAGATTGAACAGACCACAAATTGTATCCAACATCTGCTTTCACAACTTTAATGTGAAGCCCACAAAACTGAACTTACTGTGGTCATTTCAGTTATTCTAATACCAATTCTAACATTACCATGAAATGCAGCTTTTTGTCAAATCACTATAAAAACATCATAGGTGGAATGTCACCACCTTCACAACCAACACATAGTAATCACCTTCCTGACTGACAGATAGCCCAAACACTAATCTGAATGCCTGGAGACACCGTCCTCATATGCACATCCACTGGAGGGGAGGGAACCCTCAACCGTCAGCCCAGCTAATGACCAAATTTATAACGACATAATGGCAATACAAAGCCTGCTTTGTTTGCTGAGGAACCAAGATGAAAGAAAAACAAAACAAAAAAGAAGAAATGTCAACATGGAAAGGCCAGTGCTGTCGCTGTGTCCCATGTGACATGAGCCACAACACACAAAAAAAGTTGGCTTGTGGCTTGCCTTGTGACTCTTGTTTTCACCCTTATTTTCCTTTTTTTTTTTTTTTTTTAAGTCATTGTCGCAGAGTAGTTTGGTGAGGCCTTATTTGTTTTGGCTTTCTTTACTTAAAGTAGAAACATGGAGTTGTAGGAAAGCATCCTGTGTTTACATACAACCTCTCCTCTTAGTTAAATATTTGAGGTCTTTTTGTCTCTTGGGAGATTTTCACAGTTCTGTACATTTTACACTTGTTTTGACACTGTTTTTGTCATAATCTTTATTGGGGACAAGCTTGCATCTCACTGTAATTTGAGCATTCCATGTTCATACTGGTTGACAGGAAATTTGGTAAGTCAGCAGTGTCGGGGCCTTAGATTCACGGTGACATTGACTGCACAAAACAGACCAAACCATTACATTGTCTGCTCTATGTCAGGGAAGGTTTAGGAATCTTATTTTATATTAGAAAACACTATTGATCAGATCTAATTGAATAAGGACTGACCATTTTTATCACATTTACAGACCAGTTTTCATTTGCTTGTTGTCATATGGCCTTGCTTACTGTCACATTGCTGAGCCACTGTTGGCATTCATCATTCGAAGCGGCCCAGGATGAAACAAAGATCTGTAATGAGGTGGAATTTAGGCGAAAAAGAAAGTAGAGTTGATCGTCTCAACTGCGTTAAGTTTGAGAACATGTAATGAAAGTCAGCTGTAAGTGGGACCCGAGGAATTAGAGCACCATCTTGTGGAGAAAAAGAAAACTCTGGCTGCTGTCAGTACCAGTTCTTGATAACTCACAGTTTGACCTTCATGTTAAATGTTTTTAAAATGAGCTTTAGGGGGGCCCTTTAAAAGCTTGAATAAGTTAATTTCCTGGTTTCTTTAATACGCCTACACCAAAGTGCTGACGTTTGTTTTATGCTTGTACATAATGCACACTGTATGATTTTCCATGTAGCACAAAGAGAACTAGAATGACAGTTATATAAACTTTTTTTATACTTATTTAAATGGAAATATTAATGCTGAGGTTCTTGTGAGCTTGTGGATGCAGCGACAGATGATTCTTGGGCAAATGTAGCAAATAAAAAACCTTCAAGCACTTTTTTGCATTTTGAGCAAGTTAAACAGAAAGGTCACATGTAAAATGTGGTGAAGCAAGTTTACTTGTTTACTCCAGAAGGGTTTGCCCAGATGGCCTGTAGCAAGTTTGCAAAGTTCTGTAAAGAGACCGTCATTGACAAAACTGGACTGTGCACTTGTGTTAACACTCCTTTTTCAGAAGTACCTAAGGAGTACACACGTGAAGTGTTTATATTCCTGTGAGCCTGTGAAATCCTGTTTTGTTCTCACGGTTCAGAAGTTTGAAGGTTAGGCCTAGTACTTTGATTCTGTCTCAAATTCAGTGTTGCGTGTCTTTCATGCAAGTGAAGTAAGAGGGACAATTTAAGAAGTAGTTTGAGTCACACCTTGTATCAATCTGAAATGTGTGTCCACTGGATATTTTAACATATGTGAAAATCTTCCATAAGTGTATTTAATGGTAAATGGTTTGAGCTGTGTTGGAGGGAAGATATCGTTTCTGTGAAAGATTGTTTTCTGTCTGTCAGGCCAAGTTTACACATAACATGCATAATTAAATACAGCATGTGAAACTTGACTGCCAAATAATCTGAATTGTCAAAAAAAAAAAGTGTAAAAATTGCACCACTGAAATATTTTCTCTTTGTTCCATTTCCCCATCAATCTGTCACTGCACATCTCACATAGGTCATCTTAGTACTGCTAATAACCTCCTTTATTTTACAAGTGTGTGTCTCATATTTTACATTGTAAAAAGCCTGTCCTCAAATCTCTCTGGCCACTTTAACATATGTTTATATGTACAGTAAACAAATGTAATAATATCTCTGCGTGTCCTCAAATGTGAATGAATGTACATAGAGGGAGTTCTTTTATTTTTCTGTTTTCTAGAGGTTGCATTAAAGTGAATAGTTGCCTGGGGTAAGAGATGACATTTAAAAAAAAAGTTTTCTTCAAGTTTTTTTCAATACTGTAAACAACAACAAAATAATAAAGTCTATTTCCCCTTATCTGTCTGTGTCTCGTGTTTCGTGGAGGCATTAGCAAGCCATAATTTTATGTATTAAAGACCAAAGCAGCAATCATTTTAATTTCATGTAATTATGTCATCATTTTTCTTTATTTCGATGTGGTGCCCGTCTTCCTCACATTTCATCAAGTTGTTTTGAGTGAAACAGCGCCCCTCTGGGCTTATCGATAAACTCCTGATAGTCTGTGTGGTCAAAGGCGGTACTGCACCATTTCTGGAGCCTACCAATGGGAAAGGTTAGAAGGGGAAATTGCCTCCTGCACTTGAGAGCTGAATGGACACCTACCTGGAGTTTTGACACGAGCCGTGCGTGCGTCGCTACAAACAAAAGAAAATGCACAAAATAAATGAGCCTGGAGTTGGCTTGGTTTTCAAAAACTGCGATTGATATGATAGCAACTTCAGTGTTTTGCTAGTTAGGTCTAGAAGCAGTAGAACAAATAAAATGAGTTCTGTTAAAACAAACAAAATGGCCAACAGTGGGATACCTGACATGGATACTACTGGATACATGGATACTTCATGGAAAAAAAGAAGAATGAACGTCCAAAATGTAAGTCACATGTTCCTTCTTGCTCTGTCTCTTTGCTCGCTGGTTTGTTGCTTGTTGTTTGTGGCTGTCTGTGAGCACCTGTTTAACCTCTTGCTTGGCTACCTCTTGTTGATGATGATGCTGTGGAGGCCATGTTGTTAAATTGGGCACTTAAGTTGTTGCGTTGCTGCTTCTGCCAAAGTTGTCTCAGTGGCAGGGGTGGACTCTGTCATTTTTGGTTATTCAGTCGAGCTGTTTTTGTGAGTTGTGAATTATCTCTTTTTAATGACAGTTCCTTCAGTTTCTCCTGGTGGCACAGCTGTGCTGCATTGAGCCTTGATAAGTCACTTGAATGCTGTAGGCCCTTGGAGCCATCTTTTGACTAATGGAGGTGAATATACAGGTTTGAATCTGTGAATAGTTGCAGTGTTGAAAATTTTGTAGTTTTCACATCTCTGACATAGTTCAAGCTTTGTAGTATGTATTTGTGTATGCTGCAGAAATATACTGAATGATATGATATGTGCATTGTTTCTTTGTAATGTGAACTGTTGCCTAAAACAAATCTACCAATCGCATGTCCTTCAGTTTGTTGTATGAAAACCATAATAGCTCGATGTTACAACTGCAGATTTGTTAACCTTGCTGGTAACACATCAAACACATTGTTCTACTGTATACCTCATTTCCTATCCACTCCACGACTAAAATGAGCAGTTATGGTTTAAATGGGCCAGACATGCCACTCCACGGCAATGCACCAAACAACCATTCTAGATATGAGTGAAGCAGTACAAGTGACAAAATACTGGCACCAAACTGTCACTATGAAGTGATTTTGTTTCTTGAAGGACAAATCCACAATCTCCCTGTCACAGTCAGTTGGCCTGACAGAGGGGTACACTTGTTAGATACTTGTATTTTGCAGAGGCTGTACCAGAGATGACCACAAGATGGCAGCACATCCCATAGGAAAAAAAAATAAAAAATGAGCGAGCGTACAGGTCCCCTGGCAGAAAGCTCTCTACATGGTGCAAAAATAATCCCATTCGGCGTTTATTATTTGCGATATTAACGCTTATTAACATAGATTTCTAAATTTAAAATAAAGGCGGCTCATTAATATGCCTTGTATTGAACCTTTCTATTCAAAGCAAATAAGAACGTACTGAATTTACTGAAGAAAACATCACATTGAATAGGCTTAGATTGCTTTGCAACGCTGAGCCCTGGGCCAGACTCTCTTTGTGGAGGACCAAATTTGGTTATACAGCCTGAGTGTTAAAAGTCCAAATAAAGGCAATATGAAATGAATTGAAATGACAAGGTGAGCTGTGGGGGACTCGAGCCTGATGGAAGACTAAACATTATTTGTTAGGCCTATTAGTCTGTGAAAACAGCTATAAGATGGGCTACAGTGATGCATTACTTTGTCTATCTGCCGCAAAAGTGCTGTAAGTAAATAAGGAGAGCACAGACGCGCTTTACAAGTGCACACAGTTTGCCATCCCAAGGGTTAAATTAGAAACCCATTCATGCCTCACACCCCAAAACCAAACAAGTAATTTCTTACCATTCTCTAGAAGCAAATCAGGCCTGCCTTTCATCCCCCTAATGTGAGCACTGTCTTATACAGTTGAACAATTACAACAGTGCATTATCCAACTCGCTGACTGTAATTCAATTAACTTCCTCCCCCTGGCTTCATCCAGCCGGATAATACACACATTAATTAACAACAGAATCCAATATCGGCTGTTCTGCGCCTCCACTTATTTTCATTTCCCATAAAAAGGTCATAGCAGCCACTTCCAGCTGAAGACAATTGGTGTAAGTGTGTAGTAATGGATTACACTTGTATATCACCAGAGCTCAGTGTGTGTGTGTGCGTATGTGTGTGAGGAGGGGATTTAAGCCTGTTGGTAGTACGGAGACTGAGGCCTGGGAGAAGTGCTGACGAGGCTGTGATGCACATCCATCAGAGTTGTCATTTCACCAAACTAATAAGGCAGAGTCCCTGTGGAGTGGAATTTTAGCAACAAAGATTACAGCACGCAGAACAATGTCATTGGGCTAATTTTTCTGCAGGCAGAACAATCTTACAGTTAAACCCCAATGGAGAGAGTCTCATTTCTTTCCCCAACTTGTCTTTAGGTTTAAATACATTACAGTGAACGGTGGCAAGGCACGGAGTGACACAAAAGCCAACTGAGCTCTTGCTACCAACTTACAATATTTGCCTAATAGCTGGCCTAGTTGACCTCCTAGGCCAAAGTAGCTTTGCATACTCGTTTCAGTTGGCACTCACCTTTAGTAGCCTTTTGAGCTGACCTTGAGCTTGACTGCAAAAGAGCTGCCATGGCCCTGTGGGGGCCCACGTCTCGCAGCACCCTGAGCAGCTCTTGCACTTGTGGGTTCTTTAGGGCCGAGGACCAAAGCAGCTCCCTGCTGGGACTGCAACCTGCTGCCTTTCTCTGCTCTAGCATGCAAACCTCGAACAAGCTGACAGGATTTGGACGTGACAGTGGACATGAAAATAATTTGAAACCGTCGTATAGAAAAAAGTGTAGTGGCGATTATATCAATTGGTGTAAATGGCAAGAAACTGTGATAGAGAGACGAGTCAAAGTAACAAGGACTGATCTGTCAGTCAGCCTTTGTGTTCTCAATAGATATCATGCCAGGTGGCAGACAAGCAACCCAGTCTAAATGCTGGTGGTCTCATTATATAGCCATTACATTGTGAAATCAGCATTTAGTTTGTGATGATCTGTGAAAGCTTTGCAACAACTGACCTGTCAAAATTGGTTCAGTTTACAAAATCCTGTATCAGTTGGTCTGCAGTGCAGGTTAATCCAGCCAAATATCAAATTTAATCACCAAAGTATTATTTTTCAACAAAGAAGCAAGCCAGTGTGAGAAACTTTGTTTGTTAGTGGTCGTTCTAAAAGGTGGAAAAAGGCAACCGTTTTAAATTCCCTACTCCTAGATTGATATTACAGTTGGGTCCGGTTGCTGCCTCAAAAACAGCATTAGCGACATGGTGGACCGCTAGCATCTCTTCTCTCTTGTTTTACCTGTTTCTGTCACTCTCCCTCTACACCTTTTGCACTATAGCGTTTCCACAGTTATTCCTGTTGTTCCACTGTTACCTGGGGACAGTGACATAGTGACCAGGTATGTCTCTTCCTGTTTTGGCTGTGCAATGTAAGATGAGCGTCCTTTGTGCTGGAATTCGGCCTTCAGTTTTACAGGAAAACATGAGCCCAGTTGCAGACTGAATAGCACAGTGAAAATGATCCTTTAGAGACAAGTCTATAGGTGGATTGTGTCATTTTTCTACAGCCATAATATTGCGCTCAGTATTTAGTCCATAGTGAAATGTTAATGCAAAAAAAGTTCTCTAAAAAATACTCATTATTTGTTGCTTGTGCTTCAATGAGTCGATTGACTGCCGTATTCTAAAGTAAACAATCTCATCTCCTGGCTTAAATAGATTGTGGCTAAAGAGCAGATAACATTGCACTCAGTCGCCTCTGCCTCCAATCATTTTAAAAAACAATATTAGAAAAACTCAAATTTGCATGAGTGCAGTTTCAAGTTTTCTATTTGCGTAATTTATGCACAATATTTGGTTAATATGAGTTGAAACATAACTGATAAGTGAGTTTTCTGCTGATTTGCCCAGTTATATCTCCTGTAAAGATGAAATGCTGCAGTCTCTGATGAGTCCAGATGCAGGTTGTTATCAGTCATGTATGAATAACCAAACCTGCACAGATGTACACAGAGACAGTCCTGGTGTGTTTCTTTAAAGAAATCTTTTGTTTGTGTTGCCTCCAGAATGATAATACTGCAACTATAAGAAGTCCCATACGCAGGGTTATGTCTATGGGGTACCAGACTAAGACTCAGCACTATGACTGAATGATGTCTATGATGTCAGACCTGTGAGTTTAATATCAGTAGTGGATCTTCGGTCACATCAGACATGTTTGTGCCTCACCTTGGCCATCCCATTGAAATCTCATTCACAGACATGTATCCCACTACAATCAAACAAAAGAGCAGAGAGCAGCACATAACAATTGCAGATTGTGTGTGTGTGTGTGGGGGGGGGTGGGGTGGGGTTAGGGCGGTCTCCTTCATCCCCATTCAACGCGCCAACCTAATTATCAGAGGAGAGGGAAACAGTAATTAGCAGCGAGTCTCACCTCGTTAATCACAAAGGGCTCCTTCGCTCTATTTATATCTGATTAATGGCTTGCTTAAGCACGGCAAGATATTTATGTTTCTGTTAATTGTGTGCAGCTTGTATCCGCTCCGCTCGCTGCGGCTTGCTCGTACCCCCGACCATCACACACAATGATTCACACTGACACACCTCCACTACACCCACCTCGTCTCATTATAGGCGACTACTTACTGTTTTGCTCAAACAGTCAAAGCTGTTAAAAGACTGTCATTTGTCTCATTCCTGATCTGTTTATTAGTCATAATTGGCCTGTTAGCCTCGTTCCCCTGTCTACCATTTTACTGCAGAGGGGGGTGGAAAAAAACTTTGTTGTCACCTTGCTTTTGTTTGTTTTTTTGGATATTTTGTTGACTCATGGTGAATGTAACTGCACTTATGTGGAAGGAGAGGCACATCAGAATGTGAATATTTAATCAGCATCATCTAAAATGAGATTATTATATTTTCAACATTAAGCACTCACTTTTTCTGCCTTATCCAACTGCAACTGAAGTTGCTATTGAAAATATGAACACATTATTGTTCACAATCAAGTGATAGAAAATAAGATAAATCCAGATAAATTAGCCTGAGAGAAGACTTAGTTTTGGTGATGCTGATCAACAAGAAAAGCACGGAAATGTGTGTCACCTCTGGATGCCATCTTTGTTTGAAGGAATGAAGTCACATGGGGAAATTGGATAAAATCCTCTGCACTGGACTGAATATTTGTGGTTCTGGCAGGATAAAGGAGTCTTTGAGCATGCTGGAAACGTCTTCAGAAGAGTGATAAGTTGTGAGAAATTACCTGCCAGTTCCTCACATTTTGGCATCAATTTATTTTTGAGAAAACAGGGGCTTATGTCTTTGACTTGAAAATAGGGATTTTTTGACCAAAAATCCCAGGAACTGAAACTATCCTGAGAGTGTAATGCACCCTGGGCAGAGACTTTTTGCGGCTATAAGACCTATGGCCAAGGAACTAAAATTAGGTCTTGGCGGCTCTGATGGAAACGCAAAGTTTTTGAGTTCCTCAAAAGGTTCTTGGTCTTCCGGGAAAGTTGCTGTGAAAACAGCCTGAAATATAAAAAGGATGAGAGTAGAGTAACTTTGTAGTTACCTCTGTCTAATTTAAGGTTATGTATACGTCTGCAGCAGTGTTATTCTCCCTGCTCAAAGACAGTTTCCTTCTGTGATGGTTTCCTGATTGTCACAAATGACAGTGCTCCAACACAGAGCAGAGCATTTAAAAAGGAAAGGAAAAATGATGAGAAATGATGTGATAAGTCATGACCGACACAAGCCTCTACTACAGATGATGTTTTCCTCTACAGTGAATCCTCCCATTTCTTAACAGCAAGTGTGCTGTTCCCCTCTGACTACAAAATTACCAGAAGTCATGTTGCTTGCCTTGTGCACTCATGGCCTCCTACTATGACTGTGCTTTGCACTATGCTCCATTGATGCACCCAAATAAGCTCCTCAGTGTCACCCACCTGCCTCACACGTCTTTGAAGTGTGGGAAGAAGCAGAAAAGGCAGAGACTTGGATTTAAACCATGACCTGAGGTGATGTTATCCACTGAGCCTGTGCTTTGAGGGAATCAAAATATTGCTCCAAACCACAATCTCTAGCTACACACTGAAAGCATGAATATAGTGATGGAGAGAAAATGGAGGGTCATGTCTTGGTTTCCATCTAATTCTCAAGCAAATTTCAAGCGATTGTTTGAAATTTTGTGAAACATTTTGGTGGTTTGGAGTGAATAAACCAGGCTATACAAAGTGTTGTGCTGTGTTCATAATTAGTACATAAGAGGTCATAATGGGATTGGTTAAACATACAGTAGCACTGTATTTCCATTTCCTCTAAAACAAAAAAATAAAGGTGTAATTTTTAAGAATGGTGGGATTGGAGAAAGGAACCTTGAGCTAAAACAGCTGTGCTGTTTCTGTCTCCCCTGTGAAGTCTCACCCAGCTGTCCCAACCTCACGCCTTGTTATTTGCTTGCTTGTACTTACATACTTAATGTATGTAACTTATCTTATGTAATTATGTGATTAATGTACTTGTACATATGTATGTGATTTTAACCTAAACATGATCCATCTCTAGACTTAACCAAGTAGTTTTGATGTCTACGTTTTAACAGAGCTAAACCATTTCACAGTTTTTTTTAACTATGTATCGTAATTAATTTCATGTTCTTAAACTACTTTTTTGTCCTGTTGTTGGGTAAGGTGCTGTCAGCAACAGAAATACCTTATTACCTTATGTGAGTGAGATGCTCACTACCGGTGGCATTCGTTAAACAGTCACTCCGAGTGCAAGAGCTCAAAAAAATGTAGAGCAGCAAAGTGCACTCTTGGCAACCGTTGAGGACACCGGACTGAGTGAGTCGTATCAAGCATGAGTTGTTTTGGTTTATTCAGAGAGGTCAAGTTTTTGTCTCTTGTTAACTTGGATTCATTGTTCATGGGTGATGTGGTGTGTTTAGAGGTCAGCTAACATAACATCAGAGAAGCAATATATTTAGCTGATTTATTTGAGATGTAGTGTCAGCCCATTGAAAAAAAAAAAGAAAAAGTTTCTAGCTCCCAGTAAAGGGTAAGTTCACCAAACATTTGAATTCAGCCTTTGTCTTCTCTCCTTCATGCCAACAGAAATTCAAGTGAATTTTTGTAGATGGCAAAATATTTCTGGAACGTTATTTGAAAACAAGTCCCCATCTACGTCCCTTGTTTAGAAGAACTCCAGTAATGTTTTGTTATCTGCAACACTTCTTCTGGCTTTCCATCAGCATGGCGGTGAGTAGATAATGACTTAATTATTATTTTTGAGTCTCCTTTAAGCCCATTTACTCATTCCAAAAAAAACCCAAAAAACTTTTTTGTGATATTGTGAACTTCTTTCCATCCACCTTTTCTAATACGAAGCCTCTGTCTTCTCAGAGAGATACACACATGTTAACAAACCAGAAACATCTGTTAATAGACGAGCCTCTGATGGGAGCATTGTGTATTTTTTCCCTCCCTTTCTCTCTCCCTTCTCGCTGTGTTCTATCCGACATTCCAGCACAGCTTTGCCGAGCTCAGTCACTCCTTGTGATGGGAAGGGAGGCATAGTGGGAGAGGATCAAAGAGCTAAACGAGGGGCTAAAGATACTGAAGCAGATTAGCGGCACTTCCCACAATGCCGACAGCTGCTCATAACCGCGCTGGGCCTAAAGGTAGCTGCCGTCTGCTGCCCATAATACAATAGGAGAGGGAGGATCAGCGCGCGCACTGAAAACATGTGTTATCATCACAAAGGGATTGTCAGCTTCAAACGCCTTACATCCCTCTGCCATCCCTCAGGATCAAACAGGCTGTTGGCTGGCAGTTATCACAGAGCTCTCTTCTAGTCTAGTCACATCCCTATTCTCCACTCTTCACTCTCCTTCCCTCGCTCTCTCCTCTCTTTTCGCCCCCTCTTTCTCTTTTCCTTTCTCTTCCTCAGCAGGGCCTAATCTCAGCCACCGTTATCCTCAAAGCCATCATCTCTCATAATACGCTCCTGACATCGCTGACGGACAAATAATCTTGACAATCGCTTTTGTCTAGAGTTTGTCTCCCCCAACCCCCCCCCCCCTTTCAAAATTATCAACAACGCAGGATCTTATTGTGGAGCTCTCGATATATCTCAAAGCAATACATTGTTTGGCTGAATCCTCTGACAACCTCAGAGCCATACTCAGCATCATAAAGAGAGAAATGTCTGAAAAAGATAGGGGAGCGCTTTGTTCTTTATTGTAACAGATGAACTCTCTAACTCAATCCACAGCGTCCTAAACAGGCTGTAGCTGAATGCATGCCTGATATGAATGTGTCATATTATGAGGCAACAATTACAAGAATTAGATGAGAATTGTCTCGGACAAAAAAAAGTCGGTAATCACATTCCTTCACTCACGAGATCTCTCTCTGCAGAGTGTTTTTTTTTTTTTTTTGCCATTTCCTCAGTCAGTAGAGATTTCCCAAGTCACACACGGTCTTACACAAATATACACACATAAAAATGAAGAAAGAGAAACAATAGAAATGTTATTTAGCTCAAATCATCTTTAATTGTATTATTTTCATCTAACTGGGTGACACTTAGATGAAGAAATTCCTCAGAAGACTTTCAGCAGCTGCACAGTGCATAACCGCACTTCATCAGCTGAGGGACAGAAAATAATTATTGATCTAAGACTTTATCTTCATTTAAACCATGTTATATCTTATTAATTAAGGTCTTTTTAAACCATTTTTCTTGCACTTTTAACTCACATTATCGTGCCTATATAGACACATGGTAAGACTTGAGGGAGAGAAGCGTTTATAGCAGCCGGATTTGTCACTGATGCTGTGGTGAATAAACAAAGTCTCATGTGCATCAATGCTGAATACACAGAGCTACATACAGCTCAGTGAACACATGCAGCATATGTCCATGTATTTGCAGTTAATGCTGTTATTGGTATTATTTCCCCAAGAGAAATCTTTAGGATTTTGAGTGATTACATACATCCATTTGGAATTTGCGAGAGTGTATTGCAGCAAAAGAAAACATATCATGGTTTTAAAATGCTCTTAGAAAAGATCAGTGCAGATGCAAACATGTTTGTTTTTGTGTCTTGCAATTTTAAGGTTCATTTATTTTCCAATTTTTATTTTTCACTGTCTGGTCATCGTCCCGAAGGTCCATCATGTCTGACTTCTGGCAAATGATAAAGGTGCTAAGATGCCTGGAAAAAGTAAAATGCAATCATTTCAGGACAGTTACTTTTAAATGTTTAAACATGTTAACTTCTACAATTAGTGCTTAGTGATCAATACAAGTAATTATTGTACTTTTTAATCAAATAGTTGGAACAGTTAATCCAAATGTAGAATTCTGACCTGAAATTAAAGCTATAATTTAAGACTTTGCATCTGAAAAACAACAGTTTCTACTTCACTGAATTCATTAGTCAGAGAAACACAATAAAACCAATTAAGCTCAATCACTCTCTTTTATTAAATATATACTGATCAGGTATAGTTTTGGATAGAATGGGTGTAAATAAAGCTATAAAAACAATTTTTAGGTGGAGCTAATAGGTTGTGCGTAATGGGCTGCAGCTGAATATCAGAAAGATTTCCTGATGTTATGTTACACAAGATGAATAGTTTAGATGTATACTTACTCTACTTCAATCTGAAGTAAAAAAAAAAAAAACCCGAAGACTGAAATTTGTCAGTGTTGGCAAAAATGTTAACTACTGTATTATCCGTTTCTTGGCAAATCTAATCCTGCCTGTTATTCACTCTATGTATAATGCTGGAACTGGATCATCTGTGGAAGACAGAAGCGAGGAGAAGAGAGTGAAAAGTGAGGATCCGCAGTGTTGTGTCAGTGCCTGGACTTCCCTTTTTCTCCAGTAGATGCCAGCAGTGAACCATTTAAAACACCGCCACGTCTCTCTCTCCCTGTAATACGCGGGTACTCTGCATGTAACTGCTCTGGAGTTGGAGATGGTACAGATGGCTGGCCTAAACGCAACACTTATCCAGACATTTCACTGTTCGCAGAATGATATCAAAGTCAACTCAAAATGGAGGCTGTGCCATCAACTTGAAACAAATTCTAACACTTCCAACAAAATTGTATTGTGAGTAAAGTCGCCACGGATTTGGTCAGCGTTCAGCACAGATGTCCCCCCTGTGTGTGTTTGCGTTAAATAAAAACTAGTGCCTCACATCCTCTTAAAAATTTCAGCTGTGGATTTTCAGGGGATAAATGCTCACAATTATAATGTTTTAATCCAGATTGGATTCAGACACATTTATTTATTTCAGAGCGTGAGAGTTTAAATCGTGCATCAGAAAGAAAAAAAAAAGAGAGAATAAACCAGAGTGCCAGAACAAAAAACAAGTGCTCTAAATTATGTGAAATATGGGAGAATAACTGAAACAGCAACACGGAGTGATTTAGTTTTCTAGGCGCTGAAGAAATGTCAAACCGGTTAACATTCAGATAATTCTGTACATAAATTTGATGCAATTCCTTTCAAAAATCAAGCACTTTTTCCTCTCATTTTTTCCCTGCCCTTTGTCTTCATCTTGACACAGGCTGCAGTCACGCAAGCTCTGATCAAAGTCGTCAAATTTCCCACATGAGCTCACAGACCCGCTGTCATTTTAATATTATAGTAGAACTGTCACATCGCATTAATAAGTGTAAATTAAAGACGACTAATTTATCCCTCAATATTGTGTCCTTTGCATCCTAAAAGTGTGTGCATAAGGGGAGAAAATACGTCTTTGCAAATGTGATATTATATTTCTCAATGACACCTTTATTTTTTTTTACCCTCTTCCAGCCTGAATGCCCGCTTTCTCAGTGTCTTTCTCTGCTCTGCTGTTTACTCGGATCCATTAGTTCCCATTAGTTTCTCATCTCGTGTACAAATTTTGGGAATAAATAGCTGTGAAAACACTCGCTGTACCTGCTGCTCACTCACATCCAGCTTTTCACAAAACATGTTTGCAGCTAGTTAAAGAAGTAATACTTGCTCTGAATGCGTTTTTGTGTATAAGGTTGTCTGCGTGAGTGTGTGTGACCACTGTTTGAGCTCCAACAATAGGTTATCTGTGCCTATTTCTGGAGGGCGGGGCCCCAGAGACCTGGCCTCCCCGTGTGATTGGCTGGCTCGCCACTGTGAGAAGTTTACTTTGGAGGGTGCTCTATGCTGGATTTTTTCGCTTCCAATTAAATGTGGAATGCAGCACTCTCGAAGGCCATTTGAAGTGTGTTGTGTTTGTGTATGTGTGTGTGTTTGTGTTTGTTTGTCTCCGTACCCTCCTCTTTTGATTTCCGCACACAGAGGTCTTTGAGCAAAGGCGAGAGAACCTCCCGAGCAGGTAAGATGGGACCTGAAACCTTCTCGGTTATTTCACCACGCCGTCCTCCATGTCAGTTCGATTCCATCTGCGTTTGCCGTCGTGACCTTAACAGGAAACGAGGAGGCTACGAACACAAAAAGCAAATAATTTCTTGCGATATCAAAATCTCTTCTCATCCGGAGAGGAATAACACTTTCCATAAATATGTGTGTGTGTTCCCTGTGAGTCATAAAAGACTTCTGGCTCCTTGTTTACTGTTTGTCAGAGGTGTCTTTTGTCTGGATGTGATTAGTGCCAGCCTCTTCCTCTCCTGCATGCACAGGAGAAGATGCGGCCTGCTTTCAAAGAGCCCGTTTGGACAGAAGACTATTGTCGTGGGCGGCGAGCGTAAGAAAAAAGATGTCACCGATTGCTCCAACGTTCCTTTTCAAGAGAACTTGTGCACCATGCAAACACAGAAAAAACACAAATATTAGCACCCGGACTCAAATGTGAAAAGGGAGGTGGAAATAAAAGAGAATTTGAACTTAATGAACATGCATTAGTGGCATAGAAGTGCTTTCATCAGACTCCTTTTCAAACGTGTTTTCACATCCCCTCAGATGCAACATCACAGCACCAGTGAATCTGACAGAGAGGAGAGAAAGTCTTTATTTAGACTCAAATGGGTCTCATCTGAAATAATGAATATGTCCTTGAGAAAAACAAAGAGCCCCACAAAACGGGCTACTCTTCTACAGAGGCAACGGAGATGGCAGATAATTGTTTTCAAGTCTGGCACTGCTCTGTAAATGAGTTTGTTCTGTTCTGCGGGCGGCTAACTGTGTCTTTCCTTCCTTTCATTTCTGTCTTTTTCACACACACACACATGCTTTTGATTTTCTTCTCTTTGCCTTTGTTTTCTTGTTATCTGGCCTCCATATTTACCCTCTCCTTGGCTCCCTCAATGCCCTCTCTTTCACTTTCTCTCTTTCAATCTTTCTCCCTCTCTTTTCTCTCAGTTCCACATTCTTTGCCACAACAGGCTTTTTACATCTTTGCTTTACTCATTTTTCCCTTTCTTTGTTTTGTTTGCTCACTGGGTGCTAACAACAAAAGGAATTCTCTATTTTGCTGTACGTTGTTAACAGCAAATAGTTTACCTTGACTTCAGCAGCCTCACCCTGCCACATTCTCCTCAAACTGTTATTAGTCCTCCTGAACGATTTGAGCTTCAGCTGAAACGTTGATGAGTTCTGCTCCAAGTCATTGTGGACTACCAAGTTTTCTTCGACCGATGGGCTGTGAAAGTTATTCGTTCTGTGGGAATCAAAAGGAAGTGATGAGTAAGAAGTGTCCTCTGGGCAATAATAACTTGTTACACAATCACAAAATGGCTGTCTGAGCAGGTCCAGGAACATAAGTTGTGCGTACTTGTCAGTATTTAAAAACCTGAGAATGAGACTCAACAATCCACTACCTTTCTCCAGAATCGTCTTCTCTAGCTTTTTAAAATAATCAAAACTCAGTTCTTCAGATCAAGTTTCAATGATTGCATATGCACAAAATAATCATGATTCAAATAGTGGGTCGAAAGGGCAAAGCCAAAGCACCCTGGCAATAGGTTCAGCGTGTGGTTCCTCAATAACTGTCAATAGTTAATATCAGCTGGGTTGAGGACTTCTGAATTGTCACCTGAACCCCAGTTCACAGAAGTCTGTGCTCTGCCCTGTGACAGTTCCCCTGGTTTCAGAAAATGCTGACGTATCACATCCCAGTAGGCAGGATTAGAGGTCCAGTTCATAATAAAGTCGATTTGTGTCCCATTCCCGACTTGTCGTACACTGGCGCTTTGTGAAGTGGCTGACCTTACCGTTACTCTGTATGCATCAGACCAGTTGGTAATGAGACTCAAAAATCTACTTTTTCATGAAATTTACAAAATGTATTTATTGAGAATAAATAATAGATTTGTGCAGCTGTACCTGTTGTTAGACCACGTTCAGCGATAACTTATAAATGTAATTGATCATTGAAAAACCATTAAGTTAACTGCTTTTTGCAGATACTAGCCTACCACAGCCATATCAAGTTCGAACTAAACCGGAAGCCATTTTGGTTTTGTTATTTTGGAGCGCAATTTCAACCTCAACGGTAACATGCAAATGGACATGACAGATGTAAGCCAAGACCAAAACGTGTCTGTGTGAGTTGTAAATGTCTAAACCTAAGCCAATACTCTGCAACCACACAGACAAAAGTAGAAAACATTTGGTCTTGAGGAAAACTGCCAGGTTTTGAGATCAGAGAATAGTACATTACTAGCTAGCTGCAATCAGCATTGGCAAAGTCACTACCTTGATTTTTTGTGTTCAATGAATAGGAAGCAGAACCTCAAATTTCGCAGTCAGATTCGTACCAAGTCAGAAATTGAGCGCACCTTGAGCGCACCTTTCAGAAGGCAAAGGCACTGAAGGCTTGTGCTTCTTAATGACCATGAAAAGATCTCACTGCCTTAAATATCTAATGTCAAATAATCTTAACTGTCCCTTCAATTTCAAAATAGAATCCCTGTAGAGAGAAACCTGTACTTCCGTCTTTCCTTCCTTTTCTATTTTCCTTCTTGTTCTCTGAGGTTTTTCTATTCCCAGGGTTCCACTCTAGGGAGCCCACAGTCCCCTGAGAACCCTACTGAGCCCTCTCTAGCTTGGTAATAATGGCTTTCCAACGTTGCCTATTTAGACTGCAAGTTTCCATTAAATCTCACTGTGTCATTACAGTTCATATTCTTAATTATGCAGCAAATGTCCCCGAGGGAATATCATGGAGGCCACTACTCCACAATCTGTCCATATGGCACTTAATTAAAAGTTTTCTTAAGAATAAATTGCATTCAATTCAATTAAAACTGTAATGTCATACCAAAATAATGGGCAAAGCCTCCCACAACGTGCAGCTCAGAACACACACAAAAAAATCTTTTCTTTTTTTTTTTTTTTTTTTTTTTTTTTTTTGCAATGTTTGCAATGGGAAAAGTGCATATCTCCCTTCCAAAAAAGCCCCCTAGTAGAAAAATATGCAAAAAGCAAATATCACCAAAGCCTCCTACATGCCACCGAGCCCCAGGCAACAACCGCGCTTGAACACTCGAGCTATTTCTAGATTCCACTCTTGGAATTCACACCATGACAAATGAACCATTGGAGTTTGGAATTCCTATTTATCTGCTGCGCACAGAGGCACTTGATTTGGGTGTGAAGAATAAAGGAATTATACGGACAAAAAACCAGACGACTTAAAGGATAAATGATAAAAAATAAATAAATAGATTGTGTGTGTGTTTTTTTCCTCTGGAGCCAGAGTTGTTTGTTCATCTGATTGAGGGCGTTTGGGTGGGCGTGTCCTTATCATCTGGATGCTCTGATCTCACCAAAGCAAGACAATTTCAAATGAGCAGCATCTGATATTAAACATCCCCTGCCACAGATGCACTTCCACCAAGCCCTGCAGGATTATTTCCAAGAAAAGACATTTCCTTTTGAACAATAAATGTATTTATGGTTCTTTTTTTTTTTTTTTTTTTTCACCAAGCTTGATGCCACAGTGAGTTCAGATCTGCGATGTGCTCCGACACCTCAAATAATTACGCTTTTGCTTCAGCCGGCAACTTTTCTAACCTTCCGCCTGTAGCTCCAAGTGCCATCTCGCAGACGACGAGCATTGATTAGTAGATCGGGAAACAGGGAAAAGAAAAGTCCATTTGGTAAAGTAGGCTGCTGTTCCCTGCGCCCCATCTGTTGGGTGTGAGATGCTGACTTCATCTGTTGACGACGCGACGGTGGCTAGGGAACCAGGGATGAGTTGATTTCCCTCTTTCGCTGGTTGAGCAGTGAAGGGCCCTAAAGCGTAAACAAAGTGTTTTTCTTGTTCTAAACACAGAGTCTTGGCTCAGCTCTGGCTTGGACTTGGCTGCTACGTGGGCGTGTGTGTGCGTATGTGTGTGTGACTGTGCTGCTCACTCAACCTCGCTCTAAAGGCCTGTTTGGTGCCCTCAACACAAACACCCCCCAACCAGCACCCTACAGGTGATTAGCTCACGCAAACACACATAAAACTTCCACACCTACACATCGCCAGCCACACCCAGGCATATCTCTCAACCCCCCCACCCCACACACACGCACACACACACACACACACACACGCACACACACACCATGCCACATCTGACTAATCATGCCATTGAATGTCAACACATTGAAAGCTACCTCTGAATGGAAACGCGCTTAAAAAGACTGAAAGGTTGAGGGTCAGATCATTCTGTTCCAATCACTACATGCTGGTGTTTTTCATTCGCTGCCTACACACTAATAGTCTGACTCACAGGGAAGAACACTGGGTTTTGAAATCAATCATACAATCATGTCTATCCACAGTTTAGGTATATAAAAACATGGCTTTCTGTCATTATGACCATTCACTCTGATATTACAAGGAAGAGAGGCTATTACAGCAGGTGCCGAGGTGGCAGATGATAGATCGTTGGAGTTATGTGGCCTCGACCTTCCGTCTGCCCCCTGGAAACGGGGGGTGGGGGGTGAGGGGGTTTAAAAGAGATACCTGGGCAAAGCATTTATTTCAAATGGCTGCACATATTTCAGCTGCTAGGGGTATAATTGATTTAACTTGCTGACCAGTGCACCTCAGACAGCCAGCAGATGAAAGGAAAACCAGAGGGAGAACTGAAAGAGTTTGCATGAGAAACAGAAGAATAGCATGGGGGGAGAGAGAGAGAGAACGCATAAATGAATTTGTCCCTCTCCTTGCACAGGAGCCACCATATACAATAACTCACAATGTGGGCTTCAGTGAAAACATTTGCTGTCAACAGCCAGTTTCACCGCACTAAGCCAGTCTAACAGATGTGCACTCACCCAAAGACTTATGCAGCTGCTGCTGCTGCTGCTCCTGTGTGTGTTTTCTCATGTGTAAGCCTGCTTATATGTGTGTATACGGCTATGTTTACCCACAGTTCGACAGGGTTTATAGGCATGAGAGTATGTGCACCTTCATAACTTAAAAAAAAAAAAAAAAAGTGCCATAAATAAACAGAAAAACCCCATATCTGTTCTTGTTAGATTTGATGTTGATTGCACTACCATATGAACACATTCTTGGCTATTGTCCTGCTCCCCTGGGCTGATTTGGGCTCAGTTTTGGACCGTGCTCGGTCTGGCCTCCGGATCCTCTCCACCCAGGGAGAAGCATTCAAGGGAGCGAGGGCATCCTGCGGCCCAGTTTAGCCTCTCATTCTGGTTCAGGGCACCTGGGTGGCTGCCCTGACCCCTCCCCAGAGGCCAGGACCGAGCCGGGCTCTGCTACCGCCTGTTTGTTTCACCAGCATCCTAAAAGGTAAACAAGCTTACAATGACGCTTTCAGCTCTTTCCCCCAGAAATGTTTTCCTTTTAAATTTAGATGATGAGAGATTTAATTTGATAGATGTCAATGTAACTCCCCTCCAAGTAAGCCTCATTTTTTACATTTTGCCAGTGAAACTTTTAAATGAGGCCATTCATATTTAAACTAACTTGGCAAAATAACTTCATAAGTACATAATGACTGTTTTTAGCCCTTAATCTAATTAGACCTGTGTACCAGTCAATTAATTTACTTTTGCATAACCAGCAACTATTCTGACAGTTCATATTAGTCATACGCAAAAATGCCGGACTCTCTAAATTCACCTTCTAAAATGTGAGAATTTGCTGCATTTCATCATTTTTTGTGTTGGTAAACTGAATATCTTTTGGCTTTAGACTGCTGCTCAGCTAAAACAAGGTATTTGATTATGTCATTTTTCAGTTTGTATAGAACAATTCATCAGTTAATCAAGAGAATAAGATTAATAGATAATGAAAAATGAAAATGTCTTTTGCCCCCACATCTCCACGATACCGAACATTTTCAAACGGGAATAATACATACTGTATCGCAAAGACTTAATGTAGACTTTTAAATGAAATCTTTTCACTTCATACGTCTAAGTTTTCAAGTGTTGGCCGTGTTGGCAAACCCATCTCCTGAATATTGAGAACACAGACATCAGATCATCCATCTGTTGCTGCTAGATCATTCACTCTGCTGCTATTGATCATAACATCACCTCAAAAGTGTGGGAAAAGATGAAATCGCAGCAGCCCTAAAGCTAAACCTATCTTAAATTCAGAGCCAGGTCTTGAGAGGTTTGAGAATTAGTTTGTTTAAACTTGTACAAACTGTCTTAGAAAATATGACTGTCTTTTAGGAAGACTTTTTCCCATTCTCAAAGGAGCGTTTGGAGAGCTGCTCTCCACTAAATGACCTGCCAGTGGGTGGATACACGATTCCTTGTTGAATATGACCAAATAAAAAACTTGATTAGTCCAGTTAAAGAACCTGCACTTGTAGTAATCAAGTATTTAGTGGAATATTAAAGAACCATCATTTAACAAATGTAAATTTGTATTGTCTCAAACTTTTTAAACCTGTAAAAACAAAGCTATGGAGGAAAAATGCTGGCGTGATGCAGGCATTTGTTCTCCTGTGAGTCATGTCAGTTAGTGTGCGTTCATCAACTCTGTCCAACTGTACAACTATGAAAACACACTGGTTGCACTGAATGCACAGAATAAACAGTCACGCACACATACTAGACACACACACGCGCACACATTGCGCCCTTATGCATGTGTGCGTGCATATGCATGACTGACACACTCTCTTGCACACATACACACACATACACACACACCACTCTTTCTTCTTGTCTTATTGGCAGGCTCATATCCCATCTGCTCTCCAGGGGGGCGGACAGAGAGATAGTTGTCATTGTGGAACATCTCTGCACAGACACACACACGCACACAAACGCACACGCGCGCACACACACATACACACACACACACACACACACACACACACACACACACACACACCCCTCGATACCAAACTCACCGACACACACCCACATACACAAACGCACCCCATGAACCCCCCCTCATATATTCACTTTCAAGCATCTCGAGTCCAGCAACATTCTTCTCTGCTAATTGACTGTCATAACGGCTGGAGAGATTAACTTCAGCCCAATCCCTGTGAGATAAAGACTACAGACATGGGGGCCAAACTGGGCTGGGATAAGGGTTTGGTGGCGGTGGTGGAACTGGGCGGAGGGGGCTAATACTGCCACGTCTTCCTATTTGTTATTGATATTTACAGGCTGTCTTGTCCCTCCCCGCTCGCCACTGCCCCTCCTCTGCTCGTCACCCACAAGGATTAGCATTAATGGCAGGCTTATGGAGTAAGCGAGCCCCTGTCAAACCCATGTCCCCTCTTTGCCATCTCCCAGATTAGCTGACGCTTTGTGATGGGCTGTCTCTGCAAGACACAAGCCTCCGAGTGTAAGGGAAAAGGAGGGAACTTTGTCTAAACTTCTTACAAAGTGGTGAAAAAAGAGCTCGTGGCAATGCCTTTTTTGTGTGCATGCAATGGGATGATGGTTCATGCTGGGGGGGTTTTAACTTGTGGGTATAGCACATTGGAGTTATTATTTTTTATACAAAATGATTGACTGCAAAGGCTTAAAACAAATCATGGCTCGTTTTCTTTTTTTTTTTTAAAGATGACACTGACTGGATGCTCTGGATTAAAGGCATATGAGTGTGGTGATATTTTAAACTATTTTGCTTTAACTGCAATACTTTTCTTACAGTATCAAACTTCCTTTATCACTTTTGTGCTTGTTTTTCTTCCTGCTCCAATTTATTTTCAATATTTTTGACCAATTATACATACAGAAAGGGTCCTTTTTGATTCCCTGTGGGAGAAGTAAATTAAGCGTACATGAGCTAAAATGCAGATTCTTCACCATAGCAGCTGTACTGTTACTGTGCCGTATCTAATTAGGATGTTGTGCCAGTTATGATCTCTGTAGGAACACAGTGGTCATTCACAGGTCAAATGGGAACGGAATGTTCAGTGAAAATTATGATTTATGTTTGCTTTTATTATTTGGCTTTTATTGCTTCTTTTTACATTTATTTGATTTTCAAGTAATTGGATTAATTGATAGGAGAAAATAGGTTTATATGTGTGGTACTGACTTTGAGTAAGAAAAGTGAGATTTATGATAACTGGAAAACAAAATGAGATTGTTCCTTTGTGGTTTTGTGGTTTTTTTCCTATTAAATTTGTGTATTGTGTGTGTCTATATAGGTAAGTGTAGCAAGGGACTGATGAAGTTCACACAGATATGTGTGTTTTATATATATATATATATATATATATATATATATATATATATGTATGACATATAGACACAGGGGTGGGGATCACAAAGTACCTCATGATACCATCCAGTTTACTAATTTAAAAGATCATCCGATGATTCTTCACAATATCTGTTTAACTCAAGCATACGAAACACCCCAAATTTCTGCAAAGTGTGAGGATAGATTTATTCACTACATTGTGGTGTCAGTTTCACAAAATTTGGCATGAACTGTAATGGAAAAATGCACAAAAAGTACATAAGAGCCTTAGCGTAGTGTCTCTGACACACACACACACACACACACACACACACACTGACTGCAACTTGTCCTTGTGTGCCATCAGTCCAATGTGAAATAGCTGTTCTGCTCTGGCTGTGGCTCACTAAACTCTCTTATTCATCTGAGTAAATTGGGTTTACTGAGATTTAAACAGATGATTTTGGAAGTCGTGACTCTGGTAAAATGAATTTTTAGGGGACTCTGTTCAGAGCACCTGCATATTTTATTAAAGATATTGATATGTGGTCCCAGCGTATCACAAGATGAAGCAATATAATGTATTGCTGTATTAATATTTTGTCCGACTCCTAGCCAATACAATATATATAGTGCGTATATAGAGAGACAGCAGGCGATGGCATCTGAGAATGTTGAAGAAAAAAAATGTTAAAATTTAAGTATATGGGAATGAAACAATCACTTAAACCAAATGAAGCTTGTGTTTCTAGATTGTGATAGGGGTCTATCATGTGCACATTAACGTACAGTCATTTATTCCTTAACCAGTACATAAACTACTCAGATTTAAACTGCTAACCAAACTCTAAAGATGTTCACAGACCTCGAGATTCAACTGTGAAAAACAGAAAAAGCATTAATCTTCCTAACATCAGCATTTTTAGGAGGTGGAGATGTTATTTGCATTTTTAGGCAGCAGTAGCACCAATTGATTATTTTGTTATAATGTTTTTAGGAAAGGATTTTGAATATTATAATAGCTTTAGTACCCTCGTAGTATAAACACAAAGTTATTTAATAAGCATTCATCAAAGAGTAAACTTTGTTTTGGAGCAAGATGAAACATGGAGAAAGAAAATGGAAAATTTCATGCACACATTTCCTTGACAAATGTAAAATGTAAACAACTACGTAGCGCGTACACTTTGCTCTCCTGTACTTTCTGTCTAAATCTAAAAGTTTCTCCTTTCTTTTTCTCCGTTCCTCTCCCTTCCTCCCTTCATCCATCCCTCTCTCACAACTTACACCTTTTTCACCTCTATCCGGTACAGCACCCCTCTTCTACTCCTCTCTCCTTCTCCCACTCCTTTCTTCCTGCGCCTCTCTTTTCCTCCATCTCTCTCCATCCCGGCCTTTCCTTCCTTCCTCCCTCCGCTCCGCCTCTCCTCCCTCCATCCTGGCTGTGCCGATGACAGCCGTGCTCTCATGGCATCTGTCTGCTGCTCCCCAGCTTGTCTGTGTGTGATCAGCTCCTCTCCAGCTCTCCTCCACACTTTATCTCCTCGTCTTAGTGCTCCCTTTTTTCACAGACCGCCGCTCAGCTGCCTCGCTGCCAACTCACTGTCGCTGTTAACTCACATACCATCTTATGTATTGCCAAAGCAGATTGTGTTTGGAGGGCAAGCAATTAAGGGGGAGGCAAGCGCAAAACTGTAATGTAATTTTGGCTGCGATATTTACGGGGGAGAAAGGAGGAGGGTGGGGAGGAGGAGGGGGGGGGGGGACAAAAAAGCACAGAGGAGGGCTTAAGCCGGTCGGACATTGCAGAGTCAACACCGTCGAGAATAATGATTTTGAGCTGAGATTTAGTGGGACGGAATCTGGCACTTCCCTAATTACGAGAGGCCAAATGTCAAGCCTGCTCGCTGTCAGCTTGGTGGCGGGCGGTGCTGCCTTCTCTCTCCGTCTCTCGCTGTTTTCTTTCTTTCTCCCTCTCTCCCTCCCTTTCTCTGCAAGTTTCTGCATGTTTTATGAATCTCATTAAAAGTCATTAAAAGTGTGGTGAGATTTTCACAGCCTCCGCTCCATGCCCCCTGTAGTCCTCTATCTATCTGTCACATATCTGAGAGAAGGAGAAACAGACAGAGAAAGGAGAGAGAGAGAGAGCAAAAAAGGAGAAGCATAAAAGCGGAGGAAGATTTGAGTTAGAGAAAGGAGCATTGAAGGTAAACTAGAAAGAAGACTCGAGGGCAGGGTATCTAAGTGGATTAGGTGGTAAGCATCCCTGAGTTACCTCTCTGAAAGGTCTAATTTTTTACAGGCGTGTGGTATTATCAACACTTTTCAGGAAGAAAGCTTTCTAATAAAGTAGCAGAATGAGAGAATGCAAACAAACACCTTGTAGGAGGGGTGTTCCAACAATTTGGCCCATTTGGCGATCAACATCTTTCGCCCCGGCGTCCTTTTCAATGAAAAGTATTCTGCATTCACGGCCTCCATTTTCTGATGGCAGATACAACAAGGGGTCAAAGTCAAGGTCTCTCTGCGTCGCTGAGTGGGAGAAACTTCAGATCCCACTCACAAGCCGTTACAAAGACCTGCTGTTTTTCCTTGTTTCGGGCCGGGTCAGGTCGGGGTTAGAGGGCTGACCCCTTCGCACATACAGCGCATTCTTTAAGGCGTCTTGGCGAGGATGTTCGGCTGCGAAAAGAATGGTGCTTCCGTCCTATTCAGGAGAGACACATGGATGGAGGGGTGGGAGGTGAGAACGGGCAATGTAAAGCAATGGTGAGAGATGAAAGAGTGCATGTGTGTGTGAGGGAGAGAAAGAAAGGGAAGGAGAGATGGCACTAAAAGCAGTTGGTCTGACATATAGCCTTCCAGCCGCTACGCTGCCGGTCGTGCTCCCAATTACACCAGTTCAATAGAAGGGATGAAATCACATTGGCCCCCCTGTGTTTGTGCTCTCCTGCTACAGTATTTCTCCTTCAGACGCACTAACACACTTCCACACCTACACACGAACAGCAAAAGCCTCCTACCTCCGCACAAATACACACACAAAGCCCACATTGTTGCTGACTGTGCAGCTAATTGAAGGTGTAGCGCATGTGAGAGGTTGTAAGAGTATTCGTGTAGCGGCAAGGTGACTTGGCTCGGCGCAGCGAGACTCTACAGATGGCCCGGTGCTGCCGAGGCGGCGGCGGCGGGGATGCTTGTGTGTGCGTGTGTGTGTTAGAGGGCCGTGCAGCCTCAGGCATCGGCGGGGGCCTCTTGTGACTTGACGTAGCAGTTAGCAAGGAAGAGGCCTGTGTGGGTGGGAACCGGTAAGGGTAAGAAATGATCGGAGAGGTGGTGGGGGGTCATCAGAGGAGCAAGATATCAGTCAGAGGGGCAGGTGGGGGTTGAAGAGGTGGAGATGCCAAGGTGATGGAGTTCCTTTTGGGGGCTATGGGAAAGGAAAGGAAGTTGTAGTAATATAGCCACTTTTTTTTTAGCCAAAAATCTAAAGAAAGCATGTACAGGTATCGATGTTGGTGACAGGATAAGTACTGGAAAAGGCTTTTGTCTCTTCTTTAATCAGTTCTGGGTTCACACACTCTTTAACGAGAAGTTAAAGTGCACACGAATCATCATGAATGAAACGATCAATTTTCTTGACAGGAATACCTGTTGTCCAGTTATTGTTTCTCTTTTTAGCTGTCTTCCTGAACATACAATCAGCTCACATACGGCTAAGAAAAAAGGGATTATTACATGTAGAGTGCTGAAAATTGTTACATTGGAGCCACTTCGAGGAGAAAGTTAGCGTCTGAAGCAGGGCCCTGTTCAATCCCAGAGATAAAAGTAACTCACTACAAAGACCTCCTTACTGATTTTTAAGGAATGTATACTTAGTCTGTACATATTTATTTTTCAAACAGCTCTTTTACTTTTACCCTCTGCATTTTAATACAAATATCTTACATTTTCAGAACAGGCTTGTTAATTTAGTTTTTAATGCATTTGAGGGAAACTGACGTTTATTTTTAATTTTCAGTGCATATCATGTTCATGAGATGAAACACCGAAACAGAATGGAAACAGACAGAGAGAGACATGAATGGGGAGAAAAAGTGTGTTAATGTCTCGTATGTGCAGCCCTCTGCCATGATTTTCTTATCATCTCAGTTTGCTGCTATGCTCGGGACGCGTTAGCAACCCAGAATACCAGTATTTGACGTCCTGTGAATGAATCTCAGTTATCAACTGTCTCTCTGGTGCATTTACGAACAAATCTTGCCGGTTCTACCTTAAAGTTTTATAGTCTGGATAATATAAATATGATCTGCAGTTCTGTTGGCTTTGCACAGGAATGTCCTGTACAGTTATCCGTCAGAGAGACATTTCTGACCTTGTGTTTTCCTACTTTGACTTGTGAAAAGAAGTTGAATTAATACTTCTGCTTTAGTCAGAGTCTTTTTTTGACACAAGTATCTGTACCTCTACTTTAGCGACGAACGTGTGTACTTCTGCCACCTCTTTTCATTCCTACAGAAACTGCTCTGAGGCACATTGAGCCAAAACTGATCAACTTCCTAGTGCAGCCCTTACTGTAGATTGGCACATTAGAGACCTCTGTCTACCAAGCGGCTAACTTCCTGTGTAGACCTCTGCTAATGGGGATGGGGATAAAATGGGGATAAAATGATTGCACCGCTCTTACAGACTTTTCCTAACGATATCAAACAGAATGGATCAAATCCTGACCCTGTAAGGAATCATTTCATGGGGTTTTGATGCGCAATAAACTTTAGCCACAGTTTCACAGCTGCCTCTTGCACAATGTAAGCTTATGGGAAATAGTCCTCTCAGTCTGGAGAGTGGTTGTATTAGATGATTTTGCTCCGACAATGATTTATTCAATTTCTCCGGGCTAACTAATTGCATGAGTCTGAAGTAAGAGTGGTGAATAATGGGCAAAATGATAAGGCAACAATAATAGGGCTCCAGTTGCCTGCAGAGAGAGAAGGACAGTCATTAAAGGGAAAAAAAAAATCTTTGTCTCACAGATAGAACCAAAAAAAAAAAATCCTCGCTGAAGCCTAATAGGCCCTTTAATTCAGGGTCAAGACTGCTTACCTAAATCGAAGTACAGCTGGATCCTCCAGGGTCGATTGTTATTGTGAAGTGAACCATTTTTCTGGTTTCAACCCACCAGTTGACACTCATGTCACACATGAGTTGAAAGTGAGTAGGAGGAAAGTGAAGGACGCAGACGTCACAGTAACAGTGTATTAAATATTTTTTCTTCTGCATTGTGTCTTTCCTGCTACCATGTGTGGGGGAAAAAAAACTGTATGCAGGCCAGGAACTGAATAAAACAATGACTTAGAATTCAACCTTGTTCCCAGCAGCAGCCCCTATTAATTGTTAAAAAGCTCTGATAAACCCACTGTTCACTAATCTGCCCAGCACCAAATGACAAAGTTAGCGACAAGTAGTGAAACAGTTGAGCTGAAGAGCTGGAGAGCAAGCAGCCTCCCTCAGGGTTTAGTGGTCAGTCAGTATATGTAAGCTCTACAAATCAAAATGAATGCTGATGTAGCCTCTTGTCTGAAGGATGTATAAATAGGAGACTGCACGCAAATTTCTTCCTCATAATAACTTGAAATATGTCGTGTTTACGGCTTGATTCCACTGTTAATGAAGGTGTAAGGAGTTTTCAGTGGGAGTCAGTATATTTTGATCTTTTGAAGTTTAGCTCTCTTCTTTGTTTCTTTGAGGATCGGACATTAATCTAAAAAGACCAATTTTGAAGAACATCTGTATCCACTTCCCTCAGTAACCAACATGACAAACATGAGAGCTATTTTAAAAGTATCACTGCGGGTCACAGAGCGGTGCAACGTCTGACCTATCACATCGAAGCTGACCAAATACGGTGCTAATGTGGCTAATGGGAATATTGATGGAATGACGCTTAGTGGAATATCTTAAAGACATTCCAGTAATACTTTTACTTTTTTCTCCTCACATGCAATAAAAGTGACTAATACTCCCTGGTGCTGTGATACAGAATGTTACTCATGTGAATGTAATATTTCATAATGAAGACTGTTGGTTTAGTCAAAGCAGATTTCAACTCTCCCTTGATGCGTTTTCTTCAGTTAAGCACAGTATGTAGTTTCTTCGGTGAAAGCAAAAGATGTGGTTGGATGACATTGTGATGCAGCGCGGGATCGTGGGAGTTGTAGTCTTTAATGTGAAACCTCCACTGCCGATTATAATCAAACAACTCAGGGAGAAATGTTTACCGATGAGGTAATGTAATAAAGGCTGGTGTTCATCTGGTGTTTTCCCCGGAGTTCATAGCAGCATGCACCCAAATAAAACACATGTAACATTTGCAGATTTCTCTGGATTGGATGTTGGAAACATTTAGGAAAATGTAAGTACACAACTCAACGGAATACGTTGTATAACAAAGTGTAGTTGTTTTATTAAGCATTATAAAGCAAAAAAAATTCTACAGATTATGTCTTTAGCTGTGGAGGAATATTTATTTTAGACACATTTCAACCCCAAAAATACCTATTTTCCCAATTAACTTGACCCAGAAAATAATTTAAAAAATGTAAATAATTGTCAAAAACAGGACACACATGTATCATCCAATTAGTCTGGAAGAGATCAGGGACCTATGTCTTTTTCTGAGGAGACGAACTGCCACACCACTGTACACACACACGCAGACACACACACCCCTCAATCCCCCCAACCTCTGAGTGATGGCAAGAGGGAGAAAGTGATGTGAGGAAAACGGTGAAGAGGCGAGAAGTGGGAGCGTGCGGGGGAACCCCTACTGGGCACGAAGACACATGTCCACACACACACACACACACACACACACACACACACACACACCCCAAACACGTACATATATATACAGTACACACACACACACACAGACGTCAGACAGAGCCCTGCAGTCCCACCTTTGACACTAAGCTTCCAGAAGCAGGGAACTCTGGCTCATCCCCGCTAACACAGACTGGCAGGTGAAGCTAAGCGCCCTCTCTTTTCTCCTCCAGTCCTCTCCCTTTTCTGTCTGTCTTCTTTCGCTTTCTCCATCCCTATGTGTGTTTTCTTTCTTTTCGCTCACTTCCTCTCCTATTTCTGTTTCCTATATCCATCTGTTTCTTTCTCTTCCCCCTCACCCCCCTCCCCTCCCCTCCCCTGCCCTCCTCTCCTCTCCTTTTTCTCTCTCTCCGCTCCTCTCTTCCCCTCGGAGGCTGCGGGCTGGGGTTGAACTCATCTGTCAGGATCAGAAAGGGGCTGGAGTGACGGGAGACTCCTGTTTCAGCAAGATAAACAGCCAGCGCAGATCAAAATACTCTCCCTTTAACACACACACACACACACACACACACACACGCGCATGCACACCTACACGCATGCACAAAGGCACACACGGCGGGAGCGAGTGATCCATCTCGCACGACGGCGACGTCAGATTGAGGGTGTTAGCTCCTTGTCAGCTTAGAAAAGGTGCAGCATCCAAATTCAGGAGGCACCTGGTTATTTACAAAGTTAATCACGGAAAATTCTGCTAAACTTGGCCAGAGAACTCAGGCGGCTCGTGATTGACGGCGACCGAGCGAAGACTCCGATATAGATCTTTAGAAGAGACGAACATATTTTTGGACGAGGCATAGAGACATCTGTATTCGCTTTGACTGATACGTTGAGAGCGGCTGAATATCTAAAAAACTAACTTCCTCCTCTCTCGTGTTTTTTTTTTTTTTTTTTTTTTTCATTGCACACGAGAGCTACTTCAACACTTGCCAAGATGACAACGGTTGCCCAAATGTTCTATTTGATGTTTCGAGCCTCAAGAGCAAGTGGGAGAGAAAGAGTGATACAGAGGGAGAGAGGGAGAGAAAAACCGAGGGAAAACAGAGAAAATAAACGGTAATAAGAGAGAGGGAGAAAGGGGAGACTGAAAGCAAATGAGAATGAGAGGAGTGGAAAAGAACATTAGCTCAAGAGGTGCCAAGTTCACTATCTGCCAGCCTGAGGTGTGTGCAGTCCCGGGTGTCGTAGTGGCAGCGGAGGGGTGGGGGGGAGAAGGGGAAGGAGGGGTGAGGCAGTGGGTGTCAGGTATGTCTGTCTTTCTATCCCAGCACTCCAACATGCGCTTTTTTGCTGCAGCTGCTGCTCGCCCGGATAACAAATCATTCCCTACAGCGCCTTCTGGTAACCTCGTCATTCCCGCTAATAACATTTGGAGATGCTAAGCTTGTAAATTAGCGAATCTGGACCGAGGAGATATTATTTATGCTTGTCTCCCATCCTGAAAGACTTGTCTTGATGGGTAAATTGTGTTTAATTCTTGGAGGAAGCCGTTTTTTTCAGCGCCCCAGCGTGAGATGAGATTAATCCCTTGACAACCTTTGCAGGCGCACTTAAAAATTGCTCCCAAATGTCACCGCTGCCGCTGCCACCGCCGAGATTTGCGGAGGGTGGAAACAGGGGAAGAAACGAGCACCGTGCAGAAATGGGGACACATCCGACGCACATGATCCTCCCCTGTACCAACACACGCACGCACACACACATACACACACATTCTTTAAATGTATTTTTCCCTTCTTAGCATTCACAGAAAAAACACACACACACACACACACAAACTCGAGGCACAAGCCATTGCCCGCCCACATACACAGACACACACCTTGCACCCTCCTATAGATTATGTTCTTGTTATACTGACACACACACACAACATACCATGGCAAATAAAAACTGTATCACTTCGAAACTGTTCGAGCAGCGACAGCAGACACACGCGTTCACACACAGGAGCAGTTGTCCTAACACACACACAACACTTACAGCTTGTTCCCCAGATTGCCTTTCACTAATTTGTTCCCTCCGAGTGAGAGTTTGTTTTTGATTTAATGTTTCTTTATGGCTCGTGGTGAAGAGACAGTTTTAGATGTATTTACCAAGAAGACAGACACGGCCTGGAGAGGCCCTTTGGCCCCGAGCTGCTTTTTTATTTGCACATAAATTCAAACAGTCGAGGCTAAAACACAGCCGAAACACCTCTGGTCACCCTCGAGGAGCTCCGAGGGCCCGTTCAGAGGCCCCTCATCCCAGCGCGCCCTCCCCCTGGTGGGGTTTGGTGGACAGGTCGGTCTGGCATGACGAGTCTTGGGCACGGTTCAAACTCCCCTGCAGCTTCTAGATCAGCTTCCTGGAGAAGGGGCATGGGTAGTGGGGTTATCTATTTCTTAATGACCCAAAGAGTGGCGGACATACCAACTGTCAACACACATCTGCCTCCCTCCCTCCCTCCCCCTTGTTTGTTTCTCTCCGTGCGGTCTCATCGTCATGCTTTCGCTCTTTCCTTGTTGTTTTTTTCTCCCCCTCGATTCACAGCTGGGCTCGGAGGGGGGAGAATGGAGCGAGATTGAAAGAGGGGAGAAAAAAAAAGAAACGCACATAATTAGATTGTAAATGCTTCATGATATTTGAGGACTTCAAAGGGCACAACTGAAACGATGAGCGAGCTTTGTGTGTGTGTGTGTGTCTGTGTTTGTGTTTACGCCTCCCTGTTGACAAGTGCTTGTGCATGCACGCTTGTTGTCCTCCGCGTGCCTGCTCGTTATGTGTATCCGTACGCTCGCGCGTGTTGTGCATTATCATTATCAAAGGGGGCAGCTGACCCCTCTTTCTACCGGCTTTGCGGCAGTAAAAACACTCAGAAGTTCATTTCACACCAGCGTGTGAAGAGTTCAGCCAGTGCTGCGGCGTGACTGAAAACAATGAGCTTTAATGTGTTAAAAATGAGTTGCAAAGTGCCGTTACCCAAAGTTCCACCGCCATCTGACCCCCGCACTCAAACATAAAATGACACGCGTGACTGTTTTCATGAAACAAGTCATTTCTGGTAATTACAGTTATTTGCAGCAGCCGTCCCTACACACCAATTACACCCGTCTGGGGCCTTTCTGTGAGTGTGCGTATCCGAGAGTGGGTGGGAAAAAAAAAAAAAAAAAAAGCAAAAGTTGAAAAGCAAACAATTGTCACACAAAAACACTAAAACTGAATTTGACGAGACAATGATATTTTTCATCTGTTAACTTCAAACGCAGGGAAGTTGACCTCCGACCCCCGGCGAGAGAGGATTAGTCGACTTCCTGTCCGTTTGGTCGGCGTCCAGCTCAATTTCTGCGGGGCCCCTCTGAGCATGTTCATTGTGAGCGCATTTATTTTTAGAGGAACTTTGATGAAATGTGTTACACGACAAAAAAAGGGGCTTTAAAGTTGTTTTCGCCGAGCTGAAGAGATGTCATTTAAACAGAACATAATCCATAAGCTGAATAACAAGCAGGGATGTTGGTCCTCTCCCCGCTCCTCTCTCCCTCTCTCTGTGTGTGACACAGCTACATAATGTCTGTCTGTCGCTGTCTGAATGTAGGCTGTGGATCTGGCAACACAGTTTACGAGCGCGCACGCACACACACACGCACACACACGCAGATAGAGCTGTCCTCTTGCACAGTAATGTTTATTTATTGGAACATTTTAGAGCCGGCATACTTCTGTCTGTAAATTGACAGCTTGGCTCAATACTGAAGGGAAAAGCTCACTGGACCGCTGCTTCATTTCAAGACTGATTGATTGGCAAGGATGGAGGAAGAAAAATATCCGAGTGATAGGACGCTGACTGTACACGGAGGACATTTTACTCAAGCGTATTTATTACGACCAAGTGAATTTCTAATAATCCATCAAATCTGAAGTTGTATATGGGACAATGTCCATTAGGAGGGGAGAGGGTCCCGGGTTATCACTTTCTAATAATTCATCTATTTGCAGAATATTAATTTGCATAATGTCTAAATGGAGTTCTGCAGCTCTTCCAGATCATAAATTGTCAATTTGAGTATTTAAAAAAACAATGTTGATAACCTGACAACTCAAAATGTGTTAAAGATTCAGTTTTCATTTGTCTTTCAAGTCTGCTGTAATAGAAACTTGTACTCAAAATGATGATATACATTACAGTTAACTACCGAAGAATACAATCTTTACTTCATTTCATTCTGTTAATACCTATTTTATATTCTGTTTCTGTGTGTGTGTGTGTGTGTGTGTGTGTGTGTGTGTGTGTGTGTGTGTGTGTGTGCATGTTTGAATATGAATGAAGTCGCCATGTACATTCCAAAACCCTACAATTCACATTATTCTGGAGAATATGCACCAACCAAATTTTTTATCTTTTATCAAATCTTATTTCTAATCTATAATGCATTGTTACATTTTAAATCATACCAATAATTATTTTAACTCTTAAATCTGTAAGATTAAAACACAGTAAGACAGATTTCAGTTTTCTATAATATGATTATAAATATCAGTGTAAATAGTGAAAGGAAAGACAAAAAATGTGCACATTCAGTCCTAGCAGAGTGCAGACGCAGGCCAAAAAGCAGCTAAGCAGGTTTCTGCCTCAGGCAAACATCCATGTCAGATGAAAAAGCAAATAATCTTGTGATCTCCTCATAATAGGTGAAGCTTTCATCGTCGTTTCATTTTATTCTTTTTTTTTTTTTTTTGCTAAAATGAACGTTTGCCCGATCAAAACGTTCCATCCATAAAACCTCTTGGGAGCCTGTACCTTCAATGTGAGGATGGCCTGTACTTTTTAAACATAAATGGTAAAGCCATTCAAATGAAAATCACATCTCACATCCTTTTAAAGAGCGCTGAGTCCTAGCATATTTTTTGTACTTGAAGCTAGGAGTCCTTCAATTCTCGTCATTTTGACTACAGTAAAAATGTAGTTGAAAAAACACATGCAGTTTATTGACATCGCAGCATGTAATTTCTGGGCAATTAATCCTTCAAACTTAAAATAAATAAATAAAAGGAATTCAATGCTTCCATTCCTGGGGCCCTGAAGTGCATCTTTAAAGTATATGCAGCAGAATATACTTTTTGCAGACATTGCCAGAGAACACTGGAGGTGCGTTGAGTGCATTTACAGATAGGACACTCTGTACATTATTACATTATATAACTGTGCTGTCAAACGTATGCTGCTCTCAGCGTGAGGGTAGTGATAATCTACATGATTTAGATCTGTAATGCATTCTGACGTTATGGATTCTGGATTTTGTTTTGTCTGGATGTTTCTTCTAGTACACAGTGAGAATTTTTTGCGAAAGCTCCCTCTGATGTGACACCAGCACAGCACCTTGATATCAGAGTCACAGACTAATGCTCGGCTGTGTCGACCTGGGACTTCATCTTTGTCAGAGAAGTTATCCCACAGACCTCCAGTCCTCAGCTCTGTGTTCTGCTGAAGTCGAGCTCTCCGACAGTGTTTATGGAGCTGTGTTTTGTGGTCAGTGTGGTCTCGCACTCGTCCCTGAGGCCTTGTAAAGAGCCTCACCACAGGGCTGCTCAGCCACACTGCGCTCCCACCACAATACCAGAACTCACACATCTGTCGAGCAGCAGCATGTCGGAGCTCCAGATTTATGTCCTGGACCCAACGGGACACGGGGAAGACCGGAGGTCCTGCTTTGGATTTGTTCTCTGGCTCCAAACAGTTGTTTTTAGTTTTGTGGTAGAGTTTATCCTCATAAAAAGCTTTTGTTATAAGCCTCTTGAAGGTGAATGCTTGGATTCAGACAGATCTGATTATGAATGGTTCAGACTCTAACTTTGATATGCTCTTATTCAAATTCTGTAACTCAATAATACCAAAAAAATCCACAGATGCATTGTGGAAAAAGCATTATTCACCTTTCAAACGACTTATTTTTCTTCCGAAAAAAGAACAATTTTCTCGTTATTGTGCTATCCTATTATTTATAATCATTTCTCTTTTTATAAAATGGTTGGTATGAAACAACCAAAGCGATGGTGTGAAAACAGATTCCTGTGATTGTGCATAATTGTTGGAATTTCCCTTTTTGATTAATGCACGCAAAAGCTTTTCATTATCCGAAAAAGCATTTCAGTTACGTAAAGCATCCATTTGAATTAATTTAAAGTAGTTCGGGCTAGCGTTGTGAGTGAAATTGCATCGGACTTTCAACACTCCGACTGCTTTATTTCCCTGAATCTTTCCCTCACACGCACACACACACACACACACACACACACAACCACATGCACACGTGTGCGCGCACACACACCCACACAGACACACACTCACACACACTGCCGGCCCCGTGTCCCGGCGATGATGGCTAACACATGCCGTTTAAACAATCGCCCCAATCCCCCCATATCTTCAGGAGTTATGGGCCTAAATCTACTCATAATACACAGCTCACTGAGGGTGTAATCCCTGGGAACATCAGAATAAATCCAGGCTATATCCGCTACACGCAGACTAGCGACCAGAGCCAGGGCCATTATGGCGGGACTGAGGAAGAGGAGGCAGTGGGTTAGTGGCGGCCGCTAATGGGTCGTCTATGAATTCATATTAACACCGAGCCATTAGGACACCTCCATCCAGGAAATCCCTCTGACCCTCACGATAGAACAGCTGTCCGAAGTTTAAACCGACAATCCCTCCGCTGTCACGTCTCTCTCTGTCTGCCTCGCTTCCCTCTGTTTCCCTCCCCCTCTCTGCCAGACTGCGGCTGGATTGTCCTGATTCGTCCCAATCGAAAAAAGTCGTAACAATTCCAACACAGGGCCCAGAGGCGGGGAGACGCAGCCAGCTGGTCACATTTGGTTGCGATGAGAAGGGACACAAAAGCGGGCGGGGGGGAGGACAAATACGTGACGACAACCGAGAGGGCAGCGTGTCTTTCACGCAACCTTTCGCAACCTCTTCTCCTAAAGTAAAGAAAAAAAAATTGTAGAAAAAACAAAGCCGGCTAAATCAAGTTGATCTCGACTCTGATTCAAAGTCAACTGTCAGGACACATGGCTGTCTGCTGCATGGCTTGTGGCGTCTGTAGCGCCGTCTGGAGAGCATGCATGCTGGGGAAATCCATGTCATATTAAAAAAAAAAAAAAAGTCCAAAAGCAAACAGAGGAGTAAGTGGGCTTTTTAATCTTGGAGCAAAATGAAGTGACGAGGCGATCAAATTAAAAATGCAAACTTGAGCCCCCCCCCCTTCTTCTAAGTCTCTCTGCCTCCCTCTCCCAGGCTGCAGTAGGCAGCCAACACAGCCATCTTAGAGTCTTGGGGGGGGGGGGAATTAAGGCCCCTGGGCTCTTTGGCTCCTTGGCTGGACAACAGTTTCCCGGCCTGAAGGGGTCAGCGGTGGGCTGTCTGAGAAACTGGCAGCCATTGGGGTTCCAGAGGGGATGTTTTTCAGGAGGAGTGGGGGGAGGTATCTGGTGGCTGGTTGGCATGGAGCGAACACTGACAGTTTCCAAATAGTGTTGTTCCTGCCAGGGCCCGCTGAGCTCTTACACATTACGCTACACACAGGAAAAGACCAGAGGCACTCGAGGCCTGGCGCTATAAAGCCCCTGACAGATCCGTAAGAAAGCGATAGGGTGCCTTATTTATTTAGGGTGTTCGTACTGTAATGTTTTACAACTCTCAATACTCCAAACAATTAGATGGTGCAACATGGGGTATGGAGTAATTCCTGGTAGAAAACAGACTTCATGAATCTCCTGATGATTGTGCGGAAGAATTCACCAGGACTTACTTATTTTGTTTAACGCCATAACTTGAGCAGCCTTTAATTGTCATTGCCTGTATGCATAATGTGAAATCTGCTGTACGTGTTTCTGCACCTTTTTAATGTTGTCCGGTTTCACTCTCCAACAACTACATTTTGTTTTCTGGGAATGGAGCTGTAATCAAGTCCAGTAATTCGAAAACCCAGCTTTTGTGATCCTTAGTAAAATCTACGTAGGGTATAACGATGTAGGGGACTGTTAACGATGTCCTGACTCTTTGGGTCATATAGAAATCAGAAGGGGTGTGTCGTGTGTTCCTCATCCATGAGTATACATTTGCTTGTGTCTGCGGCCTCATCTTGTTATTTGGCACTTGAACATCACTCTGTTACTGCGTGTGAATGAGGACTTACTTCCGCTTACGTAGAGGACGTCAGTTGGAGTGGGTGGTCCTTAAACCTGCCCAGGCCATATTTGCCTACACACTCCCAAAAGAATCTGAGCTGAGCAACCAGATCTCATTGTTTCTTGGGTGCATTCACACCTGTATCTAGAGCTGTCCACACATGATCGGATCCCCCAAGGAGCATCCTAATATCAGGTGTGAACAGGTCCTTTGACATATTACGTACGACTTCTTCTCATTTCAGTAAACTTGTGGCTGCTGGTCGGCAACATTATACCAAATGAATCACACTGATTCAGGGTACAACATCAGCGTCTGGACACTAGGACCCCATTTTAACATGCATATGTATCTAGTGTCCTATCTAGATAAGATGCAACACGTTAATACAGTTGTAAATGCGTGAACAGCGGGCGATTGATGGGCCACATCTGGAGGTGGTTGATTGCTTCCCTCGACCTGGGCCCACCAGCCCTGCCTCCCTTCTTTACATATTGAGATTCGATCACATCGCAGGCAGAATCCAGACGTAAAGAACGCTTATTAATACCAGGTGTGAATGAAGAGGGCGTGGGTTCGCTTGTCATTATCCAGGAATAGATCACGTGTTCATAGCAGGTGTAAATGTAGCCTGGGTTTATGCTGTGCACCCACACACTCACACTCTGAGGCGACCGGGAAGAGAAGCGGCAGTGTCTCCCTTCACTGCAGAGTGATGATGAGCGCTTCCAGGGACGCTTTCATTCATATAACCTTGTTTACGTGCAGAAATGTCTGTAGCTGGTTTGGCCAGGTGGGACCATAATTATGTCCCTCCTGATCACCTATGCTGACATGCCTCTCAGCCAATCACAGCAAAATTGTATGGCTCTGTGATCACTGAATCTGACCCTGCTGCAGCCTGATCACTGCAGAAGTCTCCATGTCTGAAGCTCGCTGCACTGTAGCAGTGAGGTGTGTATTTGGATGCAGTCATATCGTCCTACACAACATGAAGATAATGATGATGTAAGGCCAGATGTCCCTCGTTTTTTTTCATCTTAACTAAATTTCCCGGTGTGCGTTTACCGACAGTCTCTGACATTCATGTAGACTTTGATTTTGCTTCCTTTTATTCTTGACAGTTTAGTTGAGCCACTAAATGTGCCTTTAGTTTCCCTGCCCTCTCCTCCATGCTGATATGGTTAATCTGTCCTCACCTCAGTCTTTTACACTTTCTTATTCATGAATCCTTTCGCATTTCTGACTGCTTTATCCTTTTATTTTGAACATAATTTAACCCTTTGCCTTTTCATGTTCAGCCTTCTTCACTCTCACGTATTTGTTTTACCTCTGTCCTGTTTCTTATTCCCTTTGCCGTGTCCCCTTTTTAATCCCTGTGCGTCCCTCATAAACCCTTCTTACCCCTCTCTCGCCATTTATTCCTTTTACTCTTGTCCCTCTGCTTGGGCGTATTTCCATATCCCTGAGCTGATTCCCTTGTCCCCTCGCTTCCAGCCTGTTGTATTCCCTGTCTCTCTTCTCATCCGTTTATCACTGGCCCTTGTTCTGTTAATCCCTGAGGGTTTTGTTTATTTGTGTTGGAGCTGCTTTTACAGCTTGCGACTGACCCCACCTATTTTCTCACCAGTCATTTGAACAGCAGGGCTGCTTTGCAGCTACTCCACCAATTAACATACCATTAGCATAATATTTGCATGTGTGCATTAGGGTGTTGATGGGGAGAGAAAATAACAGTTTTACAGGTTTTTTTTCCCTGCCTCAAAAAAATATATATTTCATGAAATGACGTAAAAGCGCCCACGGGCTTCTTTATCTCGCTTTGATACTGCTGCTCAGCGAGCAACATCATGTTTTCAAGTTCGCTGTGAAAAAGTTGTGCGGCTCTTGTGTGATGGGCCCTCCCACACGTTAACATCTGTGATTATCATTTCTTCTCTTCTGATTTGTTATATCACCATTCTGATTCTGATCATTCTGATGTAAATGTCAATCTTCTTGCCACTTTGGTGATGTGTGAAGTATAATAAATGAGAAAAACATTGCTTGAATCACTCGCCCAAATATAAAAACACACCGTTTTATAATGTGTAGTGTGATGTTTCACCAACACTGTTACTGAGCTACAGTGAGTAAAGCTGATCCCTGGGGTCAAAAGATGAAGAGCAGGGACGGGTGAGAAGAGTCGGAATGTGACCAAACAGAGAGGAAGACTTATGAATGAACGGGAAAGTGGGCACACACCATTGAGAAAGGGAAGGCAAACAATTGTGGCCCGAACACAGACACATATATGAAGGGAAATAAATAAATTCATACGTTTTGATGGAGACAGACAGGAAGAGAGGGGTGAAAGTAGGCCAGCTGCGGCTGCTGCCGCCGCCGCCGCCGCCGACACTGATGAAGCCGGTGAGCGTTTCATGTAGAGAGAAGCGTCTGAGCAGAGGGGCGACGTGTCAGGGGCGTCGAGCCAGTTTCCCAGTCTTGATTGGGGATCAGCCCGCGGGCCTCGCTGTTCCGCTGCGTGCCACGCCTGTCCCTCACACGCCGCCGCTCTCAGATCTGTCACATTAGGGCCGTCGCTCAGACACTGACGGCGCTTTGTGACTGTTTGTCTCGTGTCACGCTGATTATTTTGCTCATTGAAACCTGACTGAAGGAAGCGGATGAAGTTGCGGTGGGAAAGTCACACCCAGAAATGACTCAGATGTTTTCGCCCGGTCACCATCGGACACCCAATCAGGTCGAGGCTCGTCTCCCCGTTGAGTTCGCTCTCTCCCGTCCAGAGAAAACAGATGCCAGATAGAACTAATTAAACATAATTTGTTATGTTTGTGTTTAAGACACGAGGACTGAGCAGTGCTGTCATGTGATAACGTGATATGTCTGCATGTGAACTGTCACACATTAATCCTACGTGTAAAACTATTCACACTTGAATCATGGAAGATAAAGTAACTGGGTGGCCTTCAGCCAGTATGATTAAAATAAATATATATTTAATAAACCATATGCTTCCATATCTCAAATTTATTTTGCATCTCAGCATCTTGTTACCCTATTTTTATGGTTTGAGTGCAGGCACTATCTGATATGGGATTACTTTATGGACTCTTAATGCATCAGCCACCTAATATTAATGGCCAGCCACAGAGCCTCTTCTCACTTTTTTTTTTTTTTTTTTTAGCATCATTGAGAATGAGGGATGGCCGATGAAATATTTGCACATTTTTGCAGCTTAAGTACTCCGCTGAAATCATTTTTACGAGACTTTTATGATCGCCCTTTTCCTGCTTTAATGATGCTGCAGTTTGTGTATACATCAGTGTGTTAGACGGGGGGGGATTAGCTGGTCTGCCAGAATCAAAGATGAAAGAACAAGAAACGGCGCAACCAGATAAACACGTTATTTGTGAGAATATGTTGTTTTAGGGCTCAAATAAATATCGAATTGTAAGCCCTTTTTATTTTTGCAATTGTATTTGCTGCTGAAATCAACCGATAATAACATATTTTTAAAAATAAAGACAAACCATTCTGATGCTTTTATTTTGTTTAAATTTAAAACCATATTTAAACTGATTAATTTGGATTTTGCAGTTTATATTATGTCTGCAGTAGAAACGGCTTAAATTCATTCACAAATCATTCTGTTCATCAATAGAAAATAAAAAATAACATGTTGCAATACAGTCAAATTTTAATTCATGCTTCATATTGCTCATATTGCTCATATTTTTAATTCACCCTACAAAATTCTGTATGTGTGTGTTCAGTCTTACCTCCTGCATTGTGTGCTCACGCAGTATAAATGCAGTTATATATAATATCTAGCAGGCCTGTTGGCCCTGGCTGCTCTGCTGCACTCAGCTCTCTAACTGCTCTTGTCTCTGTATAATCCCCCCTCCTCATGAATACATTAACGCCGGAGCCTTAAACTCAGCTTAGCTGGCGGCTCAGCGTCACAGCACATCCTATTACCGACTTTAAATCATTAATGTGACATCGTTTTCACTCAATTTCCAAACACCCACGGTCGAAAACTGCATATTTCACCGAGCCGGTGCAGCGAGAGGGCCGTGCTCAAAGTCACACTGTTGACTAGACGCATGCGCGCATGCAGGCGCCGAGTGTTTAGATACGAGTGCATGTGATTCACACAAGTCCTCCTCTGAGCTGTATGAGATTTACACAGGCACAGAAAGTTAGAGCAAATGTAATCATATCGAGGAGCTGCACAGCAAGAAACGAACCGGCATTCAAATGTAAATCTGTGATAGTTTTCACTCTTTTGTCTGTACTATTGTGATAGAAATCCAGCCAGTGGATAATTGTGGTTTAAGCTGAGCTAACTCCTACAGTAGCTGCACCTTAGGGTGTGTTGTGTACAGTATGTGTGTGTGATTTAATCTGTGGGTCTAGCCACCGTTTGCGTCCTCCAGCGTCTCGCATAGTACTGCTGACAATGAAGGAAGAAGAAAAATCTGAATCCCCTTTCTTGCTCCTCAACTATTCACACATAAACCTTTTCTCAGGTTTTTACCTCCAGGCTGCATCTGAAAAATTCACAACGCCCAGAGAACAACTAAGTCCTTCACTTACCGTAGGAGTTGTGGATCTGCCCCCATCGTGCCTCTTTTATTGCATCAAAAGGGCTTTTTGTGTGTGTGTGTGTGCGTGTGTGTGTGTGTGTGTGTGTGAAGCTATGGTAATTAGCAAACCACGTAAAAATCATCTCCTCAGAGTGCATTTAACTGTTTTTATGCGCACGGCGTCGGGAGCAGGCGGTGGGGGTTGATTGCTGGAACATATGGACACAGATGGGGACAGCATTTTAATGGGCACACTGAGTGGGGTTTTGTGTTTTTTAACCCTTGAAAGAGGAGGCACAAACATCCTCAACATCCTTAAGCGAGCATCAATTAAAGATTTGCTCTCAAACCGGCGACAGCAGACGCTCGGGAGGCTGGAGCCCGGTGCTTTGACAGGACGAGGAGAGGCAGTTAGAGTACACAGCCCTCTTATTTTAGTTTTTTTTTTGACGGGCACACGTGCACATACACGTACTCCCATTTTATCACTCGAGCCCCCCCTCACCCCCTCCACCCATGTCCCTTGTTGTGTTTAATTAGGTTATCAGGTTGCTAACGGGCCGTGATTCGGCTCCACGTCTCCCAGCTGGCCCTCTGATTGGAGGGGCAAGAAGGTGGACTTAGTATAATTAACACGTTGTTATGGAGATGATTGAATTGTTCGGTGACACACGGGCAGTGCCACCGCCATGAGGGTGTCGCTGAGGACGGGAGGAAATGTCAAAATAAAACGCCTTTTTATAATGCATAAAAACTGGTTGAACTCATATCAGTTTATCTTTTTTATTTACAATATACAACGAAGTGTGGATGCATTCACTGTCCTCTCAATGGGTAATATTTCTGCAAGTTTTTTTTTTAATGTGTTTTTTGAAAGAGAGACCACATGGCGGTGTGTATTTGTATGTTTATGTAAATATGTCGGAACCTTGAAGTGAAAATGTATGTGTGGAAGAAAGAAGTGACCAGGACCAGCACAAGTTTTACCGAACACATTGCTGTCTTTATTAGAGCCTTGTCTGGCAGTAATACTGAAAAAAAAGTGAACTTAGAACAGATGGTGGTGGCAGCCCACGGCTTGTTTTTTTTTTTCCTGTTTTTCTTTATTTCTTTGATATTTTTCTTCATTTTTTTGTGTGAGGGTACTGCGACTCCTGCTTTTCTGTGGCATGGATAACATCAATAAAAGAGAGACAGTAGGGAGAGAAAAAAGAAATATACAACTTATATTACACTGTGTTATGAACAAAATATAAATCTATAACTCTATGTTATATTTACATAATTATCTTTCTTGATTTTTCAAGTTGAGATGGTAAGATATTTTATTTTAGCTTGTAATAATTCTTACTTTGTTTTGAGCTCCACTCATGACTTTGATTGTCTTAAATAATATCATCATCATCATTTTCATTGTCTTGATAAGGGGACAGACCTTGCCAGCAGGGATGATTGACGTCTTAATGCCCCACCCACCCACCTGATACCCTAAAAATGGATTGATCCACTTAGTCCCCTCTCTCCAGCATCGGGTTGAACCACGGCATGATAACGGGGGTGACTATACAGCAAAAAGTAAGACCCAGAGGCTCATTATGTGGCGTGTAGCTAACATCTACAGCGAGAATGATTGTGGGGATCACTATGTGGCAGCACACCTGAACAGTAGTCATGGCTCCTGTAGCGTCGCGTGGAGCTAAAACAAAGCAAAGGGCTCCTGATGAGAAGTGACTTTAAAGATACTGTAGATATGCCTGGTCGTCTCACACACACACACACAGTGGAACACCTTTGGTGGGCCACAGTAAGCACTGCTTCCTATGATTTAAAAAAAACAAAACAAAAAAAACACCAAACAAAAATATATGTACAGGATTTTAAATCTAGAATTCTAGATTTCATAAAACAGAAAAAAAGGACAGCATAGGATTTGTTTGGTTGTCATGATAATCTCTTCATTTTAAATGTGTGTTTGCGCATGTGTATATTGTGTGTGTCTGTGTATGTAGATCCAAGCCAAAGATGCTCCACTGTGTCTCGTGACGCGGCCAAACTAGTAAACGGGGACGGGACTCTTTGTTCACAGAAAACAGTTTCCAAAAGTGATAAAAACTGATTTTCAAAAGAAAAAACAAAAGCAAAATAAAAGAGAGGAAACTTCACATTATACATTATAATAATCATTACAAATAAAATTATAATAACAATAAAAAAAAATCATGTTCTTCTTTATCTCTGACTGCACAGAGTCTGAGTGCTTTTTAGAAATGGGTTTGGACATGAAAAGGTTACAACTTCAGCTCGGAGGAGGGCCAGCGTCGAGTCCGCCAGTCCAGCTCACTGTCTTGACTCCGCCCGCCCACCCATCCGCAGGATTAATACAAAATGAATGCATGAAAAAAGGAGGGAACGTAAGAATGCAAAACAAAGCAAGGTAAAAGGACAACTTTTGTTTAGATCTAAATACCTACCAGCTAAATAGAATAATGTTTCATTGACTGTCATAGTTTCATATGGTCATAAAAACCCGATAAAGAGGAGAAAAATAAATTATACTGTACATAACTTACTAAACTTAGGAAACGCTGACCATCCTTATAATTATTGTTAATAATATTAGACTAGAGGCAGTTTGAAGAGAAATAATAAAATACAGTATTCAAATACAAACAGAAACACTGACTGGCTGACTTCACCTCAGCTCCGCCCACTGGGGGACAGCAGGACGATGTTGATTGGAGGGAGCAAGAAAACACTGAGGGACAGAAATACAGTTGTGTGGGTGTGTGCGTGTGTGTGTGGTACAGTAAGTAACAGCAGCAGTCTTAAGTTGCCTGTCTTTCTGTATCCTACATCTCTTTCCGCACTAGATTTGACACACATGTGCAAACGCCAAGTAAAGGAGTACACACTGCACACACGCCAACACACACTCACACTGTCGGATGTTTCAAGCAAAGTCGTGCTGATGTTTTGCCCCCTGACGAAATCAAGATATCAGGGACAGAGCGAGAAGAAAACTGGTGGATTGTCTCACAACACAGTGCTTTCATTTCTGCTCCGTGATGCCAGAGGGACCCCCCCTCATCTCCCCCCCTGAGAATCTTCAAAGTGGGACGGTCCACGCTGCACTGGTCAGTCCTTGGCTGGACCGTCCCATCGGACTCCAGATGGGAGGGGTGGTGGGGAGCGGGCAGTCACAAAAACACAGAGAAAAGGGGGGGTGGGGGCGCGAACCGATGACAGCACACTGCGAGGTCGAAGGAAAGATATGTTCTTGTTAAAAATAAACATGTCTGATGTCTTTCAGGTGCTTTACAACAAAAGGGGGAAAAAAAAGAAATGTCTCTTTTTTCTATTATTATTCAAACTTGTAGCACAAAAACAACAAATCACATTCACAAGCCACTTATTGGCACCGTGTACCTGAGTGAGAATATTATAGAACCAAAGAACAAAAAAAGCTGTTTTTTTTTTTAAAAGTGTCTCTTGATAATAAACAGGTCCGCCATCTTTAAAGTGTCGTCTGTTAGCCTTTGACAGGTCCTTTTTGTTTTAAAATGTCTCCTTTACTACAAACGGGTCTATAAGGTTGCTTTCTGAGTGTGATTTTGATTTCTCCTCACTCGTGGCATTACAGTCAAACTCTTGCAGTAGTACTTGAATATTCCTCAGCGAGCTTCAGAGCTGGCTTGGTCGTCTCTTCTCCTCCCAGACTCCAGTTTGTGTAACAGTCAGTGTGAGTGACAGGTCCTGTGCTTCAGTTGATTGATCAGATGCTGGTATCAGGACTCCGATGGGAGGGGTCTGGCTCTGTCAGAAGAGTCCATGTTAGTTGGGGGGGGCGGGGTGCGGGGTGTTGTGTGATTGGGACTCAAAGGTGATTGGCAAAAGAGAAAGTTTTCTTCCTGATTGGTGGGTTTGGGATTGCGTGGGATTAACCAGCTGTGATTGGCTATTTTTTTTTTTTTAAAAAGGCGACTCTAGCGTCCGTCCTATTGGGTGATATGGTTGTCGTTATCGCTGGCGTAATCGGCCTCTTCGTCCTCGTAATCGAAGTCGTCGTACACGTCGCCGTTGCTGTCGTCCAGCCGTAGCTCCTCCTTGATTCGAGGCTCGTCCCCCTTCAGGCCAGTCATGTGGGGGTTCTGGTGGTGGTTGGCGTTAGGCTCGGGGCTGCTGGACATGCTTGAGTGCTCTGAGGGCATCTGGGGTGAGGGCATCCCCGCCATGGACAGGGCACCTGGGTAAACCACGCCTGCGGAGGACAAGGGCAACTGGCCCTGCTGCCTGTAACACACACAGAGGAGGAAGTTTAGGACAATGAAGGCATCGTTTAAGATACCAGGAAAGTTTCGAACTCAAGAGTTGGATGTCTGTCTGCTGAATATGAAGCTACAGCTAACAGATGGTTAGCTTAAAGAGTATTGTACTAAGATAGTTGTTTTTGACATTATAAGTACTTCATTTAAGTAAAAATAAATTTAAAAAAAAATGACTTTGTGGTAATAAGAGTACAGATATTGAATACTAAATTCTACTGAACTACAAAAACACCTCCCCATCAATTCCCTTACCCCACACTGAAGTACTGTCTCATTTCCTGTCTGCGGGACCTCATAATGGCCTTGTACTCGCCGATGCGCAGCTTCTTGCCATCCACGAGGCAGGTGCGTTTGGGTCGCGGTTTGTACTTGTAGTCCGGGTACTTCTCCAAATGCTGCTTGCTGAGGCGAGCCTGCTCCTCATAGTACGGCTGCTTCTCCAGGTTGGTCATGGCTTTCCAGCGTGAGCCTGCAGATGGATGCGTTATAATAATGATCAGTTGCAGCCATGCTCCGAAGAAAATGCTGATAAAATTGACAAATGTGATGAACGCATCGCACTGTAAAGCAGTAAACATAAAAATAAACCATGAAAGGAGATCCATGATCTTTAAATTGAAGCAAAATGATAAGAATCAGTTTGAAGAAGTGACTTAAATTGAGCATGTGTGTCGGCTGTAAGATCAATTACATCATGTGTCGGGAACTGTCTGTGTGGTATGTGTGACCCTACATCACATGTGCGCACAGACACACATGTTATAGCACAAAACACACACACACACAGATAATGGTGGAAGTCTCACCCGAAGAGACAGAAAACAGGGTTAATGAGGAGAGCGGCGAGGATGACAGGTACTCATCTAAACTAATGAGGACTTCACTTAACCTGCCGTCATCTCTCTCAGCTCAGCTTCCGCTCAGCTGTTTGTAGTATCAGACCCTGCATGTGCTTGTGTGTGTGTGTGTAATCTTGAGTGTGTGTCTTCCCCTGTGTGTTTCATATCTGGTCTGAATTTGCACTTGACTACTGTATGTTTAATGGGTAAAAGCTGTCAGCACTTGGCTGTTCTCGCTCTCTGTCTTTCTCTCTCTGTTCTGTGATCTGTTAGCAATCGAGAAAGGGAGAGAGACAGAGACAGAGAGAGAGAGGGGGGGGGCTTATTAAAACCAGATTTCCCTGTGTTATAAAACGCTTAGGAGCTCTTTAAAATGTCAGGGCCGATCCCGGCGGTCCGGGGGAAATGTCAGGCGGCCTAGCGCTGCTTGTTTAATGCATAATGAATTATATCATCATTTGTCGGAGCCGTGCTCTCCCCAGCCGTTCATTAACAGCCGCTTACACGATGCCACCGCTTGTAATGAAATCACGGTGTGTGTGTGTGTGTGTGTGTGTGTGTGTGTGTGTTTGAGAGTGGCAAACGGAACCTGCCGTACATGCGTCTTGCTTTCACTTGGGTTTAAGTGGTAGTTGGTTAGTGATGTGAAGGCACCCATCACTCAAAGCAAAGCTGAAATGTGTGCGTGTGTGTGTTGGTTGAGGGGGAGGGTGTTTTACCGAGTATCTTGCTGATGTTGGAGTTGTGCATGTCAGGGAAGGCCTGCAGAATCTTTCTCCTCTCGTCCTTGGCCCAAACCATGAAGGCGTTCATCGGCCGCTTGATGTGTGGCTCGCTGCTGCCGCGACCCCGAGCCTCCCGGAATATTCTGGAGTCTGACACACTGGGGGAGCCTGAGGGGGGGAGGAGGGAAAGGTGAGGAGTGGCAGACAAAAACACACTAATAACAAATTACAGGTAGAAGAAGATATTCAGTAAGCTCAATATCTTTGGGGATGTGAGAACCTCAGCAGTAAACCCTGATCGACACTTTTCACCAATTTTTGGCATTTTGTAGATTAAACAAATAATTGATGGGTTGAGAAAAAAACGGACGGAAAATCCACAATGAAAATAATGACTAGCTGCAGACCTAAATTTAGATTCAGAGGAGGTGGTTTCTATTAGACTGTTTACACTGACAAGAAAAGATCTACCTTCAAATTTAGTAAGTGTGACCTTAGGTTTTTATTCTTGGGTCTTATTAACTTAAATAAAAGTGAATTGTGACAAATCTAAAAAGGTGCCTATTTTCCATTGGTCATGAAAAGCTGGAGACGTGTGACTGACACAGGACGGCGATCGTAAATACAGTATAATGCTGACGGAAAGTGCTGATATCCACCACATTTAAACTCCAAAAATAAGAGTAATTGACAACCCTTTTGAGAGCAATTAAAAAGTGAAATAAAAATCACACACTTTTTCTCACCTCCATGTTTATGAGTGTGTGTGTGTGTGTGTGTGTGTGTGTGTCCCTACCGTCAGAGTCTCCGCTCATAGTGAAGTCCAGCATGGCATGGCTGAACTTGTCCTCAGCCTGCTGCTTCAGCTGTTGACTCAGACTCTCCAAGGCAGCCTTGTCCTGAACAACACAAACAGTTCACAGTTGCAGTCGGTCAGTCAGTGAGTCACGAACTGTGTGAATATGTGAATGAGAGAAGCCGCGGGTAGCCGTAGTGATGCTCAACAACTGTCCAAAATACATTTAAACTCAAACACATCTTTCTTACAATTGATTTTAAATTGTTTTTTTTTATGTCTATTTATTTTATAGCTGTAACTAAAAACATAAATTGTTTGATTTAATCATAGAAAATCATAATGATAGTAAAAATCATATTAGATGCCCATTGGCCTGAAGCCAATGGGCATCTAATCTGTTAATCTGTTAAGGAGAAAATCAGTTTTAAAGATGTACAAACTGCTTCACAGATGTAACAAATGACTGGATGAATCTCATCATGTTCTGCTTTAAATGTGAAATAAATCCGCTAATCATCATTTGTTCATAAATGGATCCAAACAGAGAGAAATCAGACAGATAACAGCAGCGATTTCAGCAGTTTGTTTTGGTTTGTTTCCATGTAAATTTACGGGAATGTTAATGTCAACATGAAATTGTTAGAGTGCTGTACGCCTGCATGCTTGAACACACATCTGTGTGCGTGTTTGCATGTGCAAGAATGCTGATTACATTTAGTCCTATTTGGATGTTTACTGTTTTGTGTGTATACTGTATACTATATGTGTGTGTGTGTGTGTGTGTGTGCAGCCACTCCTGGCAGCCACCTGCGAGAGTGGAGTGCAGCGGCTTGCCTCTCTCTTGCAGAGGCCCCCGAGGGTCGACGCATTAGAGAGAGAGAGAACGAGAGAGCGGAGCGCGGACGAGAGCGAGGCCACGCCGCACGGCCCCCTGGGTATTTATTACAACCAATAAAAGGCTGATTTACTGAGCATTTACATGCTTAATGCAAGCAGCCGGCACACTCTGCGCTGGAACCTGGCGAACACACACACACGGTCGCGCACACACACCATGGTGCACCAGCGCCAGCGTTTTACAGTTTAATTATACGATTAGGAGCGGTACCCAAAACACTGTCGTCTTCTAAAACAACCTTCCAAAAAGTGTCCCTCTCCATTTACATGTGACCCTGGCGAGCTGGCTGGCTGGATGGAGGGAGGGCAGAATGATAATGAAATGCATTTTCTCTGTTTTTAGTCCAATTGTTAGAGATAATTTCCCTCCAGATTGGAATAAATACGGCTAAAAGAGGCGCAGGGGAGAGGGAGAGTACGAGGCAGAGGCACACTGAGGAGACGTACTTGTTTTTGTTTTTTTGCAAGCCATTTAAAAAGCATTTTATTTGCAATTTATTATGTTTTTAATAAATGAACAATAATCTTTCAGTGGGCTGGAATAATTAAGTCATTTCATATGTGAAACAGAAATATGTTAGAAATTCCTCCTCACAAAAATGATCAGCCTCATTCACGGAAACACGAGCAGAAATGTGTCTCGTGCTTTTAGGTTTAACGCGTCAGTGTGCCGTTACAAAGCGGTGTGTGTGTGTGTGTGTGTGTGTGTGTGTTAGACAGAGATGGAGATGAACGAGAAGACGGAGTGGATGACAGGATAGTCTGACATTAAGCCACAGTATAGTACACTAGAAAAGTGGATTGAATGGCTGACACTGGAGCCAAGGCACAAAGTAGCGACAAAACTAATCCTCCGAGTGTGTCAGAGATGACACTGTTGTATCTGTAACGCAGAGAGCTCGTCGGCTTCACACTTACACAGCACAAAGCCAAAAGGGCCAGGGAAACAGGAGTAAGCGTGAGCCGCGTGGCTTTGGAAGCTGATAAAGAGTCACATTCTCTCCCCCAAAAAAATGATGATGAAGGGATGTAGAATACCCAGATTTTAGATTCTTTTTTTTTTTTTTTTAAAAAAGACAATTGTTCATAGTTCAATTTCACTATGAGGTGATGAGTCGGAATAAAAGGAGAACTTGACTTTTTCAGCTAATTCCTCTGAAATATTATAAGATAACATGTACCATTTTAACGAGAAATGACCAAAATGATTTACTAAAATGAAGTGTAGTATTTTATCACCCCCCTGCATTGGAATAAAACAGCTAAATACCTCCGTCTAATGCAATGAATGTGTGGAACAGGCTGTAAAATGTGCTCCGGAAAAAAATGTCCTGATGTTCTTTTACTTCCTGGCAGATCTGATTAATTTCTCCGATTTCCCCTGGTGTGAATCTAATTGGCTGTTACACTTAAGCCTTCATACTGTATATACAGTATATCCCACATTTACACTCTGTCTAAATGTGCACATAAAAACCTGGGCTGAAAACGTAGATGAGTGTGGGTTTGACTGTTTGAAACGCATCAGATGAGAGGGTAACGAAAAGGAAGAAAGAGACAGATAGAGCTGTTGAATGTCAGCGGTGCAGATGCTTCAAGCACACTGTTGCTCTGTGTGTGTCTGTGCGTGTGTGTCTGTGTTTGTGCGTGCCCGCGCGTGCACCAGCTGACTCCCAATGTGTTTAACAAATAACCACAATTTAGCCACGCTGCCGAGGAGCCGGCGCCGTCACTTCACATTACTGTCTCCCCGACGCTCCGCTCTGCCACACACATACGCGCAAACGCTCTCTCACACACACACACATGCACGTAGCCCCGCAGTGCGCCTTACAGACACACTCATTACCTCCGAGACGCCTCTGGTTTTACCTTATCTGGCCCTGTTTAGCTTCAACACATTTCAGCGAGCACATTGTACACCGATTTACCACCTACATGGTGCAGTACGGATGGCATGTGGCAAGACAAATTATTACATGCCGACAATGAGACGGTGCAGCTTGTGATGACTTTTTTCTGCATTTTTTAAAAGAATCTCACCCTTTTTCAATCAGTTGTATTTTTTTTTCGCTAGAGGTAAAATGCTCTAATTCAAAGGGAGCATAATTACACATAAACTAATCATATGAATCATATTTTTCTCTTTGGTTTTGATGCTACGGATGAGTGGGAGTCATTTGTTGTAAAAATCGTAATATCTCAATTTGTATTTTGACATGCAAAAGAGAAAACGTCTCAAACTGAAATGTATTTCATTAAAACAAATACGAAAGAGGACTTTAAAGTAAACAAGTAGTTTTTAAAGCAATGAATTAGATAAAATGTGCAAAGGTCAATACAACAATATCGTATCACATCATTTGAAGTGACAGCTGAACTTCTGAACTTCCGTTGACATGAGGTTGAACCTACAAAGCCCTAACACATCTCATGAAACAAAATACTTCCGTTTGCTCGTGGCAGATGAGCACTGCCGTATGTACCAGATTTTAATGTGGACCAAACCCTGTTTTTTATTCTTTGGACAAGTGATGAATACCCCCCACACACACACACACAAAAAAAAACAACTTGATTTTTCTGCCTTTAATCCTTCAGGCCAGTTGCCACACATCATCGCCTGTTGCTAAGGTTACAATCCGGTGCCACATGCTGGCTGACTTATAGATGTGCTTTAAAGCCGCCTACCTTGTCTGAGCGTCCGTTGTTGAGGCTGAGGTTGCTCACGGCGGCAACCTTGGCGTCCAGGACCTGCTGCTCTCTCTTCAGCTGCTCCTTCATCTGCCTGGCCTCGGCGAAGGCCTTGGTCACCGCCTCGTGGTCGTTCAGGTAGGCTGTGGAGGACAGCGACGACAACAAGTCTGCTGAGACACAGCCAGAGAGACAGAGAGGAGGAGGGATTAATTTGGTTTTGTGGTGAGCAAAAGTGAATCACGCTGTACACTGTATTTGTTTATTTTAGAATGACAATAAGACAGTAATGACAGAGAAATTTGATATTGCATTTACAGTTGAGCTTGGAAAAGTATATGAATGTGTGTTTGTGTTTGGTAAGCTGGCAGGAGGTTTTCATCCAGAAAAAAATCTTCCCTTGAACCATGAGGTAAAGACATTAACATACACTTGACGAGGGAGTTTGCCAGGGCATGTGTGTGTGTGTGTGTGTTTGTGTCCCCCCACTCAGACTCACGCTCAGACACTGACCACTTTACTGTCGAGCTGGGCACATGAGTCAGAGTGTGCCCGTGGCTAGCCTTGCTGAAAGCTGCCCACCTCCCTCCCCACCTGCCCCTAACTGTAAACAGAGAAACAAAAACAAACTATGAACACTCACAGCCTCAACCCCTGGACGTCTCCTTTAAATCTCGATTAAAGAGTCATCTTTGGCACAAAGAGACACATCCCTTTTCATCTGCACCCTGACACTTCATAGTGAGGTGACCAGATGACACTTATTACAGCTAAAAAGTCCTGCTAATTTCCCCAGCTGAGAACATCTGTCCTGCCACCTAACTCCGATCACATCTCCCCGCTCCTTCTCGCCGCCTATTATTTCTGCAGCTTAGCCGCCGATGAGGCATCTGCTCTGCCTGAGTGTGTGCGCGGTTGTGTGATCTGCTATCGCCTCTCTCTATCAGCCGGGTTAGCTCTCAACAAAGAGCTGCGGCTGGCTTATGGGGCCTTTATCAGCGCTAATCCGCACCGCTAATGCCATCTCAGGCCAGATTACCAGCTTCAGATTGGTAATGACAGAGCCGTGAACTCTTTCAGAAGTCATAACCGGAAAATCTGGATGTGAGCGGGGCCAAAAAAAAAAAAAAAAAAAAAGGGGGGTGATGGGGGACGGACAGAGGCGGGAGAGCGGAGAGGGTGATGGAATCGGGTGGCAGTCAATTTTAATCTGGAGTCAAAAGAGAGGGAGGGGGACAGATAGACATTCTTGTGCTCACGACTGCGTGTGTGAGTCTCGCTTAAACTGACAGCGATGCCAACCATCCAGACAAGTGCATGTGACCCAGATAGAGGGGAGGAGGGTTTCGCTCGCTCACACCCCACACACACAAGTTTTGTTTCTCTGAGCGCCAAATCTCTACAGACAGGCGCAATACATTTCTGACCACAAAACCACTCCGGCAGGGAGGTCAGGGGGAACTGCAGTGTTTCATGACAGGGACAAAGACAAATGTGTGATCGTGGGAGAAGTTACAGGCGCTGACAGGCCTTCAGTTTTGTTTGAGATGGGCGGATGGATGGATGGACGGATGGAGGAAGAGGAAGAGAAACGTGCCTTTGGGTTGGGAGGTGTCAAAAGAAGAGAGGTGAAATGTGGAGAAGTTAGCGCAGACAGACAAACTAAAATTCATCCAGACATATATACAGGGATGGAGTGGAAGGTGAAGCTACTGACGAAACCCAGTTTAATCATCCTTTTACCTGCAGATATGACCCAGATATTCTAAAAGCCTTAGTGAGCATAAAGACTGCAAAGGCATCGGGGGGGATCTTGTGCTGCTTTGCACTTATTTGTAAGCTTTGGTTTTTTCCAGTGACACATTTTCACGACACATTTATTCAGTATGTGCCTCATTACAAGTGACACAAAACTGATGTGTAAAAATGTTCAAAATGACTAGTTGACTAGAAAAATCATGCCAATTTAGGAAAAAAGGCAAAAATATAAAAAATGAGTAAAAGTACTTACCCCAAGTGCAACCGTTTACATGGTTACATTCTTGATATTACATATGATTGGATTAGTAGTATGGATACATTAATATCTAAACTTCACTTGAAGTTGAACCTGGTTGAGGTAATTATAAATATATGATATTTATTTTCAGGTGGTTTATTCATTAAGAATGCATCATATTTTAGAAAGCAGTCATACATTTTTTTACATCAAATCATAATCTACAACTAAGAAGTATAACTAAGAATATTTCCATCAAAAATGTAATTGATGAAACAGAAATAGTACCTTAAATATGTACATAATTACAGCATTAGAGCAGATTTTAATTTCCACTACATCCGCTTTATATACTGTCTGTTGTTCTTTCTGTCTGAATTTAAATAACCTCAACACGCACATTCATACTCTGTACCACCCACTCACACACACACACACACACACACAGTCACTCCCACACATCAAAATGACTGCCTCTAGACTCTATTCCAATTTGTCTGCCCCGTCTATCCCCTCTGAACTTGTAACAGGAATCCTAATACGACGATGAACTGTAATAACAAATGTGATGGTGAGCGGCTAAACTCAGTGGCAACAGATGGGACCGTGAGCCACAACAGAACTGGGATCTGCGACGCAAAACACACTGGTCTCCACACACAAATAATTCTGCAGGGATCACACACAAACTTTAAACACTGTAATCCATTTTTCTGAACAAAAAACATCTGGGACCACAAATCCACTAATCTGATATTAAATCCGCCGATTTGTTGAAAAACAGTGAGATTAGCCAAGAAGTCAGAAAAAAATGACTAACTGCCTATTGCATAGGAGGAGGAGGTGGGATTGTGAGCTTTTGTGTGCGTTTGGAGTGTGTGTTTGAGTGTGTGTGCTGTCATTGTGTCATTAATGCTGGGTGTTTGCGCTGTCCTGGCTCATGTAAGAGGCTTGTCTAATCTCATTGGTGATACCTCCTGTCTGTCATGCGCTCCTCTCTTTATTATTCCCCCGCTTCATCGCTCTGGAAAAAAAGTGCTAATCCCCGTCTCTCTCTCCTTCTCGCTCCCTCTCTCTCTCCTTCACTCCTATGTCTCTCTGTCTCTTTCACTCACTAATAAACACATAACAATGAAGCAGCCCGGAGGCAAATAGCGACACGGAGGAAAAACACAAACACACTAATTATAGCCTGTTACATATGTGTAATATTTGAACTATCAGTGTTGCGTGAAAAATGGATTAAGAGTACAAAATGGTGATTCATTTATGTCATATTTTATGTACATGTGCATATGGCTGGGTATGATTATGGTACTGGCACAAGCAACAATGGCAGCACTACGAGGAACAGGCTATTCTTGTCCTCCCCACTACCAGCAACTCTATTAGTGTTTCCTTTTATGACCTTCATTGTTGTAACGAGGAATATTTTCTCTGTAGTGTATTGAAGTGTGGGAACACTCGTACTGCAAGTGTACAATATGAACACATTCACAAATGTGTTTCCTTAAGATGTGTGTATGTGCCTTTTTTTAAAAAAAATGGGTTTGATTCCAACTTTAAGCATGTTTTTACTGTTCATTTGGCCATCAGTTTATCAGTCACAACAATAATGCTGTATTTATTCAGTCTGATCATCTGATTGCTTTTTTCTGTCCTATTTGGAACTTTGTTGTAGCAACGAAAGCAATGATAATCAGGCTGAAATGCCATTTTACTTCAGTCCTTTGGCCTCATACAGTGGATTTTTTTGTTGGCACATGGGGTTATTTTGTGTTGCCCTGACTAAACAGTGGTGAGTAATCAAGCTGTCCTTTTCTTGGAGGAATGTCACAGTACAACGGCCTGTATAGTTACACTGAGCGCTAAGCGGCTAACTAGTTTTGAAAAAGATACCCCATTTTTACAGGGTTCTCATGTCCAATTAAACATCAAATGCAAGGACTTTTCATGGACTTCCCTGGCCCACATTGCCTCACATTCAAGGAACCAATGGAGGATAGGCTGAGACTTGGATCAAGACTAATTACTGTGACAAAACTTGAGAGACTTTTAGAGAGAGAGAACTCACAGGTTTTTAAGGTTGATGTCTGCTTTCTTGCTAGCTTGCTGCAACATGCACATAGACTCTAGTCACTTATTCACACACTTTTAAAGGGCAGGGGGTGCAACAGTGGTGCTGCAGAGATGTATGCGGACAACAAAACGTACCCTATTTTCTAATGTTAAGTACAATGCCTCTCCAGATCAATAAGCAGGACAATAAATTAAACAAATTAAAGATGTGTGGTATGACTCGGAGGTCTCTTTGTAGGCCTGCCATGTTCTCAGCACCAAGTAACTTGGTGTGTACAGTAACAACTGATGGTGAAATGATAAAATTTCAAGTTCTAACAACCTTGTATTATCATTTCACTTTTCCTGTGGCGTGTGTGTTTATGCGATGGATACTTAAGTCCACTTACCAATTGAGCTGACTCTGGTTGGTGGTCCTCCGATGCTGGAGGGGGCAACGCTGTGCTTCAAGGAGCCGGCGTGGCCCAGCTTGGTGGCAGCAGCAGCAGCAGCAGCAGGGACCTGTGGGGAAGTTGGGGGGGAGTTGGGTGACTTGCTCTCGGATGCCTTAGGCTTGGCCGACAGGTTCAGTGGCTGTGCACCCTCACTGTCCTGCAAAAACCAAAACAGCAAAGTTTCGCCTGCTGTGACCACCGTAGGAATTTGGAAGCGGGAGGCAGAGTGGGGGACCCCTCACCCTTTCTCACCAAGATCACTCGCAATTGAAGCTTTAACATGTACCAATTAAACGGGAGCCCATGCACAGCAATCTAAGGCAAGCCTGGCGGGACAGATGTCAAGGTGCATGCCACTGCCCGAATCCAAACAGTTAATCATAAACAATACAATCAACAGAACACACAAAAGTAATTACCAAGATATTTAGGTGCAAACCACTGACATTCACATGCAAAATAACTGAGTTCCTGTCACAGCAAAGTCAAGACGAGATCATGCACATGCATGTGCACACTCCACATGCAGGCTCCAGTAAACATGCACCTGCTCCTCGACATGCTCTAAACAAGGCCAGCAGTGAGAGCAACAATCAAACACCTCAGGAGAAGAAACACCGTGAAGTCCTTCTTAAAACTACAGCAGCCGCCTCCTTCTGTCTTTCACATAGCGTAACAGCTCCATGAGAGTGTCTTCACAGCTGCAGGACTCTCAAGACACAGTGACGTCTCCATATATCAAACAGCAAACAGAACAGAGGACTGTCTGCCACTTCAATGTGCACTTGCTCCATTAAAAACAAGGGACCTTCGTGGCTGTGAACGTGAGATTGTGTAAAAGGAACAGTGAAGGAGCACTTTGTGCCTCAAACACACACACGCAAACACACTCACACACAGTCCCAAAAACCAATCAATAACTTTTTGGAAGTAGCAGTTTTTTGAGGACCCTGGTGCCAGTAGTGCTTCTGTATTAGAGTATTAAGGTGCAAAACAGGACTTAATATTAATGTGTCTGTAGCATTAAATTCAGTCATTCATCTAAATCAAAGGAGGTCTGTACACTGCTATAACCTCGATTTATGTAACAGACAGCGGCCCATAAATGAATTGGCATGTGGACCACCGCACGATGCTGGGGGCTGTTATCGTGTTTATTGTCATGGCAACACCCCCCCTGCTGATGACCTAATCCAATCAGGGGGAGCCTTGGAGGGTCACATGACAGGAAGGAAGGAATTAGATCGCAGAGGGGCCAGATGTACACAGACCGTTCGGTGTAATTAAAACTCTGCAATTAAAAGGCAGACACAACAGGGGCCTGCCAGAAAAGATGCTCAGCCACAGTGTCAATGATTAGTATTTTGTTTTATTTCAGTAAGATACATATTTCTCCCTAAATGTTAATTTAAAAAAAAAAGTTAAAGTGAGCTTTATTCATGACAGGTGTGGTCCTATTGTAGTTAAATTCACACCGCAGAATAGAGACATTTTTCTTCTTTATTTTCTGGTCATTAGTCTAATTGCTGCTTAAGCGGAGCCGAATCCAGCATACACTGAGATCCAAAAAGAGAGCAAGTACTGTATGTGTGTGTGTGTGTGTGTGTGTGTGTGTGTGTGTGGCGTATCCACTCATTAAGGCCGACTTTCACAGATTCCCACTCCTTGAGTCGTACTAAGCCTTATGAGCCCCTCACAACTCAATTAAGCCCTTCCAATTAAGCCCCTACACGTGTATGTGTGTCTCTGTGTGTGTGCGCGCGCGTGCGTGATCAACACTTTGTGTGCGTGTGTGCATGTGCGATGAGGCCTAACCGGATTGTCCTTCATTAGGGGGGGCTTTCTAAATAGACGCAGGACCCCCAAAGATGCCTACAGTGAGACAATGGGCCCAGAGAAGAAGAGGCAAGAAAAGCAGAAGAGGAAAACTGAGCGGGATCTTCTCAATCCTGACCCATATTATGGTGGGCTTTGGCTCAGATCATGTTTGAATATTTATTACAAATAGATAATGCCTCTGCCTCTTGTACAGTGGATGGGGGAGTCTCCCCTCCGCGCCAAGCCAAATCCTATGGTGGGAAGGTGGCCAACCTGCATTATGCCAGTGTGGAGGAATTAGTTTAGGCATTGGAGCTCAGAGGCTTGGACTGACTTGTTTATATGTGTGTGTGTGTGTGTGTGTGTGTGTGTGTGTGTGTGTGTCACTGTGAGACATTGTTCAACAAGCTCTAAATCTCATGACAGAGAATGTGTGCGTGCATGCGTGCATGTGTGCCTGCATGTGTGTAAGGCCACTAAAGCCTCCGAAAGGCTTGGAATCTTGAATTAATACAATTGCTTTTGTGTCTCTCTTGGCTGATGAAACAGTCTCCAGCTTTGAGACAGAAAACATGCAGAGTGACAATGAGAGCCAGAGGGACAGAGAGGAGGAAAGAGGGAAGAAATAGTGTGTGTGTGTGTGTGTGTGTGTGTGTGTGTGTGTGGGCTGTATTTCACTTCTGTAGATGCCGACATGTGCAAGCAACATCAGGGTTCTGCATCTTATCTGATGGTTCAATTAACAGGACAAGTGTGTGTGCCACCACCCTTTATCCTGGGCAGTGTGTGTGTGTGTGTGTGTGTGTTTAGGTGAGTGCGCTACAGTGTCCAAGTCAGGACCTTTACATTTCACTTTGCGTCTCTGTCTTTCTTCCTCCCTCTGTGTGCTGCTCTGTTCCTTTCCTCCCAGCTAGAAGTGACTGTTCAGATATTAATCATATTGTCGTATCTAATTCCCTCAGGCAGGGAGGCGACACAGGAGATGCATATATGACACTGGTTCTTAAAGTGTGTGTGGCACTGATTCAAACACTAACTAGTCAAGTATTGAAAAGCACTCCACATTTTCTGTTTATTTGTATTGGGAGAAAACATTCGAGTGGATGTGAGTTTACCTTGACAGTCTAGACTGATTGTTCTGTTTATTGTTCTCATAGGTTTGTCGGCTCAATTCATCTCTCTGTTAATAATCATTAGACTGAAAGAATTATTCACTTTCTAACACACTGAAATTCAAGTTGATGTAAATTACTTTTGCATTGGTAAACCCAGCAATGGTTATAGTTTTATGATTATACGAGGGGATCGAAGTGTTTAACTCGTGATTGCCGACATGGCGGCACACGTTTTAATCCAAACAGACTGCTAATGTACAAAAAGTTTAAATGGCAAAACAAGATCAACACAATTTGCTTTTTAAAATTCATTTAGCCAGAAAACATCTGGTGCGCCAAACTGACCCTTATGGTGGCCCCACTATGGACAGCCCTGGTATACAGTAACATAAAATGTAAAACACTGAAGAAAGGTAAATGCTCTTCATTACTTTTGGCCACTGCATGCGTGTGATGCATGTCAGCAAATGGGCTACATATGGTGCATAATTTGAATCGCACTATTGTATAGGTCTGTATGCATGCCTGCCTACATCTAAAGATCCACTCTTGTGTAAAAGAAAGATGCGTGTATGCTGCAGTGATTTGTGTGTGTGTGTGTGTGTGTGTGTGTGTAAAGGGGGTGCATGGTTTCTAGTTGGCATGGTGCCTTCTTCAACACCTGTGTGTGTGTGTGTGTGTGTCCGTGTCTCACCCGAGGGTAAAGCACTTAAGCGGTGTGTGCCTGAGTCCAAACAGCTGTGAGCAGAGGCAGACAGCACGTCTCTAAATGACTAGAGACCTGAGATAGAGCCCACAGGGGGAGCACACCTCTGAAATATACATGTCACTCACCCAGAGAGTGAGGGAGAGGGGAAAGAATGAGTGCGAGAGCTGCAGTGGTCAGCCTGAACGAGAGACATCAAAGAAGAAAAGAGGAGTGAGAGACTGAGAAAGAAACTCAAGGAAAGAGAGAGAAACAAGTATCTGTCCAGCTCCACAGACCATTTATCTGAAGTTTGCCTCTCGATGCTCACAAACAGTGTGAGTGCACAAGGGGAGGAACATCGACACAGCGGTGCGATCAATTGGCTGGTTTGGCTCCATGGGGCCTGTCTGGTGCCATGAGGGTCCACTCCCAAGTCTGCCACTCCTGCTGGACTGGGGAGGCCATTATGGCGCCCCACTTCCCCTCCACCACAGGCCATGGCACTTGCCTGTCAGCCCAACTCCATATATATGGTAATAAGACGAGTGTGTTGGTGGGGCGGGACGGTAGTAGTGTGTGTGAGTGATGGTGACGGGGGGGTTTGATGGACAAGGAAGCAGGGGTGCAAGCTCTAAGGTCAACCATGAGCTTTAATCTGTGCAATGAGCTACGACTGCAGTCTGGTACATACGTGTGTGTGTGTGTGTGTGTGTGTGTGTGTGTGTAAACAGGAAAAGGCGTAGGTCAAGAACGAAGTAGACGAGGAGAAAGAAGACGAGAAAAGTGCTGGAAGAAGAGAATAAATGAAAAGGGATAAGAGGAAGGTGAAAGAACTGGCACGTAATAGGAGAGGAAAATAAACGAACATTGATGGAAGGAAAGAAAAGGAGAGGAAAAACAGAAAAGGAAAAGAAGTTGTAAAACTTTGATTTATGTGATAAAATGAGATATTAACCTGAATCAGATTGTCGATCTCCGTGTGTGTCAATGTCTGTGTTGATTTGTGACTGACCACTACACTTATGGGGGGTCCAGGGGTGTATGGAGGATGTCAGGGGGCATGAGGGTGTTCTGTGTGTGTGTGTGTATGTATGTATGTGGAGTGGGAGGTGTTCAGGGTACCAACGGCTGACCAGATATTCATAGGATTCCACTTGAATGGCCACACAAGGCTTCCCCTCGCCCCTATTGTGCAGCCAGCCAAGAAAAGGGCACAAACACCAATACATCGTCCAATCTATTGCCACCGTACACCAGCTGGAGTTTAGCGATAAAGTTGAGGTGTTTGATTTGCAGAGTTGACCACAGGTGTTGTCGGGAAACCGAAGTGAGCATTTGTGTGAGGAGCTGATTGTTGCTCGGGACACTTGTTTGAAAAAACACGACAAGATCGGGGATGCAATGCAATGCAATGATGCACATTTATAGCTCATGCACTGCAGAGAAACACAATTTCATACAGGCAAACATTCACTCTTTCTGTCCCTGTTGTAACACTAGAAAGGCCAAAGTGTATTTACCAGACAGCTAAAGTCATGTCTGAGTTATATTTACTTATATGTGAACTTTGCCTTTATATGTGTGAGTTTGTCTAAAACAGAAATTCACTTTTAGTCAAAAATATTCATGAAATTAGTACATTTATCTTAATATATGAAACAATATCGAAGTCGTCATACTATAATGAAGTAAAAAAATTAAGACTTTATTCAGGGAACAAGTTGATTAACACTGAAAAAAGTAAATATAATTTTTTTTATTTCAATTTCAATAAATAATTTTGTAGTTTAGTGGTACTTTTCCAAATCTAAATTTTCAGCCCTATCGTCATTTTGTGTACTACTTTCTTTTAGGACATTTTTTAAAAATCTG